>NC_086447.1:131071512-131374012 GCF_028390025.1 Pseudophryne corroboree | reverse complement strand
GCCTCAGGGCGCCCCCCCCCCCCAGCGCCCTGCACCCTCAGTGACCGGAGTGTGAAGTGTGTGAGAGGAGCAATGGCGCACAGCTGCAGTGCTGTGCGCTACCTTGGTGAAGACCGAGTCTTCATGCCGCCGATTTTCCGGACCATCTTCTTGCTTCTGGCTCTGTAAGGGGGACGGCGGCGCGGCTCCGGGACCGAACACCAAGGCATGGGCCTGCGGTCGATCCCTCTGGAGCTAATGGTGTCCAGTAGCCCAAGAAGCCCAATCCGGCTGCAAGCAGGCGAGTTCGCTTCTTCTCCCCTTAGTCCCTCGCTGCAGTGAGCCTGTTGCCAGCAGGTCTCACTGAAAATAAAAAAACCTAAGTCTATTTCTTTCTAAGAGCTCAGGAGAGCCCCTAGTGTGCATCCAACCTCGGCCGGGCACGAAATCTAACTGAGGCTTGGAGGAGGGTCATAGTGGGAGGAGCCAGTGCACACCAGGTAGTCTAAGATCTTTCTAGAGTGCCCAGCCTCCTTCGGAGCCCGCTATTCCCCATGGTCCTTACGGAGTTCCCAGCATCCACAACGTCAGAGAAAAAACAAAACAAACTTTTGACTGTCGACCATATAGTGTCTAACTAATGACTGTCTATCTTTTAACTGGCTGTATATAGACAGGAACCCGTCTGCTGTGTGTGTCTGTGGGTCTGAGATCTCAATCACTGCACCAGACAGAGAATCTGGATAGTGGCTTATCGTGACTACTGGGCCTGCATATATCTGATGTATTAGATAACCTTCACTTTGTTTGGGGCAGACTATAGCGCGTTACATGCCAATTGTGCAACCTTCATGGGCTGACGACAATCGCCCTAAAATCAAACATTTGGAGAGTCCAGAAACCCTGCGTTTGCACCAGTCAGTCCCTAAACTAAACAATGTAACAAAATATTAGCAGGTCATTTTTATTTTTAAACCATATTTAGGGTAGGGAGGTCTCCCATTTCCATATGCTGTTAATATCGCTGTGCCGCCTCCATACACTATGTGTAATTATTGCGCTATGAAGGGCTACACAGGGGAACACAGCATAACTCATTATGAAGCAGTAGGCATTTCTCCTATAACAGTGACACATCTGGAACACTGGCCTGTTGTACATAGGACCCAGCTCTCCCTCTCACCTCCAGCAGCTGTTTCACGTCCCAAGCATCCTTGTTCTCATTCGGATAACTCTTTGCCATGTTGTAGTGCGGTTTTGAGTTGGTTACATTCTCTGGTTCCTTGTGTACAATGATCTGGATAATAACATAAGAGATCAAATTTAGGTATAGGATGATCCAACTCCACAAGTCCTTATTGAAAGGATGGGATTGTGATAAATGAATATACACGTATGGTCATTATTTACCCAAACAAATAGGACCAGAAATATTTTAATAAGGGCAGATTCAGATTAGAACACGGGTTCTCAAACTCCTCAGGACCCCATACAGGTCATGTTTTCCAGGTCACACGTGGATTTTTAAAATGTGACAGTTGGTGATACACAGCAGACCTGCTGGGAGACAAGAAAACAGGAGCTGTGTGTGGTCCCGAGGACAGAGCTCGAGACCTACTGAGATAGAAGTTGCTCTATGTGAAAGAAAATGATTAACCAGTGCAGATAGAGAGACTATCTGCATACACTGCGCTCTCACGGCTGCACATATGTCAGAGTGCTCAGTTTTCCTGATTTCCGCCCCCATCTCAGTGTCTGCTCTTCTACATTCTGCCTAAGAGTGTTGTCACTCAGTCACCTCATGCTCACTGCCTTCTGCTCACCCCTTCATGCCAATCACTTCACCCATTTCCACCACGCCATCTTATACTTCGCTATCTGCTACATCACTGCTTTCTGTTCAGGGTCTATAGTAACAGTGAGCAGACTTGTGCCAGGGAGACCACTCTCCTCCCTCCGGCCAATGGCCATTCTGTAAGAACAGCGACGCCTAAACACTTTTGCAGATTAACAATACATTGGTCTCTATATGCCTTCCATATCATTATTTTTAGGAAAGGGAAGCTACAGATCTAGTAATGCAAGGTGATAGAGTGCAGAAGCAATCCATTAAGGCTACAAACACCTAAAAAGACTGGTCTTACGTGTTAAGTAGGGCTAGACAGATAGACAGACAAGTCACCAGCTCAGGTCTACATCTCAGAAGACAGTGCTACTGATACATGGGGTTTCTGCGGATTGCAGTGTATCTGCGAGAAAACAAATGTATTTAAATCCATAATTTGGGTGCTCAAAGCCAGACTTTAAAGATGCCCAAATGAGAACTTTAGACGGATTTAGTGATTTGCCTTTTAAGAACACAAATTTAGATAAGAGGGTGGCAGAGGGATTCTGTTTTGGCAGAGAGAAAGGACCTCTTTACTTTCCCTTTATTCACTTGAGAAAGGACTACTATCATGCCTCAAACATTCTGCTATTATTCTAAACGGACAAGCCTTTATTTATGCATCGGACATCCTATGACAGCTGTCCTATCTTCAGACTTCTTCAGGCAGCTGGACAAACTGGCGTATCTATAATGAGTGCAGGGTGTGTGCTCAAAGACCTGCAGGTGCTCAGAAGTCTTTGGCACAAGGCCAAAATCTACTGCACTGCCGGAGAGGAGCGGGCCCGCTCAGAGTCTGCTCACAGGACCCGTCCTCTCTCAAACCGACCACTGACTGGACTTATCTTCATTGGACTGCAATGCCCATCTCGCTGCACCTATGTCTGTATATCTATCCATCACCAGTATGCGAAAGGAGTATAGAGAAGATTGATACCTGTTCTATCTGTACTCCGTAGCCCTTCCATTGGGAGTCCCATGAGGTGTTTCTGTATATATCGTCCACGCGGTCAATGAGCTCAATCTACAAATACCAGGAAATGTTATTAGTAACAATTCTAGCCACTAAACAACCACTCTCTCATAGATGACAACTGTTTTTTTTAGTGAATTCTGTCTAAATAACCTGTTAATGTTTAGAAAACGACAACCCGTGGTTAGGGGTTAGCTTACAGCTTCAGTCTCCACTCCGGCTTCCTGGTGAACAGGTGCATTCTCACTACTCAATGCCTAGGTGTACATTACATAGCATGTAATGTATAAACATTTTTAAAGCGTCCCTCCCTTTTGGCTAAGATTAAGTGTAGATCTCCATGTACGCTGGTAGACTTAAAGGATCCCCCAGTAGGGTATGGACTGTCTTATATCTTCTGGCCAAAAGGCTGGTAACCTGAAGCCTGAGGTGCTATGTAGTGCTGGTGCCTCTCATGAGCTGGGGGTGCCTGAAGTCACCTATGCACACTGCACTAAGTAAGTAACTAAGGGGGTAATTCAGACCTGATCACTCACTAGCTGTTTTTTGCAGTCCTGCGTTTGCATAGTCGCCGCCCACCGGGGAGTGTATTTTAGCTGTGCAAGTGTGCAATCGCATGTGCAGCCGAGAGGTACGAAAAAACTTTGTGCAGTTTCTGAGTAGCCCAGGACATACTCAGCCGCTGCAATCACTTTAGCCTGTCCAGGACCGGAATTGACGTCAGACACCCGCCCTGCAAACGCTTGGACACGCCTTCCTTTTTGCCAACCACTCCCTGAAAATGGTCAGTTGACACCCACAAATGCCCTCTTCCTGTCAATATCCTTGCGATGGCCCGTGCGAATGGATTCTTCGTTAAATCCATCACACAGCAACGATCCGCTTTATACCGCTGCATACGCATGCGCAATTCTGACCTGATCGCAGCGCTGCAAAAAACGCTAGCGAGCGATCAGGTCTGAATTACCCCCTAAGTAACTAAGGCACACTGCACTAAGGGCCTGATCCATTATGGATCGCTAAAGCAATCGTATGCGCAGTTTCCCGATGGTAAGGAAACTGCACATGCGAAGGATCCATTCTGCTCTTCTCTAAAATGCGAACGCTGCGCGTTCGCAGGGAGGCCAGCGTTCAGGTATGCACCGCCTCCTGCTTTTAGCATGGATAAGGACTGCAACCCGATGGGTAGGTGGGCTGATCTGGTCCCTCAGAGAGCCGGGAAGGCCCCCATAACATGCGCACGCGTGTGTGTTTCTCCCCCTCCCCCCCAGAAGAGTGCGCGCCGCTCACAAACGCCCGGGACGATTTAGAGCCCCAGTCCGTCGCTGGTAAGGGGACAAGATTTGCTTCTATTTGTCCACATACTTCGGATTGGAAACCACCACTGGTTTTGCCTATAACATTGACCATAAATAATTTGAATTGGTCCTGGACCAGCAATCCGAGGTGCCACACAGTTTGAGAACCACTGCTATATACTCATATAGAGTGCAGCACTTTACAAATTGATATAAACAAAGTATTGCTGCTTTGTGGTAATCATAGGTTACTCCGAATGTTACGCCTTACCAGGTAGTTGATGGTTGTGCTCTCCTCCTTCCGTCCCATATTTCTGTAAAAGCGATGGTCTGCCACCACCAGCATCTTACAGGTATTCCTACTAGGGTCAGGGCCCGCTCTCTGTCTCTTCTGTCGGTGGAAATGCTCTGTGTTTGGATACAATGGCAGCACAGATTACTACTGAATGTGAATAGGTACGCTAGGATAAGAATATATAATTAACTAGAATCCTTAATTACACAGATGCAGCCTGAATATCACAGGAGTCAGAGCCAAAGGGGATTCAGCGTTATTTTAAGAAGTAAGAAAAAAAAAAAAAGGGGGAGCAGTGTAATATTTATATGGGCTGAGCAATACAAAGTAGTTTTTTGATTTTTTTTTAAACCCAACACTGGAATGACATTATACAGTTCCCGTGTCTGTAGTACCAAGTAGTGCAAGGATATACCAGCCAGGGTCCTTCATTATACCAGCATGTGACCTTACACCTTTCCTAATCAGATTTTCTAGTGTACAACACAGCATTTGAACAACATTAAGGTCACATTCACGCACATATTCAGAAAAGGGTTCACAAACTTGTACTGCAATATTTCCGATCAGAAGTTTATAGTCCTCGATTACTTCATTATCAGACAGCTTTTCTCTGACATATCAGCTGTAACGGAGGCCTTTCAGTCTTATCTTGTAGTTACGGCTGATGTATGACTGAACAGTCAGACAAGATGAAGGCTTACATCAAATCTACAGGACAGTGTTATGTCACGTTTTATTTCACTGTGGATGTTTTACTAAAAACGTTGGGTTCATATGTTACATGTGTAAAGTCATTTCCATTTTGGTCTTGATATTAGTCTTATTGGGATACGACCATTAGGGCGACCACTATTGGTCGGAATGCATTAGGTCGATATGGAGGAAGAAGAGGAAGAAGAAGAAGAAGAAGAAGAAGAAGAAGAAGAAGAAGCCCCAAACAAACTCATGTCGACCTTGTTCAGGTCAACCTAATGACCATACCAGTCTTATTTTACTAGACATAAGCATCTTTCAATAAAATATAGATACAAAATAATAAAATCTATAGGTCACAGTGTTCCAGTAAAAGGTCATCACCTAAGAATGTTTATGAAACAATGACCAGAAAATCTGCAATACATAAAAGTGAACTAGTTCTAAAATACCTTCTAGATCGCTGCCGTTTTCCTAATATCTATAAAAGGAAGCGTTTTCAATAAAAAGAGCCTCAGAAGCTGCATAACTGAATACCCTCCTTGGCTTTGAGCCACAATACATAATCTTCAAAGATCTCTACACACCCACTGACTATCTGCTGGGCTGGTGCCATTCCCACACTCCTACACACGGCACTGTTCTCTCGAACGAGTCCTCGGGTAGACAGGAATTAGTGGAGAATTCATTTGGAGAATCACAGTCATTTCAATCACTTAACATAAATTCATGTGTGTAGAAACAGTCCATTTGATGTAAGGATTAATGATCCCAATATCTAGCTTATTTACAGGTCTATGTACTAAGTAAAGTAGTTAAATATTTTTTAAAAAATCTGCTGTCAGACCAGTTGTATTAAGGTAGTGGTTTCAAAACTTTAAGTCACGGCACCCTACAGTATCAGATTTTTTTTCACGGCACCCCAAAAGGTTTCTTATTGAGAAATTCAGAAAAAAAATAAAAATATTAAAATTAAGTAAACTGTCTTTCTAGGTTATCCTTGGGTTCAGTTATGTGGTGAGGGACAGGATTCGCACGGGAGCTCGCAAAATCCCAGGACTGCAGGCGGTGTAAAAGGGTCCTTCTCCTAAAACCCGGGTCCACTTTCCCAGGAATCCAACCCGGCTTGTACGCAGGGTTGGACACGGGTAAGACCCGGGTAGGATGTGGTGTAAAAGGGTAAACCGGGTCAGCTGACCCGGCACCCATTTGCAGCGTGGCAAACCTCCCATACCAGTGTCCAGCGGGTGGTCGGGAGTCACAGCGTACGCTGTCTATGCAGACAGCGGCGCCGTGCTGGTTGCCATGCAGCAACTGGGGACATGGCACATGCTGTCTATGCAGACAGCAGTGCCATGTCTGCTGCCTGGAAGCGCCGAAGGCTGGGGGCAGCACAGCAGCTTCCAGATTGCTGGGATAGCCCCCAGCGAGACGCTCCGGAGTACCGGTCTGCAGTGTTTCCTGGCGCTTGGAGATGACATCATCTCTAAGCGCCGGCCCACAAGGCACTGCACCCGGGTGCAATGTAAACAGTGCTGATCCGGGAATATCCTGGAGTGGCAATGCGGTATAAATGGGAGGTGGGTGGGGGTTGGGGAGGAGTCCCGTGTCTGACCCGGCCTGGAACAGTGTTCCAAAGCCTGGGTCTGACCCGGGATTTTGGTGTAAAAGTGGTATAAGTGAGCGAGTAGTGAAGGAGGAAGGGGAGCAGCACTTAATGCGCATTTCAAGAGTCTGCTTTTCACAATCAACAATGATCATTATCAGTACTATTGTCTAACTGAGGCATTACAAGCAACCTGTGTGCCTCTGGAGAAGACATGACAGTATTAACAAAACACTATACTATTGTAATTAAAGCTCTCTCATTAAAACCTGTAACATAAGGAAAAATACACGTCTAGATGCACGGGGAGCAAAACAAACACTCCTGGAGGGGGAAGAAGTGGCATTGCCCATAACAATACAATGATGATTTTCTAGACCGCAATAGAAAAATCAGCTCAGTTGCCAGGATTACACATTTATTTTCTTTTTATGCACAAGTGTTAATACATGTGTTCTATTTTACAAACAGCTACATGTAACATGAGACGTAAACCAGCACCTACCTTCATGTGCGTCAGCGGGACCCTGCTCATTCCGGAAGAGGTCCTGCTCCGGTTTGATGTAGCCACACACTTTGGAGGACTGGAGGCGAGAGACCTGTCGGATGTCTTCAGATTTGTAGATCAGTAGGTTATCCTTCGAGGCGTTCTCTGTAAACCTCCAGAGGGGCTGCAAGAAAAAAAAGACGTCATTAAATTATGAGTCAGAACAATGGTTTAAGATTAGTGGTTTACATACTTCATTGCAAGATCACTATCTGAACTATCTGCAAAACTGGTAATATTACATCCTTTCAAGGGAGATTAAGGGATCTGTCTAGGTAGGGGATGCAGTCAATTTACTGCCAATCAAAATCCTGACGGTCGAAATCCTGACAGCAATTGACCGACGGTCAAAATCCCGACATGAGTTTTTCATTGAAACCGACTTGTTCATACTTAACCATCCCAGTGGACCTGAAAGGGGAATATAATAGTGTGCTGAGCGCAGCGAGGCACCGTGCCCGAAGAATGGCGAGCGCAGCGAGCCATACGTGGGGACGCGGTACACTTATATGGTGTCCATGTCGACCTATGTCAACATACACAAAAAATTAACGCATGTCGGTATTTTGACTTGTCGGCATTTTACGTGTCAGTATTTTGACCTTGTCGGTATTTTAAATGTCAGTATTTTGTCCATGTCGGGATTTTGACCTTGTCAGGATTTCGACCGTCGGTCAATTGCTGTCTGGATTTCGACCGTCTGGATTTTGATTGGAGGTATTTCATACCGATCCCTCAGGTAGAAAACATTTTCTTCAGCCTACAAAAGCATATAAGTTATCTGTAACTACCTTTCCAGTTTCCCAATACTGAATGAATGAGGACATTACAGTCAGTTAGTGAGACGGGAACACAGCGCAATCACATTAGTGCGAGTACCCTTCAAATCTTTATCATGCCGGCTTGAAGCCAATACACTCCCCACCCCACCCCCAAAAAACAACAAGGTAGTAATAAAATTGCATATAAACATACATATAGAGAGAGTTTGAAAATTATACAAATAAAACTCACCTCAATGTTATATTCTTCGCCGTCTGTTGTGATCCGCGCTGAAAAATCACCATCACCAATGTGTGCTATGATCTTTGAATTGTGCTCCCCTGCCATAAAGAATGCCGTGAGAAACAAACAAAAAATAAAAAAAAATAAAGAAATAAAAAAAAGGAGAGCACGGACAGAAACTATGACAAGGACATGCTGGCAGCACAGAAACAGACATTGTACGTGGCATTAACCAGTCAAGTTTAAAAAAACAAAAAATAAAAACCAACACACAACAACAGATTGACACTGTCAGGATGGTAGAGCTAAATGGCCTTCAGGAAACATTTACTAACCAACAACATGCCCTGTGAAGAAATCAGAGCGCTTGACAGGAAACTCCTTTCCTTTGCCATTCCCATCTAACACCACTGCTTTCAGGGTCTCCGAGAGATGATCAGCCTCGGATGTTAGGTACAGCTTAAAATGCCTAGAAAGAAAGCAAAGAAACAGATTAGGTCATTCTCATAAGAAGGAAACAGAAGAGGAGAGAGAGAACGCTTCGGGCACACTGGACTTGTGGTTTTGCATAAGACACTGCTAGTGACAACAGTCTATTCAGAGTTACAACACATTCTGCAGAAGACTGACACACTTGGTATAGAACACTGACTGCAGTATACAGACCAAACACTATTAAAATCAATAAAACGCAAATGTAACAGTTTATTGGGTACCCACTTTTTGTACACAGATACGTATTCTGAAACACAGTCCAGCAAGGACAACCGCTTTAATGATCAACCATATTCTATACGTGAAAATAAGATTTTAAACCTACCGGTAAATCTTTTTCTCCTAGTCCGTAGAGGATGCTGGGGACTCCTTAAGGACCATGGGGTATAGATGGGCTCCGCAGGAGACATGGGCACTCTAAAGACTTTAGATGGATGTGCACTGGCTCCTCCCTCTATGCCCCTCCTCCAGACCTCAGTTAAAGAACTGTGCCCAGAGGAGACGGACAGTACGAGGAAAGGATTTTTGTTAATCTACGGGCAAGATTCATACCAGCCCACACCATCCACACCGTATAACATGGAATATACGCAACCAGTTAACAGTATAAACAAAACAGCATCAACCAAAGACTGATCTTAACTGTAACATAACCCTTATGTAAGCAATAACTATATACAAGCCTTGCAGAAATATGTCCGCACTGGGACGGGCGCCCAGCACCCTCTACGGACTAGGAGAAAAAGATTTACCGGTAGGTTTAAAATCTTAATTTTCTCTTACGTCCTAGAGGATGCTGGGGACTCCGTAAGGACCATGGGGATTATACCAAAGCTCCTGACCGGGCGGGAGAGTGCGGATGACTCTGCAGCACCGATTGAGCAAACGTGAGGTACTCATCAGCCAGGGTATCAAACTTGTAGAATTTTGCAAAAAGTGTTTGAACCCGATCAAGTCGCCGCTCGGCAAAGCTGTAATGCCGAGACGCCTCGGGCAGCCGCCCAAGAAGAGCTTACCTTCCTAGTGGAATGGGCCTACACCAAATTTGGTAACCGCAATCCAGCCGTAGAATGAGCCTGCTGAATAGTGTTACAGATCCAGCGAGCAATAGTCTGCTTAGAAGCAGGAGCACCAACCTTGTTGGCTGCATACAGGACAAACAGTGCCTCTGTTTTCCTAACCCGAGCCGTCCTGGCTACATACATTTTTAAGGCCCTGACTACATCAAGGTACTTGGAATCCTCCAAGTCACCCGTAGCCACAGGTGCCACAATAGGTTGGTTCATATGAAACCACCTTAGGTAAAAATTGAGGACGAGTCCTCAACTCCGCTCTATCCACATGGAAAATCAGATAGGGGCTTTTGTGATGCAGATGCCAAGGCCAACAACATGACCACCTTCCAAGTGAGAAATTTTAATACAATCGTTTGAAGAGGAGAAAACGGCCCAGATGGAAATCTTCCGTAGGAGCATTTTTGGCTTCACACCAAGATACATACTTCCTCCAGATACGGTGATAATGTTTCGCCGTCACCTCCTTCCTAGCCTTTATGAGAGTAGGGATGACTTCCTCCGGATTACCTTTCCCCGCTAGGATTTGGTGTTCAACCGCCATGCCGTCAAACGTAACCGCAGTAAGACTTGGAACACGCAGGGCCCCTGCTGCAACAGGTCCTCCCTGAGAGGAGGAGGCCACGGATCTTCTGTGAGCATTTCCTGAAGATCTGAATACCAGGCCCTTCGAGGCCAATCTGGAACAATGAGTATTGTCTGCACTCTTTTTCGTCTTATGATTCTTAATATTTTTGAGATGAGCAGAAGAGGAGGGAACACATAAACCGACTGAAACACCCATGGTGTCATCAGGGCGTCCACCGCTACTACCTGAGGGTCCCTTGACCTGGCAAAATACCTCCGAAGCTTCTTATTGAGGCGTGACGCCATCATGTCTATTTGAGGATGTCCCCAATGACTTATCTCTGCAAAAACTTCTTGATGAAGTCCCCACTCTCCTGGATGGAGATCGTGTCTGCTGAGGAAGTCTGCTTCCCAGTTGTCCACTCCCGGAATGAAGACTGCTGACAGAGCGCTTATGTGATTTTCCGTCCAGCGAAGAATCCTGGTGGCTTCCGCCATTGCCACTCTGCTCCTAGTCCCGCCTTGGCGATTTACGTGAGCCACAGCTGTGACGTTGTCTGACTGAATCAGAACCGGTACGTCGCAAAGAAGATTCTCCGCTTGTCGTAGGCCGTTGTATATGGCCCTCAATTCCAGTACGTTGATATGTAGACAAGCCTCCTGGCTTGACCATAGTCCCTGAAAATTTCTTCCTTGTGTGACTGCTCCCCATCCTCGGAGGCTCGCGTCCGTGGTTACCAGGATCCAGTCTTGAATACCGAACCTGCGACCCTCGAGAAGGTGAGCACTCTGCAGCCACCACAGGAGAGACACCCTGGCCCTGGGGGACAGGCTTATTTTCTGATGTATTTGTAGATGGGACCCCGACCACTTGTCCGGAAGGTCCCACTGAAAAGTCCTCGCATGGAACCTGCCGAAGGGGATGGCTATGTATGTATGTATGTATGTATGTATGTATGTATGTATGTATGTATGTATGTATGTATGTATGTATGTATGTATGTATATATAAATAAAATAATACACTCACTGCGCCAAATAAATGTGCCCCCCCCCCTCTTTTGTGCCCTCTGTACTTGTGTTCAGCAGGGGAGAGTCCGGGGAGCCAGCTTCTCTGCAGCGTGCTGTGGAGAAAATGGCACTGGTTAGTGCTGGAGGATCAAGCTCCGCCCCCTCAACGTCGGGCTTCGGTCCCGCTCAAATCTTTATACTGGCGGGAGTTTCTGTAATATACTGCCTCCGCAATATATATTATAATATAATATAATATAATATAATATAAATATATATATATATATATATATATATATATATATATATATATATATATATATATATATATATATATATATATATATATATAATAAGATTTTAAACCTACCGGTAAATCTTTTTCTCCTAGTCCGTAGAGGATGCTGGGGACTCCGTAAGGACCATGGGGTATAGACGGGCTCCGCAGGAGACATGGGCACCTAAAAGAACTTTATAGTATGGTGTGCACTGGCTCCTCCCTCTATGCCCCTCCTCCAGACCTCAGTTAGAGAACTGTGCCCAGAGGAGATGGACAACACGAGGAAAGGATTTTGTTAATCTAAGGGCAAGATTCATACCAGCCCACACCAATCATACCATATAACCTGGAATACACCTAACCAGTTAACAGTATGAACAAACAACAGTATCGGTCCAAATTCGATTCTAACTGTAACATAACCCTTATGTAAGCAATAACTATATACAAGTCTTGCAGATTTTCCGCACTGGGACGGGCGCCCAGCATCCTCTACGGACTAGGAGAAAAAGATTTACCGGTAGGTTCAAAATCTTATTTTCTCTTACGTCCTAGAGGATGCTGGGGACTCCGTAAGGACCATGGTTTATACCAAAGCTCCCAATCGGGGGGGGAGAGTGCGGATGACTCTGCAGTACCGACTGAGCAAATGCTAGGTCTTTATCAGCCAGGGTATCAAACTTGTAGAATTTAGCAAAAGTGTTTGACCCTGACCAAGTTGCTGCTCGGCAAAGCTGTAATGCCGAGACGCCCCGGGCAGCCGCCCAAGAAGAGCCCACCTTCCTAGTGGAATGGGCCTTTACTGAATGCGGTAACGGCAATCCAGCCGTAACATAAGCCTGCTGAATCGCGTTACAGATCCAGCGAGCAATAGTCTGCTTCGAAGCAGGCTCGCCAATCTTGTTGGCAGCATACGGGACAAACAATGCATCTGTTTTCCTAATTCTAGCCGTCCTGGCTACATACATTTTTAAGGCCCTGACTACATCCAGGGACATGGAATCCTCCAAGTCACTCGTAGCCACAGGCACCACTATAGGTTAGTTCATATGAAAAGAAGACACCACCTTGGGTAAAAATTGAGGACTAGTCCTCAATTCCGCTCTATCCACATGAAAAATCAAGTAAGGGCTCTTGTAAGACAAGGCCGCCAATTCTGACACACGCCTCGCAGATGCCAAGGCTAACAACATGACCACCTTCCAGGTGAGAAATTTTAACTCCACCGTTTTAAAGGAGTTCAAACCAGTGTGATTTAAGGAACTGTAACACCACGTTGAGTCCCATGGTGCCACTGGGGGCACAAAAGGAGGCTGGATGTGCAGTACTCATTTTACAAAAGTCTGGACTTCTGGAAGAAAAGCCATTTCCTTCTGAAAGAATATTGACAAAGCCGAAATCTGTACTTTAACAGAGCCTAACTTTAGGCCCATATCCACTCCTGTCTGTAGGAAGTGGAGAAAACGACCCAGATGGAAATCTTCCGTAGGAGCATTCTTGGTTTCACACCAAGAGACATATTTCCACCAGATACGGTGATAATGTTTTGACGTCACCTCCTTCCTAGCATTTATTAGAGTAGGTATGACCTCCTCCGGAATACCCTTCTCCGCTAGGATCCGGCGTTCAACCGCCATGCCGTCAAACGTAACCGCGGTAAGTCTTGGAACAGACAGGGCCCCTGCTGTAACAGGTCCTCTCTTAGAGGAAGAGACCAAGGATCTTCTGTGAGCATCTCCTGAAGATCTGAGTACCAGGCCCTTCGAGGCCAGTCTGGAACAATGAGTATTGTCTGTACTCTTTTTCTCTTACGATCCTCAACACTTTTGTGATGAGAGGAAGCGGAAGAAACACATAGACCGACTGGAACACCCATGGCGTTACCAGAGCGTCTACTGCTATTGCCTGAGGGTCCCGTGACCTGGCACAATACCTCCAAAGCTTCTTGTTGAGGCGTGACGCCATCATGTCTATTTGAGGAACTCCCTAGAGACCCGTTATCTCTGCAAAGACTTCTGGATGAAGTCCCCACTCTCCTGGATGGAGATCGAGTCTGCCGAGAAAGTCTGCTTCCCAGTTGTTCACTCCCGGAATGAAGACAGCTGACAGAGCGCTTACGTGATTTTCCGCCCAGCGAAGAATCCTGGTGGCTTCCGCCATCGCGACTCTGCTTCTTGTCCCACCTTGGCGGTTCACATGAGCTACTGCTGTGACATTGTCTGATTGAATCAGAACCGGTAGGTTGCGAAGAAGATTCTCCGCTTGTCGAAGGCCGTTGTATATGGCCCTTAGCTCCAACACGTTGATGTGTAGACAGGACTCCTGGTCTGACCATAGTCCCTGAAAATTTCATCCTTGGGTGACTGCTCCCCATCCTCGGAGGCTCGCGTCCGTGGTTACCAGGATCCAGTCCTGAATGCCGAACCTGCGACCCTCTAGAAGGTGAGCACTTTGTAGCCACCATAGAAGAGACACCCTGGCCCTCGGGGACAGTGTTATTTTTTGATGTCATTGCAGATGGGACCCAGACCATTTGTCCAGAAGATCCCATTGAAACGTCCTTGCATGGAACCTGCCGAAGGGAATGGCCTCGTAAGTTGCCACCATTTTCCCCAGAACCCGAGTGCATTGATGAGCTGACACTCTTTTCGGCTTTAGTAGTTCTCGGACCATGTTCTGGAGGTCCTGGACTTTTTCCAACGGGAGGAAAACTTCTTTTGTTCCGTGTCCAGTATCATGCCTAGGAACGGTAGTCGAGTTGTCGGAACCAACTGTGACTTTGGTAGATTGAGAATCCACCCATGTTGTTGAAGCACTCTCTGAGAGAGTGACACGTTCTCCAGTAATTGCTCTCTTGAGCTCACTTTTATCAGGAGATCGTCCAAGTATGGGATAATTGTGACTCCTCGCTTGCGCAGGATCACCAACATTTCCACCATTATCTTGGTGAAAATCCTCGGGCCGTGGACAGCCCAAACGGCAACGTCTGAAACGGATAATGACAATCCTGTACTGCGAATCTCAGGTACTCTTGATGAGAGGGATATATGGGGACATGAAGGTAAGCATCCTTTATGTCCAGTGACACCATAAAATCCCCCCCTTCCAGGCAGGCTATCACCGCTCGGAGCGATTCCATCTTGAATTTGAATCTTTTCAGGTACAGGTTCAGGGATTTTAGGTTTAAAATGGGCCTTACCGAACCATCCGGCTTCGGAACCACAAATAGGGTTGAATAATACCCTTTTCCCTGTTGGCTCAGGGGAACCCTGATAATCACTCGCTGTTGACACAGCATTCGAATTGCAGCTAGCACTACTTCCCGCTCTGGGGTAGAAGCTGGTAAGGCCGACTTGAAAAATCGGTGTGTGGGCACCTCTTCGAATTCCAGCTTGTAGCCCTGGGAGACTATTTCTATCACCCAAGGGTCCACGTCTGACTGAACCCAGACTTGGCTGAATAGTCGAAGGCGTGCCCCCACCTGTGCGGACTCCCGCAGGGGAGCCCCAGCATCATGCGGTAGACTTAGCGAAAGCCGGGGAGGACTTCTGCTCTTGGAAACCAGCCGCAGCAGGTGTCCTCTTGCCTCTACCCTTACCTCTGGCGAGGAAAAGAGGAGCCCCGACCTTTTCTGGATCTATGCGACCGAAAGGACTGCATCTGATATTGTGGGGGTTTCTTTTGCTGTTGGGGAACAAAAGGTAAAAAGGTCGACTTACCCGCGGTAGCTGTAGAAATCAGGTCCGCGAGGCCGTCCCCAAACAATACATCGCCTTTGTAAGGTAAAACCTCCATATGCCTTTTTGAGTCTGCATCCCCCGTCCATTGGCGGCTCCATAAGGCTCTTCTTGCCGAAATAGCCATAGCATTGGCTCTTGAACCCAGTAAACCAATGTCTCTTTGAGCGTCCCTCATATATAAGACTGCTTCCTTAATATGAGCTAATGTTAACAAAATTGTATCCCTATCTAGGGTATCAAGGTCAGCTGACAGTGTATCCGTCCAAGCTGCTACTGCACTACATACCCATGCCGACGCAATTGCCGGTCTAAGTAAAGTACCAGTATGAGTGTAGATAGACTTTAGTATAGTCTCTTGCCTGCGGTCCGCAGGATCCTTGAGGGCCGCTGTGTCAGGGGACGGTAGCGCCACCTTCTTGGAAAGGCGTGTTAAGGCTTTGTCCACTGTGGGAGAGGATTCCCAACGTACCCTGTCCTGTGTAGGGAAAGGGTACGCCATAAGAACCCTTTTGGGAATCTGCAGTTTCTTATCTGGAGTTTCCCATGCTTTTTCACATAACTCATTAATTTCATGGGAAGGAGGAAAGTTTTGTCAAAGTCGAAAAATATTGTAATGCATACACCATGCACATGCCCGCTGCGCGTGCACTTACTTCGCCGTGCGTGCACATATCCGCAATTTGCGTATGATCGCTCCCGCGTTCCTGCGCGTGGTATGGGTATTTACGGCGGAGTTGTGGGCGCATAGAGGGTTATTAGAACATTACATATTTAACCCAAATAGTGTACATTTTAGATATAACTTCCTTGCACCACATCAGCGAGTATCAATAGTTTAAACAGATCCAGGACTAAGGGATTCGCCTTTGCATGATAGGAAGGGTCAGATAAAGGTTAGAAGGTGATGTCTAGTATCCAGCTGTAGGGTATTTTAAGGGTAACATTCCGGTATTGGTTAGAGAAAGATTGCATGTTCCAGCGTATAGTTATGTGCAGAAGTAGAATATAGATATTAACTGTATTTACTGTATATTATGTATGCGGCGGGAATCCAGTGGATACCACCCACAAGAGCAGTTGGGGAAAGACATCGCCCATCTTTTCAAATCAACCTATGACCTCTCCTGTAATGAAAAGACACATCTCAGTGTCCAATGGACAATGAGATTACAGTGACCATTGTATTATGTATGTAAGTTGTGTATAAAAAGCCCGTTGCTGCCTGGCTGGTCAGAAGACTCCGAACGCTTTCTACCTGACAAGCGGAGGACCGGCCGGGTTGCGCTTGCGAACATTCTCACGTATGTACATTCTCTGTAGCCATTACTCTGTTTTAGATTTATCTTGTTAGCCTGTAGTGTATGATTTGTACTGTTTTACCTTTTGAAATAATCCATGGTGGCCTTAGAACCGTGGTTTCAACTACAAATCGGTGTTGTGTCTTCACTTTCCTGCAAGGGTTTAAAAGCATATTTATCTGTATAAGGTTTATAAGTATTGATAAGGTGTACGCACTGCGGGTACTTTATTCCGTCAGCGCTACTTAAGGTTTAAGGTACAACATCGTTGCAGTACATTGCTGCTAAGGGTTTAAAGTGTAATCATATCATTGCATTGTAACACTAACAAGGTTTAAAGGTTATCAATTGTGTGTGCGCACGCTGTGCGTACTCTGTACACTCAGCGCGGCATGTGTACGCCAAGTACGTACTACGTACGGGACTCTGTACGCAAATAGCGTACAAAGTACGTAGCGCGTGTATTCAGTCTAGCGGCCATAGCGGCTCCACGGTAAAAGTGTATCTAGAGTTATAGCTTTATGGTTTAAGATAATATCGACATTATCAGTTTATAACTTGTTTCTTTCCCTTAAACATGTGTATGTGTATCCTCGTGTCGGGCACAGAGGACTCATCAGTGATATGTAACACATCTTTTATTGCAATAATCATGCACTGAATACTTTTTGTCACCCTGGGGTGCAATCTTGCTTCATCATAGTCGACACTGGGATCAGAGTCCGTGTTGGTATCTGTGTCCCTTATTTGTGAGAAGGGACGTTTCTGAGACCCTGATGGGTCCTGTGAGTCAGTATAATCCGTAGATTGATTACCTGCCGAAGCACTGGGCTCTGCTTTGTCCAGTCTTTTATGCAGTGAAGCTACACTAGCATTTAACATATGCCACATATCCATCCAATCCTGAGTCGGCACCGCCGACTGAGAGACACCACTCATCTGTTCCACCTCCTCTTTGGATAAGCCTTCCGTTTCAGACATGCCGACACACATACCGACACCCCACACACACTGGGATATAACTATAAGGGGACAATTCCCTAAAGAAGGCCCTTTGGAGAAAGAGAGTATGCCAGCACATACCAGCGCCAACTGACCCAGGAAAAAAAAAAACCCAGATAGCGCTTTTATATATAAATGTATATAGATTTCCCCACTCACTGCGCCTTAATTATGTGCCCCCCTCTCTTTTTTTTCAGCCCTCTGATGCTCAGCAGGGGAGAGTCCGGGGAGCCAGCGTTCTCTGCAGCCTCTGTGGAGAAAATGGCGCTGGTTAGTGCTGAGGGATCAAGCTCCGCCCCCTCGCACGGCGTGCTTCGGTCCCGCTCGTGAATTTGAAAAAAATGGCGGGGATCTGTAGTCTACTGCCTCCGCAGCCTAACTACATACTTTTTTGCCTAAAAGGAGGTATATTGCTGCCCAGGGCGCACCCCCTGCGCCCTGCACCCATCAGTGCCATGTGTGTGTGTAAGTGTGGGAGCAATGGCGCGCAGCTTCCTGCTGCGCGCTTACCTCATGAAAATCTGATGTCTTCTTATGTCTGACATACTCACCCGGTTTCTTTTTTCCGGCATCTGTGAGGATGGCGGCGCGGCTCCGGGACGAACCCCAGGGTGAGACCTGTGTTCCGACTCCCTCTGGAGCGAATGGTGTCCAGTAGCCTAAGAAGCAGAGCCCTTGAACTCTTAAGAAGTGGGTCTACTTCTCTCCCCTCAGTCCCACGATGCAGGGAGTCTGTTGCCAGCAGAGCTCCCTGAAAATAAAAAAAAATAAGAATTTACTTACCGATAATTCTATTTCTCGTAGTCCGTAGTGGATGCTGGGGACTCCGTAAGGACCATGGGGAATAGCGGCTCCGCAGGAGACAGGGCACAAAAGTAAAAGCTTTAGGATCAGGTGGTGTGCACTGGCTCCTCCCCCTATGACCCTCCTCCAAGCCTCAGTTAGGATACTGTGCCCGGACGAGCGTACACAATAAGGAAGGATTTTGAATCCCGGGTAAGACTCATACCAGCCACACCAATCACACTGTACAACCTGTGATCTGAACCCAGTTAACAGCATGATAACAGCGGAGCCTCTGAAAAGATGGCTCACAACAACAATAACCCGTTTTAGTTAACAATAACTATGTACAAGTATTGCAGACAATCCGCACTTGGGATGGGCGCCCAGCATCCACTACGGACTACGAGAAATAGAATTATCGGTAAGTAAATTCTTATTTTCTCTGACGTCCTAAGTGGATGCTGGGGACTCCGTAAGGACCATGGGGATTATACCAAAGCTCCCAAACGGGCGGGAGAGTGCGGATGACTCTGCAGCACCGAATGAGAGAACTCCAGGTCCTCCTCAGCCAGGGTATCAAATTTGTAGAATTTTGCAAACGTGTTTGCCCCTGACCAAGTAGCAGCTCGGCAAAGTTGTAAAGCCGAGACCCCTCGGGCAGCCGCCCAAGATGAGCCCACCTTCCTTGTGGAATGGGCATTTACATATTTTGGCTGTGGCAGGCCTGCCACAGAATGTGCAAGCTGAATTGTACTACACATCCAACTAACAATCGTCTGCTTAGAAGCAAGAGCACCCAGTTTGTTGGGTGCATACAGGATAACAGCAAGTCAGTTTTCCTGACTCCAGCCGTCCTGGAAACATATATTTTCAGGGCCCTGACAACATCTAGCAACTTGGAGTCCTCCAAGTCCCTAGTAGCCGCAGGTACCACAATAAGCTGGTTCAGGTGAAACGCTGACACCACCTTAGGGAGAAACTGGGGACGAGTCAGCAGCTCTGCCCTGTCCGAATGGACAATCAGATATGGGCTTTTGTGAGACAAAGCCGCCAATTCTGACACTCGCCTGGCCGAGGCCAGGGCCAACAGCATGGTCACTTTCCATGTGAGATATTTCAAATCCACAGATTTGAGCGGTTTAAACCAATGTGATTTGAGGAATCCCAGAACTACGTTGAGATCCCACAGTGCCACTGGAGGCACAAAAGGGGGTTGTATATGCAGTACTCCCCTGACAAACTTCTGGACTTCAGGAACTGAAGCCAATTCTTTCTGGAAGAAAATAGACAGGGCCGAAATTTGAACCTTAATGGACCCCAATTTGAGGCCCATAGACACTCCTGTTTGCAGGAAATGCAGGAATCGACCGAGTTGAAATTCCTCCGTGGGGCCTTCCTGGCCTCACACCATGCAACATATTTTCGCCAAATGTGGTGATAATGTTGTGCGGTCACCTCCTTCCTGGCTCTGACCAGGGTAGGGATGACCTCTTCCGGAATGCCTTTTTCCCTTAGGATCCGGCGTTCAACCGCCATGCCGTCAAACGCAGCCGCGGTAAGACTTGGAACAGACATGATCCTTGCTGAAGCAAGTCCCTTCTTAGTATCTCTTGAAGTTCCGGGTACCAAGTCCTTCTTGGCCAATCCGGAGCCACGAGTATAGTTCTTACTCCTCTCCGTCTTATAATTCTCAGTACCTTGAGTATGAGAGGCAGAGGAGGGAACACATACACTGACTGGTACACCCACGGTGTTACCAGAGCGTCCCTGCTATTGCCTGAGGGTCTCTTGACCTGGCGCAATACCTGTCCAGTTTTTTGTTCAGACGGGACGCCATCATGTCCACCTTTGGTCTTTCCCAACGGTTCACAATCATGTGGAAGACTTCCAGATGAAGTCCCCACTCTCCCGGGTGGAGGTCGTGCCTGCTGAGGAAGTCTGCTTCCCAGTTGTCCACTCCCGGAATGAACACCGCTGACAGTGTTATCACATGATTTTTCGCCCAGCGAAGAATCCTTGCTGCCATTGCCCTCCTGCTTCTTGTGCCGCCCTGTCTGTTTACGTGGGCGACTGCCGTGATGTTGTCCGACTGGATCAGCACCGGTTGACTTTGAAGCAGAGGTCTTCCTAGGCTCAGAGCATTGTAAATTGCCCTTAGCTCCAGTATATTTATGTGGAGAGAAGTCTCCAGACTTGACCACACTCCTTGGAAATTTCTTCCCTGTGTGACTGCTCCCCAGCCTCTCAGGCTGGCATCCGTGGTCACCAGGACCCAGTCCTGAATGCCGAATCTGCTGCCCTCTAGTAGATGAGCACTCTGCAGCCACCACAGAAGAGACACCCTTGTCCTTGGAGACAGGATTATCCGCTGATGCATCTGAAGATGCGATCCGGACCATTCGTCCAGCAGATCCCACTGAAAAATTCTTGCGTGAAATCTGCCGAATGGAATCGCTTCGTAAGAAGCCACCATTTTTCCCAGGACTCTTGTGCATTGATGCACTGACACTTGGCCTGGTTCTAGGAGGTTCCTAACTAGCTCGGATAACTCCCTGGCTTTCTCCTCCGGGAGAAACACCTTTTTCTGGACTGTGTCCAGAATCATCCCTAGGAACAGCAGACGTGTCGTCGGAATCAGCTGCGATTTTGGAATATTTAGAATCCACCCGTGCGGTCGTAGAACTACTTGAGATAGTGCTACTCCGACCTCCAACTGTTCTCTGGACCTTGCCCTTATCAGGAGATCGTCCAAGTAAGGGATAATTAAGACGCCTTTTCTTTGAAGAAGAATCATCATTTCGGCCATTACCTTGGTAAAGACCCGGGGTGCCGTGGACAATCCAAACGGCAGCGTCTGAAACTGATAGTGACAGTTCTGTACCACGAACCTGAGGTACCCTTGGTGAGAAGGGCAAATTGGGACATGGAGGTAAGCATCCTTGATGTCCAGGGACACCATATAGTCACCTTCTTCCTGGTTCGCTATCACTGCTCTGAGTGACTCCATCTTGATTTGAACCTTTGTATGTAAGTGTTCAAAGATTTCAGATTTAGAATAGGTCTCACCGAGCCGTCTGGCTTCAGTACCACAAATAGTGTGGAATAATACCCCTTTCCTTGTTGTAGGAGGGGTACTTTGATTATCACTTGCTGGGAATACAGCTTGTGAATTGTTTCCAATACTGCCTCCCTGTCGGAGGGAGACGTTGGTAAAGCAGACTTCAGGAACCTGCGAGGGGGAGACGTCTCGAACTTCCAATCTGTACCCCCTGGGATACTACTTGTAGGATCCAGGGGTCCACTTGCGAGTGAGCCCACTGCGCGCTGAAACTCTTGAGACGACCCCCCACCGCACCCGAGTCCGCTTGTACGGCCCCAGCGTCATGCTGAGGACTTGGCAGAAGCGGTGGAGGGCTTCTGTTCCTGGGAAGGAGCTGCCTGCTGCAGTCTTCTTCCCTTTCCTCTACCCCTGGGCAGATATGACTGGCCTTTTGCCCGCTTGCCCTTATGGGGACGAAAGGACTGAGGCTGAAAAGACGGTGTCTTTTTCTGCTGAGATGTGACTTGGGGTAAAAAAAGGTGGATTTTCCAGCTGTTGCCGTGGCCACCAGGTCCGATGGACCGACCCCAAATAACTCCTCCCCTTTATACGGCAATACTTCCATGTGCCGTTTGGAATCTGCATCACCTGACCACTGTCGTGTCCATAAACATCTTCTGGCAGACATGGACATCGCACTTACTCTTGATGCCAGAGTGCAAATATCCCTCTGTGCATCTCGCATATATAGAAATGCATCTTTTAAATGCTCTATAGTCAATAAAATACTGTCCCTGTCAAGGGTATCAATATTTTCAGTCAGGGAATCCGACCAAGCCACCCCAGCGCTGCACATCCAGGCTGAGGCGATCGCTGGTCGCAGTATAACACCAGTATGTGTGTATATACTTTTTAGGATATTTTCCAGCCTCCTATCAGCTGGCTCCTTGAGGGCGGCCGTATCTGGAGACGGTAACGCCACTTGTTTTGATAAGCGTGTGAGCGCCTTATCTACCCTAGGGGGTGTTTCCCAACGCGCCCTAACTTCTGGCGGGAAAGGGTATAACGCCAATAATTTTCTATCGGGGGAAACCCACGCATCATCACACACTTCATTTAATTTATCTGATTCAGGAAAAACTACAGGTAGTTTTTTCACACCCCACATAATACCCTTTTTTGTGGTACTTGTAGTATCAGAAATATGTAACACCTCCATCATTGCCCTTAACATGTAACGTGTGGCCCTAATGGAAAATACGTTTGTTTCTTCACCGTCGACACTGGAGTCAGTGTCCGTGTCTGTGTCGACCGACTGAGGTAATGGGCGTTTTAAAGCCCCTGACGGTGTTTGAGACGCCTGTACAGGTACTAATTGGTTTGCCGGCCGTCTCATGTCGTCAACCGACCTTGCAGCGTGTTGACATTATCACGTAATTCCCTAAATAAGCCATCCATTCCGGTGTCGACTCCCTAGAGAGTGACATCACCATTACAGGCAATTGCTCCGCCTCCTCACCAACATCGTCCTCATACATGTCGACACACACGTACCGACACACAGCACACACACAGGGAATGCTCTGATAGAGGACAGGACCCCACTAGCCCTTTGGGGAGACAGAGGGAGAGTTTGCCAGCACACACCAAAACGCTATAATTATACAGGGACAACCTTATATAAGTGTTTTCCCTTATAGCATCTTAATATATTATAATATCGCCACACAAAATGCCCCCCCTCTCTGTATTAACCCTGTTTCTGTAGTGCAGTGCAGGGGAGAGCCTGGGAGCCTTCCTAGCAGCGGAGCTGTGTAGGAAAATGGCGCTGTGTGCTGAGGAGAATAGGCCCCGCCCCCTTTTCGGCGGGCTTCTTCTCCCGTTTTTCTGACAACCTGGCAGGGGTTAAATACATCCATATAGCCCCAGAGGCTATATGTGATGTATTTTTAGCCAGCATAGGTACTTTCATTGCTGCCCAGGGCGCCCCCCCCCAGCGCCCTGCACCCTCAGTGACCGTTGGTGTGAAGTGTGCTGAGAGCAATGGCGCACAGCTGCCGTGCTGTGCGCTACCTTAAGAAGACTGGGAAGTCTTCAGCCGCCGATTTCTGGACCTCTTCTCTCTTCAGCATCTGCAAGGGGGTCGGCGGCGCGGCTCCGGTGACCCATCCAGGCTGTACCTGTGATCGTCCCTCTGGAGCTAGTGTCCAGTAGCCTAAGAAGCCAATCCATCCTGCACGCAGGTGAGTTCACTTCTTCTCCCCTAAGTCCCTCGTTGCAGTGAGCCTGTTGCCAGCAGGACTCACTGAAAATAAAAAACCTAACAAAACTTTTACTCTAAGCAGCTCTTTAAGAGAGCCACCTAGATTGCACCCTTCTCGGCCGGGCACAAAAACCTAACTGAGGCTTGGAGGAGGGTCATAGGGGGAGGAGCCACTGCACACCACCTGATCCTAAAGCTTTTACTTTTGTGCCCTGTCTCCTGCGGAGCCGCTATTCCCCATGGTCCTTACGGAGTCCCCAGCATCCACTTAGGACGTCAGAGAAATAACAAAATTCTTTTTACAGAAAACTCAGGAGAGCTCCCTGTAATGCACCCCATCTCCTCTGGGCACAAGATCTAACTGAGGTCTGGAGAAGGGGCATAGAGGGAGGAGCCAGTGCACACCATACTAGAAAGTTCTTTTAGGTGCCTATGGGGTATATGCAATTGCCGGCGAATCGCGGCAATTTTTCGCCCGTTTTTTAATTCGACACAATTGGACCGTCGAATTCCGGCAAGTGGGTGCCGGAATTCAACATATTCAATAAAAAACGGATTCGACAGTCCCGCTGTCGAAAAACGGCCGATTTGACGGATTTTGATCCAATTTTAAAAAAAATGGAAAAACGGTAAAATACCCGAAAAAAAATTGCGTGGGGTCCCCCCTCCAAAGCATTACCAGCCTCGGGCTCTTCGAGCCGGTCCTGGTTCTAAAAATCCGGGGAAAAAACTGTCAGGGGATCCCCCGTATTTTTAAAACCAGCACCGGGCTCTGCGCCTGGTGCAAAAAATACGGGGGACAAATAGAGTAGGGGTCCCCTGTATTTTTACACCAGCATCGGGCTCCACTAGCTGGACAGATAATGCCACAGCCGGGGGTCACTTTTATACAGCGCCCTGCGGCCGTGGCATTAAATATCCAACTACTCACCCCTGGCCGGGGTACCCTGGGGGAGTGGGGACCCCTTCAATCAAGGGGTCCCCCCCCCAGCCACCCAAGGGCCAGGGGTGAAGCCCGAGGCTGTCCCCCCCCCATCCAAGGGCTGCGGATGGGCGGCTGATAGCCTTGAGAAAAATGAAAGAATATTGGTTTTTCCAGTAGTACTACAAGTCCCAGCAAGCCTCCCCCCGCAAGCTGGCACTTGGAGAACCACAAGTACCAGCATGCGGGAGAAAAACAGGCCCGCTGGTACCTGTAGTTCTACTGGAAAAAAAATACCCAAATAAAAACAAAAGACACACACACCGTGAAAGTAAAACTTTATTTCACACCTGCCGACACACATACTTACCTATGTTGACCCGCCGACTGCCACGCCCCCCTCGTCACTGAAGAATCCGGGGTACCTGTGAATAAAATTATACTCACGTGATCCAGTGTCCAGATTATAATCCACGTACTTAGCAAAAAAAAAAACGAACACCCGGACCAGGCGGACTGAAAGGGGTCCCATGTTTACACATGGGACCCCTTTCCCCGAATACAGAGACCCCCCCGTGACTCCTGTCACAGAAAGGTCTCTTCAGCCAATCAAGAAGCGCCACGTCGTGGCACTCTCCTGATTGGCTGTATGCGCGTCGGAGCTGTCAGACAGCGCATCGCACAGCTCCCTCCATTAGTTTCAATGGTGGGAACTTTGCGGTCAGCGGTGGGGTTACCTGCGGTCAGCGGCTGACCGCGGGTAACCTCACCGCTGACTGCAAAGTTCCCACCATTGAAAGTAATGGAGGGAGCTGTGCAATGCGCATCTGAGCTTAGACGCGCAGAGCCAATCAGGTGAGTGCCACGAAGTGGCGCTTCCTGATTGGCTGAAAAGACCTTTCTGTGACAGGAGTCACGGGGGGTCTCTGTATTCGGGGAAAGGGGTCCCATGTGTAAACATGGGACCCCTTTCAGTCCGCCTGGTCCGGGTGTTCGGTTTTTTTTTTTTGCCAAGTACGTGGATTATAATCTGGACACTGGGGATCTGGCGAGTATAATTTTATTCACAGGTACCCTGGATTCTTCAGTGACGAGGGGGGCGTGGCAGTCAGCGGGTCAACATATGTGGTGCTCCAAGTACCAGCTTGCGGGGGAGGCTTGCTGGGACTTGTAGTTCTTCTGGAAAAACTAATATTCGTTCATTTTTCTCAAGGCTATCAGCCCCACATACGCAGCCCTTGGATGGGGGGGGGGGGGGACGGCCTCGGGCTTCACCCCTGGCCCTTGGGTGGCTGGTGGGGGGGGGACCCCTTGATTGAAGTGGTCCCCACTCCCCCAGGGTACCCCGGCCAGGGGTGTCTAGTTGGATATTTAATGCCACGGCCGCAGGGCGCTGTATAAAAGTGACCCCCGGCTGTGGCATTATCTGTCCAGCTGGTGGAGCCCGATGCTGGTGTAAAAAATACGGGGGACCCCTACGCTTTTTGTCCCCCGTATTTTTTGCACCAGCACCAGGCGCAGAGCCCGGTGCTGGTTTTAAAAATACGGGGGATCCAGTCAGTTTTTCCCCCGGATTTTTAGAACCAGGACCGGCTCGAAGAGCCCGAGGCTGGTTATGCTTAGGAGGGGGGACCCACGCAATTTTTTTTCTGATTTTTACCATTCCATTAAAAATAAAAATAAAATATTTTTACAAATATATAAATAATACTTGTGCCTCCAAAATAGACAAACCAAGTACCTAATCCCTTCTAATATAAATAGATATGCTTTTACCAATAAAAAAAAACACACCAAAAAAAACATGTTTTTAAAATTTTTTATTAGATTCCACCACCAAAGTGTGTCGGATTGAAAATGACAAATTTACTGTCTAAAAGCACTGTTGTCGAATTTCCAAACTTCAATTGAATATACTTTTGTCGAATTGCCGCATTTGTACCATTGCAGAAATGTCGAATTTGACTAATGTCGAATTTCAAAAAGTCGAATTTGGAAAGTCCGTTTTTTTGCCGAAAATGTTGAATTTTTTTTTTTTTGGCGTAAATGTCCAGTTTTTCGGCATTTTTGGGAATTCGACCGCAATTGCATATACCCGTATGTCTCCTGTGGAGCCCGTCTATACCCCATGGTCCTTACGGAGTCCCCAGCATCCTCTAGGATGTAAGAGAAATAAATAAATTATATATATATATATATATATATATATATATATATATATATATATATATATATATATATATATATATATATGCCAGTGTCCCTAGAAGTTTATAATTGCTGCCCAGGGCGCCCGCCCCCCCCCCCCCCCCCTGCACCCATACAGTGCCATCAGTGTGTGTGAATGTGGGAGCAATGGCGCGCAGCGGTACACCTCAGTGAAGATCAGAAGTCTTCTGCCGCCTTTGAAGTCTTCTTTCTTCTTATACTCACCCGGCTTCTATCTTCCGGCTCTGTGAGGAGGACGGCGGCGCGGCTCCGGGACGAACAACAAGGGTGAGACCAGTGTTCCGACCCTCTGGAGCTAATGGTGTCCAGTAGCCTAAGAAGTAGAGCCTATCATTTAGGTAGGTCTGCTTCTCTCCCCTCAGTCCCACGATGCAGGGACGACGAGACAATTTACACCCACAAGAAATTGCGCTGACCAGCCGCAGGCCAATGGACATTCAAAAAATAGGGTGTTACCCTCACCCCAAAAAAGACACTCAAAAAAAAAAAAAAAAAGAAAAAAGATTTTACTCACCTGTAAATCTATTTCTCGTAGTCCGTAGTGGATGCTGGGAACTCAGAAAGGACCATGGGGAATAGCGGCTCCGCAGGAGACTGGGCACAACTAAAGAAAGCTTTTAGGTCACCTGGTGTGCGCTGGCTCCTCCCACTATGATCCTCCTCCAAGCCTCAGTTAGGACACTGTGCCCGGACGAGCGGACATAATAAGGAAGGATTTTGAATCCCGGGTAAGACTCTTACCAGCCACACCAATCACACCGTATAACTCGTGATACCATACCCAGTTTAACAGTATGAAAACAACTGAGCCTCTCAACAGATGGCTCAACAATAACCCTTTAGTTAACAATAACTATGTACAAGTATTGTAGACAATCCGCACTTGGGACGGGCGACCAGCATCCACTACGGACTACGAGAAATAGATTTACCGGTGAGTAAAAATAAGAATTTACTTACCAATAATTCTATTTCTCGTAGTCCGTAGTGGATGCTGGGAACTCCGTAAGGACCATGGGGAATAGCGGCTCCGCAGGAGACTGGGCACAAAAGTAAAAGCTTTAGGACTACCCGGTGTGCACTGGCTCCTCCCCCTATGACCCTCCTCCAAGCCTCAGTTAGGATAATGTGCCCGGACGAGCGTACACAATAAGGAAAGATTTTTGAATCCCGGGAAAGACTCATACCAGCCACACCAATCACACCGTACAACTTGTGATCTGAACCCAGTTAACAGTATGATAACAGAGGAGCCTCTAGGAAGATGGCTCACTACAACAATAACCCGATTTAGTTAACAATAACTATGTACAAGTATTGCAGACAATCCGCACTTGGGACGGACTACGAGAAATAGAATTATCGGTAAGTAAATTCTTATTTTCTCTGACGTCCTAGTGGATGCTGGGAACTCCGTAAGGACCATGGGGATTATACCAAAGCTCCCAAACGGGCGGGAGAGTGCGGATGACTCTGCAGCACCGAATGAGAGAACTCCAGGTCCTCCTCAGCCAGGGTATCAAATTTGTAGAATTTTGCAAACGTGTTTGCCCCTGACCAAGTAGCTGCTCGGCAAAGTTTTAAAGCCGAGACCCCTCGGGCAGCCGCCCAAGATGAGCCCACCTTCCTTGTGGAATGGGCATTTACTGATTTTGGCTGTGGCAGGCCTGCCACAGTATGTGCAAGCTGAATTGTACTACAAATCCAACGAGCAATAGTCTGCTTAGAAGCAGGAGCACCCAGCTTGTTGGGTGCATACAGGATATTTTCAGGGCCCTGACAACATCTAGCAACTTGGAGTCCTCCAAGTCCCTAGTAGCCGCAGGCACCACAATAGGTTGGTTCAGGTGAAACGCTGACACCACCTTAGGGAGAAACGGAGGACGAGTCCTCAATTCCGCCCTGTCCGAATGGAAAATCCGATAGGGGCTTTTGCAAGATAAAGCCGCCAATTCTGACACGCGCCTGGCCGAAGCCAGGGCCAACAGCATGGCCACTTTCCATGTGAGATATTTTAAATCCACAGATTTAAGTGGTTCAAACCAATGTGATTTGAGGAACCCCACAACTACATTGAGATCCCAAGGTGCCACTGGAGGCACAAAAGGAGGCTGTATATGCAGCACTCCCTTGACAACGTCTGAACTTCAGGAACTGAAGCCAGTTCTTTCTGGAAGAAAATCTACAGGGCCGAAATTTGAACCTTAATGGACCCCAATTTGAGGCCCATAGACACTCCTGTTTGCAGGAAATGCAGGAATCGACCCAGTTGAAATTCCTCCGTTGGGGCCTTCCTGGCCTCGCACCACGCAACATATTTTCGCCAAATGCGGTGATAATGTTTTGCGGTCACATCCTTCCTGGCTTGATCAGGGTAGGGATGACTTCCTCCGGAATGCCTTTTTCCTTTAGGATCCGGCGTTCAACCGCCATGCCGTCAAACGCAGCCGCGGTAAGTCTTGAAACAGACAGGGTCCTTGCTGGAGCAGGTCCCTTCTTAGAGGCAGAGGCCACGGGTCCTCTGTGAGCATCTCTTGAAGTTCCGGGTACTAAGTCCTTCTTGGCCAATCCGGAGCCACGAGTATAGTTCTTACTCCTCTCCGTCTTATAATTCTCAGTACCTTGGGTATGAGAGGCAGAGGTGGGAACACATACACCGACTGGTACACCCACGGTGTTACCAGAGCGTCCACAGCTATTGCCTGAGGGTCCCTTGACCTGGCGTAATACCTGTCCAGTTTTTTGTTGAGGCGGGACGCCATCATGTCCACCATTGGTTTTTCCCAACGGTTCACAATCATGTGGAAGACTTCTGGATGAAGTCCCCACTCTCCCAGGTGGAAGTCGTGTCCACTCCCGGAATGAACACTGCTGACAGTGCTATTACATGATTTTCCGCCCAGCGAAGAATCCTTGCAGCTTCTGCCATTGCCCTCCTGCTTCTTGTGCCGCCCTGTCTGTTTACGTGGGCGACTGCCGTGATGTTGTCCGAGTGGATCAGCACCGGCTGACCTTGAAGCAGAGGTCTTGCTTGGCTTAGAGCATTGTAAATGGCCCTTAACTCCAGAATATTTATGTGAAGTGATGTCTCCAGGCTTGACCCCAAGCCCTGGAAATTTCTTCCCTGTGTGACTGCTCCCCAGCCTCGCAGGCTGGCATCCGTGGTCACCAGGACCCAGTCCTGAATGCCGAATCTGCGGCCCTCTAGAAGATGAGCACTCTGCAACCACCACAGGAGAGACACCCTTGTCCTTGGGGACAGGGTTATCCGCTGATGCATCTGAAGATGCGATCCGGACCATTTGTCCCGCAGGTCCCACTGGAATGTTCTTGCGTGGAATCTGCCAAATGGGATTGCTTCGTAGGAAGCCACCATTTTTCCCAGGACCCTTGTGCATTGATGCACTGAGACTTGGCCTGGTTTTAGGAGGTTTCTGACTAGCTCGGATAACTCCCCGGCTTTCTCCTCCGGGAGAAACACCTTTTTCTGGACTGTGTCCAGGATCATCCCTAGGAATAGAAGACGTGTCGTCGGGATCAGCTGCGATTTTGGGATATTGAGAATCCAACCGTGCTGCCGCAGCACTACTTGCGATAGTGCTAACCCGACTACCAACTGTTCCCTGGATCTCGCCCTTATCAGGAGATCGTCCAAGTAAGGGATAATTTAAAACTCCTTTCCTTCGGAGGAGTATCATCATTTTGGCCATTACTTTGGTAAAGACCCGGGGTGCCGTGGACAATCCAAACGGCAGCGTCTGAAACTGATAGTGGCAGTTCTGTACCACAAACCTGAGGTACCCTTGATGAGAAGGGTAAATTGGGACATGGAGGTAAGCATCCTTGATGACCAGAGACACCATATAATCCCCTTCTTCCAGGTTCGCGATCACTGCTCTGAGTGACTCCATCTTGAATTTGAACCTCTGTATGTAAGTGTTCAAAGATTTTAGATTTAAAATAGGTCTCACCGAGCCGTCCGGCTTCGGTATACCAACAGCGTGGAATAATACCCCTTTCCCTGTTGCAGGAGGGGTACCTTGATTATCACCTGCTGAGAATACAGCTTGTGAATGGCTTCCAATACCGCCTCCCTGTCGGAGGGAGACGTCGGTAAAGCAGACTTTAGGAAACGGCGAGGGGGAGACGTCTCGAATTCCAATTTGTACCCCTGAGATACCACCTGAAGGATCTAGGGGTCCACTTGTGAGTGAGCCCACTGCGCTCTGAAATTCTTGAGACGGGCCCCCACCGTGCCTGAGTCCGCTTGTAAAGCCCCAGCGTCATGCTGAGGACTTGGCAGAAGCGGGAGAGGGTTTCTGTTCCTGGGAACTGGCTGTCTGCTGCAGCCTTTTTCCTCTTCCTCTGCCACGGGGCAGAAAAGAGGAGCCTTTTGCCCGCTTGCCTTTATGGGGCCGAAAGGACTGCGCCTGATAATACGGCGTCTTCTTATGTTGAGAGGCTACCTGGGGTAAAAATGTGGATTTCCCAGCCAGTGCCGTGGCCACCAGGTCTGATAGACCTACCCCAAATAACTCCTCCCCTTTATAAGGCAATACTTCCATATGCCTTTTGGAATCCGCATCACCTGACCACTGCCTCGTCCATAACCCTCTTCTGGCAGAAATGGACAGCGCACTTACTCTTGATGCCAGTCGGCAAATATCCCTCTGTGCATCACGCATATATAAAAATGCATCTTTTAAATGCAAATATAGTCAGTAATATACTGTCCCTATCCAAGGTATCAATATTTTCAGTCAGGGAATCCGACCAAGCCACCCCAGCACTGCACATCCAGGCTGAGGCGATTGCTGGTCGCAGTATAACACCAGTATGTGTGTATATACATTTTAGGATATTCTCCTGCTTTCTGTCAGCAGGTTCCTTAAGGGCGGCCGTAACAGGAGACGGTAGTGCCACCTGTTTTGACAAGCGTGTGAGCGCTTTATCCACCCTAGGGGGTGTTTCCCAACGTGCCCTATCCTCTGGCGGGAAAGGGTATGATGCCAATAACTTTTTAGGAATTATCAGTTTTTTATCGGGGGAAACCCACGCTTCATCACACACTTCATTTAATTCATCAGATTTAGGAAAAACTACGGGTAGTTTTTTCTCACCAAACATAATACCCTTTTTAGTGGTACTTGTAATCTCAGAAATGTGTAAAACATCTTTCATTGCCTCAATCATGTAACGTGTGGCCCTACTGGAAGTCACATTCGTCTCTTCACCGTCGACACTGGAGTCAGTATCCGTGTCGGCATCTGTATCTGCCATCTGAGGTAACGGGCGCTTTAGAGCCCCTGATGGCCTTTGAGACGCCCCGACAGGCCCAAGCTGAGTAGCCGGCTGTCTTATGTTCCATAAGCCCATCCACTCAGGTGTCGACCCCCTAGGGGGTGACATCACCATTACAGGCAATTGCTCCGCCTCCACATCAGTTTCCTCCTCATACATGTTGACACAAACGTACCGACACACAGCACACACACAGGGAATGCTCTAATAGAGGACAGGACCCCACTAGCCCTTTGGGGAGACAGAGGGAGAGTATGCCAGCACACACCAGAGCGCTATATATAGACAGGAATACCACTATATAACGTGCTTTTCCCTTTATAGCTGCTGTTATTATCAAAACTGCGCCAAATTAGTGCCCCCCCTCTCTTTTTTACCCTTTTCTGTAGTGCAGGACTGCAGGGGAGAGTCAGGGAGACGTCCTTCCAGCGGAGCTGTGATGGAAAATGGCGCCCGTGTGCTGAGGAGATAGGCTCCACCCCCTTCTCGGCTGCCTTTTCTCCCGCTTTTTGGTGAATTCTGGCAGGGGTTAAAATACATCCATATAGCCCTGGGGGTTATATGTGGTGTATTTTCGCCAGCCAAGGTGTTTTTCATTGCTGCTCAGGGCGCCCCCCCCCCTAGCGGAGTGACCGGAGTGTGAAGTGTGCCTGAGGAGCAATGGCGCACAGCTGCAGTGCTGTGCGCTACCTTGTTGAAGACTGATGTCTTCTGCCGCCGATTTTTCCGGACCTCTGCTTGCTTCTGGCTCTGTAAGGGGGCCGGCGGCGCGGCTCTGGGACCGGACTCCGAGGCTGGGCCTGTGTTCGGTCCCTCTGGAGCTAATGGTGTCCAGTAGCCTAAGAAGCCCAAGCTGGCTGCAAGCAGGCAGGTTCGCTTCTTCTCCCCTTAGTCCCTCGATGCAGTGAGCCTGTTGCCAGCAGGTCTCACTGAAAATAAAAAACCTAAAACTGAACTTTTTCTTAGAAACTCAGGAGAGCCTCCTAGAATGCACCCTTCTCGGCCGGGCACAAAAATCTAACTGAGGAACTGAGGCTTGGAGGAGGGTCATAGGGGGAGGAGCCAGTGCACACCGGGTAGTCCTAAAGCTTTTACTTTTGTGCCCAGTCTCCTGCGGAGCCGCTATTCCCCATGGTCCTTACGGAGTTCCCAGCATCCACTAGGACGTCAGAGAAATCTTATTTTCTCTGACGTCCTAGTGGATGCTGGGAACTCCGAAAGGACCATGGGGATTATACCAAAGCTCCCAAACGGGCGGGAGAGTGCGGATGACTCTGCAGCACCGAATGAGAGAACTCAAGGTCCTCCTCAGCCAGGGTATCAAATTTGTAGAATTTTGCAAACGTGTTTGCCCCTGACCAAGTAGCAGCTCGGCAAAGTTGTAAAGCCGAGACCCCTCGAGCAGCCGCCCAAGATGAGCCCACCTTCCTTGTGGAATGGACTTTTACTGATTCAGGATGCGGCAGTCCAGCCGCAGAATGCGCCAGCTGAATTGTGCTACAAATCCAGCTAGCAATAGTCTGCTTAGAAGCAGGAGCACCCAGCTTGTTGGGTGCATACAGGATAAATAGCGAGTCAGTTTTCCTGACTCTAGCCGTCCTGGAAACATAAATTTTCAGGGCCCTGACTACGTCCAGCAACTTGGAATCCTCCAAGTCCCTAGTAGCCGCAGGCACCACAATAGGTTGGTTCAAGTGAAAAGCTGATACCACCTTAGGGAGAAACTGGGGACGAGTCCTCAATTCTGCCCTATCCATATGGAAAATCAGATAAGGGCTTTTACATGACAAAGCCGCCAATTCCGACACACGCCTGGCTGAAGCCAAGGCCAATAACATGACCACTTTCCACGTGAGATATTTTAGATCCACGGTTTTAAGTGGCTCAAACCAATGTGATTTTAAGAAACTCAACACCACGTTGAGATCCCAAGGTGCCACTGGAGGCACAAAAGGGGGCTGAATATGCAGCACTCCCTTAACAAACGTCTGAACTTCAGGTAGTGAAGCTAGTTCTTTCTGGAAGAAAATCGACAGAGCCGAGATCTGTACCTTAATGGAGCCTAATTTCAGGCCCATAGTCACTCCTGCTTGTAGGAAATGCAGAAATCGACCCAGTTGAAATTCCTCTGTTGGGGCCTTTTTGGCCTCACACCAAGCAACATACATCCGCCATATGCGGTGATAATGCTTTGCAGTTACATCTTTCCTGGCTTTAATCAGCGTAGGAATGAATTCCTCCGGAATGCCCTTTTCCTTCAGGATCCAGCGTTCAACCGCCATGCCGTCAAACGCAGCCGCGGTAAGTCTTGGAACAGACAGGGCCCCTGCTGCAGCAGGTCCTGTCTGAGCGGCAGAGGCCATGGGTCCTCTGAGATCATCTCTTGAAGTTCCGGGTACCACGCTCATCTTGGCCCATCCGGAACCACGAGTATTGTTCTTACTCCTCGTTTTCTTATTATTCTCAGTACCCTTGGTATGAGAGGCAGAGGAGGGAACACATAACCTGACTGGTACACCCACGGTGTCACTAGAGCGTCCACAGCTATCGCCTGAGGGTCCCTTGACCTGGCGCAATATCTCTCTAGTTTTTTGTTTAGGCGGGACGCCATCATGTCCACCTGTGGCCTTTCCCAACGGTTTACCAACAGTTGGAAGACTTCTGGATGAAGTCCCCACTCTCCCGGGTGTAGGTCGTGTCCGCTGAGGAAGTCTGCTTCCCAGTTGTCCACTCCCGGAATGAACACTGCTGACAGTGCCAAGACGTGATTTTCCGCCCATCTGAGAATCCTTGTGGCTTCTGCCATCGCCATCCTTGCCAGACTTAGGGCATTGTAAATGGCCCTCAGTTCCTGAATATTTATGTGTAGGGACGACTCCTGACTTGACCAAAGTCCTTGGAAATTTCTTCCCTGTGTGACTGCCCCCCAGCCTCGAAGGCTGGCATCCGTGGTTACCAGGACCCAGTCCTGTATGCCGAATCTGCGGCCCTCTTGAAGATGAGCACTCTGCAGCCACCACAGTAAAGATACCCTGGTCCTTGGAGACAGGGTTATCAGCCGATGCATCTGAAGATGCGATCCCGACCACTTGTCCAAGATGTCCCACTGAAAGGTTCTTGCATGGAACCTGCCGAATGGAATTTTGCTTCGTAAGAAGCCACCATTTTTCCCAGGACTCGTGTGCAGTGATGCACCGATACCTGTTTTGGTTTCAGGAGGTCTCTGACTAGAGATGACAGCTCCTTGGCTTTCTCCTGCGGGAGAAACACTTTTCTGTTCTGTGTCCAGAACCACCCCCAGGAACAGTAGGTGTGTGGTAGGAACCAGCTGTGACTTTGGAATGTATAGAATCCATCCGTGCTGTTGTAGCACTTCCCGAGATAGTGCTACTCCGACCAACAACTGCTCCTTGGACCTCGCCTTTATAAGGAGATCGTCCAAGTACGGGATAATTAAAACTTCCTTTCTCGAAGGAGTATAATCATTTCTGCCATTACCTTGGTAAAGACCCTCGGTGCCGTGGACAGTCCAAACGGCAGTGTTTGGAATTGGTAATGGCAATCCTGTACCACAAATCTGAGGTACTCCTGGTGAGGATGGTAAATGGGGACATGTAGGTAAGCCTCCTTGATGTCCAGGGATACCATGTAATCCCCCTCCTCCAGGCTTGCAATAATCGCCCTGAGCGATTCCATCTTGAACTTGAATTTTATTATGTATGTGTTCAAGGATTTCAAATATAAAATGGGTCTCACCGAACCGTCCGGTTTCGGTACCACAAACAGTGTGGAATAGTAACCCCGTCCTTGTTGAAGTAGGGGCACCTTGACTATCACCTGCTGGGAATACAGCTTGTGAATTGCCTCTAGCACAGTCTCCCTGCCTGAGGGAATTGTCGGCAAGGCAGATTTGAGGAAACGGCGGGGGGGAGACGCCTCGAATTCCAGCTTGTACCCCTGAGATACTACTTGAAGGATCTAGGGATCCACCTGTGAGCGAGCCCACTGATCGCTGAAATTTTTGAGGCGGCCCCCCACCGTACCTGGCTACGCCTGTGGAGCCCCCCCGCCATGCGGAGGACTCAGAGGAAGCGGGGGAAGAATTTTGATTCTGGGAACTGGCTGACTGGTGCAGCTTTTTCCCTCTTCCCTCGTTTTACACACTTGCATTTCTGAAGCCGAAAGGACTGTACCTGATAATACAGTGCTTTCTGAGGCTGTGAGGAAACCTGAGGTTAAAAAAAATTTCTTCCCAGCTGTTGCTGTGGATACGAGGTCCCAGAGACCATCCCCAAACAATTCCTCACCCTTATAAGGCTCTATGTGCCTTTTAAAGTCAGCATCACCTGTCCAGTGTCGGGACTCTAATAACCTCCTGACCGAATGGACATTGCATTAATTCTGGATGCCAGCCGGCAAAACATCCCTCTGTGCATCCCTCATATATAAGACAACGTCTTATGTTCGCAAAATAGTATCCCTGTTTGACAGGGTTACAGACCACGCTGCAGCAGCACTATCTGCAGGTCTCAGTCTAGTACCTGAGTGTGTAAATACAGACTTCAGGATAGCCTCCTGCTTTTTATCAGCAGGTACCTTCAAAGTGGCCGTATCCTAAGACGGCAGTGCCACCTTTTTTGACAAACGTGTGAGCGCCTTATCCACCCTAGGGGATATCTCCCAGCGTAACTTATCCTCTGGCGGGAAAGGGTACGCCATCAGTAACTTGTTAGAAATTACCAGTTTCTTATCGGGGGAACCCACGCTTTTTCAAACTTCATTCACTCATTTGATGGGGGAACAAAACACTGCCTGCTTTTTCTCCCCAAACATAAAACCCTTTTTTAGTGGTACTTGGGTTAATGTCAGAAATGTGTAACACATTTTTTATTGCCGGGATCATGTAACGGATGTTCCTAGTGGATTGTGTATATGTCTCAACCTCGTCGACACTGGAGTCAGACTCCGTGTCGACATCTGTATCTGCCATCTGAGGGAGCGGGCGTTTTTGAGCCCCTGATGGCCTTTGAGACGCCTGGGCAGGCGCGGGCTGGGAAGCCGGCTGTCCCATAGCTGTTACGTCATTTTATGTAAGGAGTTGACACTGTCGGTTTATACCTTCCACCTATCCATCCACTCTGGTGTCGGCCCCACAGGGGGGGACATCACATTTATCGGCATCTGCTCTGCCATCACATAAGCCTCCTCATCAAACGTGTCGACACAGCCGTACCGACACACCGCACACACACACGGAATGCTCTGACTGAGGACAGGACACCACACAGCCCTTTGGGGAGACAGAGAGAGAGTATGCCAGCACACACCAGAGCGCTATATAATTTAGGGATTAACACTATATTGAGTGAATTTTTCCCAATAGCTGCTTGTATATACAATATTGCGCCTAAATTTAGTGCCCCCCCTCTCTTTTTAACCCTTTGAGCCTGAAAACTACAGGGGAGAGCCTGGGGAGCTGTCTTCCAGTTGCACTGTGAAGAGAAAATGGCGCCAGTGTGCTGAGAGAGATAGCTCTGCCCCTTTTTCGCGGACTTTTCTCACGCTTTTTTATGGATTCTGGCAGGGGTATTTATCACATATATATCCTCTGGGGCTATATATTGTGATATATATGCCAGCCAAGGTGTTTTTATTGCTGCTCAGGGCGCCCCCCCCCCCCAGCGCCCTGCACCCTCAGTGACCGGAGTGTGAAGTGTGCATGAGGAGCAATGGCGCACAGCTGCAGTGCTGTGCGCTACCTTGGTGAAGACGGATGTCTTCTGCCGCCGATTTTCCGGACCTCTTCTTGCTTCTGGCTCTGTAAGGGGGACGGCGGCGCGGCTCCGGGACCGAACACCAAGGCCAGTTCCATGCGGTCGATCCCTCTGGAGCTAATGGTGTCCAGTAGCCTAAGAAGCCCAAGCTAGCTGCAAGCAGGTAGGTTCGCTTCTTCTCCCCTTAGTCCCTCGCTGCAGTGAGCCTGTTGCCAGCAGGTCTCACTGTAAAATAAAAAACCTAATTATATACTTTCTTTCTAGAAGCTCAGGAGAGCCCCTAGTGTGCATCCAACCTCGGCCGGGCACAAAATCTAACTGAGGCTTGGAGGAGGGTCATAGTGGGAGGAGCCAGTGCACACCAGGTGACCTAAAAGCTTTCTTTAGTTGTGCCCAGTCTCCTGCGGAGCTGCTATTCCCCATGGTCCTTTCGGAGTTCCCAGCATCCACTAGGACGTCAGAGAAAAACATTTAAAAAAATCCACGATGCAGGGAGCCTGTTGCCAGCAGCGCTCCCTGAAAATAAAAAAACCTAACTAAAGTCTTTTCAGAGAAACTCAGGAGAGCTCCCCTGCAGTGCATCCAGTCTCCTCTGGGCACAGGACCTAACTGAGGGCTGGAGGAGGGGCATAGAGGGAGGAGCCAGTGCACACCCATCTAAAGTCTTTAGAGTGCCCATGTCTCCTGCGGAGCCAGTCTACACCCCATGGTCCTTAAGGAGTTCCCAGCATCCTCTAGGACGTAAGAGAAAAGTTAATAAACCTTTTAATAACCTGCACACCTGAAAATATGCCACACATTCTCCAGTCCCATATTCTTACACCAGGTAGTTAGGTGTAGCCCAGGCATCAGCCAGTGACACTGGGAATTCCGTATAAACACCAAACATCACAGCTGAAAAACATGATAAACCATATCCTTTCGCCTCAAGTACCATTCACTGGATTAAGGGGGTCATTCCGAGTTGATCACTCGCTAGCAGTATTTAGCAGCTGTGCAAACGCATTGTCGCCGCCCACTGGGGGTGTATTTTCGCTTTGCAGAAGTGCGAACGCTTGTGCAGCAGAGCGCCTGCAAAATCTTTTTGTGAAAAACACCAGCCCTGTAGTTACTCTTCGTGTGCGTTGATTCTAACAATGGAGGGGCGGCTTTTGACGTCACACACCCGCCCAGCCATGCCTGCATTGTTTCTGCCACGCCTGCGTTTCTAAACACTCCCTGAAAACGGTCAGTTGAGACCCAGAAACGCCCACTTCATGTCAATCTTCCTGCGTTCCACCGTACGACAGGAATGTTCGTTAGACTGTGCAAACCTACGATGCTCATTGTACCTGTACGACGTGCCTGCGCATTGTGGTGCAAACGCATGTGCAGAAATGCCGATTTTTAGCCTGATCGCTGCGCTGCGAACGGCAGCTAGCGATCAAGGCGGAATGAACCCCAAGTGAAGGAGCCAGGCAAATTTTTACAATTTCTTTATATGGTGTCCGCTAATAACCAGCTGACCATGCACAGTCTCTAACTCCTTTATTCCCATCCCGTCACTGCCCTGCCGTACTATCAATGACTCCCTCATCCTTTATTATGAACCCACTTGATCAGTAGCTCCTGCGCATGGCACACATCACAGCTGCTCAGCCACATTTACTCAGAGGCGACCTGAGCCCACATTGTCCCTGTAACATGCCAGGAGGAAGACATGGCTTTATTAGCAGATGGCAGGTTACAGAATTCTCCTCCGCTGCCATGTACTCCACAATTTCTCTTGGACCAGTATGACACAGCAGCGCTCAGAGAAGAGCCAATGTCATGCACAGAGTTGATACCATGGTCAATGTTGTTAGAACCATATTTAGCACCCTCTCGTCTATGCCGCTGTTGCGGTGTAATCCTTGATTCTGATCACAGTCTCTCTCCCAATCCTGCCGTTTCTACCTTCATAACATTTCCAGGACCGACCCTTTCTTATACTGGAAGCCAAGAAAACTCCCACTCACCTTCTTATTTCTTGTCTAGATTACTACAATCTACTCTTCAACGGTTCACCAAACTCCTGCCTCACCCCCATTCAATCTATTCTTTTTTTTTTTTTTTTGAGAATTTTTTTTAATTGAATTTTATACTTTTAACAAGATGTTCGTAAGGTATACATTACAGGTATCACACATTGGTACATATCGCAGTTAACTGTCAAATAGCAGCGGCAGAATATCTACCTATGTACAACATCGAGTGAGTGAAGAATCAAACAGGCATGCATGCCTATGTATAGAGAGCTGTCAATAGATAGTGTAAAACATTTGGTATGTACCGTAGCTAAGGGCGAAGGAATAACTCTTAATGAAGCATTATAGCTTAAAAAAGAAGAACAAAGAGTAAACTTAACATTAGAAGTAGAAGAGAAAAGAGGCAAGGAGAGAGGAGAAAAAAGAAGGGAGGGAGGATTGGGAAGGGAGGTAAGGGAGGAAAGGGAGGAATGGTCGGGCGGTCCCAGTCGCCTAGGCAGTGCGTCAGATTATCCTTAGTTGGATAGGGTATTGTGATGGTTCCCATTATCTTATATGGTAGTTAGTGGAGGTTCAGCACCGAAGTGTGACGTCCAGGGTGACCACGTATTGGTAAAATTATCTGGGGTGTCCCGGAGAACCGCTGTAATACGTTCCAATCTATAAGTTTGCCATATAGCATTAATGGTAGCAGGGGTTGTGGGGGGCGACAGAGATTTCCAGTTAGCCGCAATTTGGCATTTGGCCGTATTTAGGATATGCTTAATTAGCTTTTGTTGGTGGCGAAGGGTGTGAGGTATTGGGCGAGAGAGCAGGGAATAGAGAGGTGACATCGGGATCGTCAATCCGAGGACCTTAAAAATAAGTCTATGGACCCTAGTCCAATATCCCTTAATTTGCGGGCAGCTCCACCAAATATGCAGCAGGGTTCCGCGCTGGCCACATTGACGCCAACAGCTGTCTGAGCAGGAGGGGTAAATTGAATGGAGACGCGATGGTACCAGGTACCAACGGTAATATAATTTGTAGGCATTTTCTTTAATTCGGACCGAAATGGAGCTCGTGGAAATTTCCTGCCTAATCTCAGACCACTCATCTGTCGTCAGGGTTTCACCTACTTCCCGCTCCCACGCTACTTCGTGGGGTTCCTTCAGGGGTGAGTTGTGAGCTAATAAGATTTGGTATATAGTTGAGAGTAAGCCTTTAGTTGATTGGCAGGTGCAGCAGAGGGATTCAAAGCTCGTTTTACCTCCCACGGGCGGTGTTCCGGAGGTAGAGGCGAAAAAGTGGCGTATCTGCAAGAATTGATAAAAGGTTGAGCGTGGGAGCGAGAAACGGGATTGTAAGTCGTCAAACGTGGGGAATGTATGTAGAGGAGCGATGTCTAGAAGGAAGAGTGAGTTATGGCTGGTCCAGGAATCAAAAGCTAAGTGGTTCTCCCCTGGCGGGAATGCCGGGTTTGTACCACAGAGGGGTGAGTAGAGGGTGAAAGGAGCGTAGCCGGTAAAGACGTGAGCAAAGGTCCCATATGGCAAGGGTAAATGTCACTGTGGGTAACAGCGAGGAAGCGGGGGGACGGTTATTCGGTCGACACCAGAGCAAGCTGTAGGGGGAATATCTGTGGAGTGTGGTAGCCTCTAGCTGCGTCCAGATTCTGTGTCCAGGATTATCGTGCCAAAGGACACATGTGGTTAAGTGGGCAGCTCTATAGTATTTAAGGAGGTCAGGAACTCCTAGACCCCCTTCTAGACGATCATTCAATCTATTCTCAACATCACTGCCCACCTCACTTTACTCTGCTGTCACTTCTTGTCTGCAACCCCCTGCCTGTATCTCTACTGGCTTCCTGGTCCCACTTACAATCAAGTTCAAACTCTCCTCACTCAACTACAGTGACCTAAACTTATCTGCTCCGCCCTACATCTCCAGCATCATTACCAACCACCCCCAGACCTCTTCTCTCTTCCAATGACTTCCACATCTTCTCCTTTTTCCTCCTCCGCGACAACCACCTCCCATGGCCGGCTCTAGGATATATACAATGTTACTCCCAATCTCTGGGATTCAGTCTCACGTTACACAAGACATTCATCCATCCTCCCAGCCATAAAACATACCTATAAAACTCATCTTTTTATTGAAGCCTACCACCCCTCCACCAGCGTCTGCAATATCGCACTCTGCTCTTCTCCTCTGTGCGTTCACCCATAGTCCCTCTAGAATGCAAGCTGCTGTGTGCAGGATCTGTCACCTGGTGGCCTTTGCGGGTTATTATGTATATATGTAAAGCTGTTAACTTGTTAAGAACTGCACGGTTGGACCACTCTTACATTACGTCATTTTGTTGTTGTTTTATGGATAAAACACCACCACGAACCCTGTGTTGGATTGTTGCTGTGCACTATCTAGCAGGCCATGGTGATGTTCTAGGAGAGTCAGTATGCAGGGCTAAAGGATGAGGGACCATTGAGGGTTTGATTACCTGTGCAGGGCTGTGAACTCCATCATTCTCTCCACCTGAGACTGTGTCTGCAGGTCCCGTTTCCTCACAGAGTGCTGCTGGATGCCAGATAATGAGATTATGTCATAATCAGACAGCATGGAGTCCAGGTTTGCTGCAGACAGAAAGAATACATAAAGGTTAGATTTACATCTGCCTCAGTGTTTTTTGAGAGTATCACATCACAATAACAAGAATCAAAAAATAAGAATTTACTTACCGATAATTCTATTTCTCGTAGTCCGTAGTGGATGCTGGGAACTCCGTAAGGACCATGGGGAATAGCGTCTCCGCAGGAGACTGGGCACATCTAAAGAAAGCTTTAGGATCACCTGGTGTGCACTGGCTCCTCCCCCTATGACCCTCCTCCAAGCCTCAGTTAGGATACTGTGCCCGGACGAGCGTACACAATAAGAAAGGATTTTGAATCCCGGGTAAGACTCATACCAGCCACACCAATCACACTGTACAACTTGTGATCTGAACCCAGTTAACAGCATGATAATAGAGGAGCCTCTAGAAAAGATGGCTCACTACAACAATAACCCGAATTTTTTGGTAACAATAATTATGTACCAGTATTGCAGACAATCCGCACTTGGGATGGGCGCCCAGCATCCACTACGGACTACGAGAAATAGAATTATCGGTAAGTAAATTCTTATTTTCTCTGACGTCCTAGTGGATGCTGGGAACTCCGTAAGGACCATGGGGATTATACCAAAGCTCCCAAACGGGCGGGAGAGTGCGGATGACTCTGCAGCACCGAATGAGAGAACTCCAGGTCCTCCTCAGTCAAGATATCAAATTTGTAGAATTTTACAAACGTATTTGCTCCTGACCAAGTAACTGCTCGGCAAAGTTGTAAAGCCGAGACCCCTCGGGCAGCTGCCCAAGATGAGCCCACCTTCCTTGTGGAGTGGGCATTTTAAGATTTTTGGCTGTGGCAGGCCTGCCACAGAATGTGCAAGCTGAATTGTACTACAAATCCAACGAGCAATCGTCTGCTTAGAAGCAGAAGCACCCAGCTTGTTGGGTGCATACAGGATAAACAGCGAGTCAGATTTTCTGACTCCAGCCGTCCTGGAAACACGTATTTTCAGGGTCCTGACCACGTCAAGCAACTTGGAATCCTCCAAGTCCTTAGTAGCCGCAGGTACCACAATAGGTTGGTTCATGTGAAATGCAGAAACCACCTTAGGTAGAAAATTTGAGGACGAGTCCTCAATTCTGTCCTTTCAGAATGAACTATTAAGTAAGGGCTTTTATATGATAAAGCCGCCAATTCTGACACCCGCCTGGCTGAAACCAGGGCTAACTCGTCACTTCCATGTGAGATATTTTAAGTCCACAGTGGTGAGTGGTTCAAACCAATGTGACTTTAGGAAAACTCAACACAACATTGAGATCCCCAAGGTGCCACTGGAGGCACAAAAGGAGACTGTATATGCAGTACCCCTTTTACAAATGTCTGAACTTCAGGCACTGAAACCAGTTCTTTTTGGAAGAAAATCGACAGGGCCGAAATTTGAACCTTAATGGACCCTAATTTTAGGCCCATAGACAGTCCTGTTTGCAGGAAATGGAGGAAACGACCCAGTTGAAATTCCTCTGTAGGGGCCTTCTTGGCCTCACCCCACGCAACATATTTTCGCCAAATGCGGTGATAATGTTTTGCGGTTACGTCTTTCCTGGCCTTGACCAGGGTAGGGATCTTCAGGATCCGGCGTTCAACCGCCATGCCGTCAAACGCAGCCGCGGTAAGTCTTGGAACAGACAAGGCCCTTGCTGGAGCAGGTCCTTTCTTAGAGGTAGAGGCCACGGTTCGTCCGTGAGCATCTCTTGAAGTTCCGGATACCAAGTCCTTCTTGGCCAATCCGGAACCACGAGTATAGTTCTTACTCCTCTCCTTCTTATGATTCTCAGTACTTTTGGTATGAGGGGCAGAGGAGGGAACCCATACACTGACTGGTACACCCACGGTGTTACCAGAGCGTCCACCGCTATTGCCTGAGGGTCCCTTGACCTGGCGCAATATCTGTCTAGTTTTTTGTCTAGACGGGACGCCATCATGTCCACCTTTTGTTCCTCCCAACGGTTTACAATCAGGTGGAAGACTTCTGGGTGAAGTCCCCACTCTCCCGGGTGAAGGTCGTGTCTGCTGAGGAAGTCTGCTTCCCAGTTGTCCACTCCCGGAATGAACACTGCTGACAGTGCTATCACATGATTTTCCGCCCAGCGAAAATCCTTGCAGCTTCTGCCATTGCCCTCCTGCTTCTCGTGCCGCCCTGTCTGTTTACGTGGGCGACTGACGTGATGTTGTCCGATTGGATCAATACCGCCTGACCCTGAAGCAGGGGTTTCGCTTGACTTAGGGCATTGTAAATGGCCCTTAGTTCCAGAATGTTTTTATGAAGAGATGTCTCCAGGCTTGACCATAAGCCCTGGAAATTCCTTCCCTGTGTGACTGCTCCCCAGCCTCGCAGGCTGGCATCCGTGGCCACCAGGACCCAGTCCCGAATGCCGAATCTGCGGCCCTCTAGAAGATGAGCACTCTGCAACCACCACAGGAGGGATACCCTTGTCCCTGGTGACAGGGTTATCCGCTGAAGCATCTGAAGATGCGACCCGGACCATTTGTCCAGAAGGTTCCACTGTGCGTGGAATCTGCCGAATGGGATTGCTTCGTAGGAAGCCACCATTTTTACCCAGAACCCTTGTGCATTGATGCACTGAGACTTGGTTCGGTTTTAGGAGGTTCCTGACTAGCTCGGATAACTCCCTGGCTTTCTCCTCCGGGAGAAGCACCTTCTTTCTGGACTATGTCCAGAATCATCCCTAGGAACAGAAGACAAGTCGTCGGAACCAGCTGCGATTTTTGGAATATTGAAAATCCAATCGTGCTGCCGCAACACTACCTGATATAGTGCTACACCGATCTCCAACTGTTCCCTGGATCTTACCCTTATCAGGGAATCGTCCAAGTAAAGGATAACTAAAATTCCCTTCCTTCGAAGGAATATCATCATTTTGGTCATTACTTCAGTAAAGACCCGGGGTGCCGTGGACCATCCCTACGGCAGCGTCCGAACTGATACAGTTCTGTACCATAACCTGAAATACCCTTGGTGAGAAGGGTAAATTTTGACATGAAGGTAAGCCTCCTTGATGTCCCGAGACATCATGTAGTCCCCTTCTTCCAAGTTTGCAATCACTGCTCTGAGTGACTCAATTTTGAATTTGAACCTCTGTATGCAAGTGTTCAAAGATTTTAGATTTTAGATTTTAAAAATCGGTCTCACCGAGCCGTCTGGCTTCGGTACCACAATAGTGTGGAATAATACCCCGTTCCCTGTTGCAGGAGGGGTACCTTGATTATCACCTGCTGGGAATACAGCTTGTGAATGGCTTCCAAAACTGCCTCCCTGTCAGCGGGAGACGTCGGTAAAACAGACTTTTGGAAACGGCGAGGGGAATACGTCTCGAATTCCAATTTGTACCCCTGAAATATTATCTGAAGGATTCAGGGGTCTACTTGCGAGTGAGCCCACTGCGCACTGAAATTCATTGAGAACGGGACCCCACCGTGCCTGAATTTGTAAAGCCCTAGCGTCATACTGAGGGCTTGGCAGCGGCGGAAAAGGGTTTCTGTTCCTTGGAACTGGCTGATCTCTGCAGCCATTTTCCTCTCCCTCTGTCACGAGCAGAAAAGAGGAACCCTTTTGTCCGCTTGCCAACCAGGACTGCGCCTGATAATACGGCGTCTTATTTTGAGAGGCGACCTGGGGTACATCCCCTCTTTTAAGGCAATACTTCCAAATGCCGTTTGGAATCCGCATCACCTGACCACTTTACTGGAATAATTGGACAACGCACTTATACTTGATGCCAGTCGGCAAATATTCCGCTGTGCATCCTGCATATATAGAAATGCATCTTTTAATTGCTCTATAGGCAATAATATACTGTCCTTATCTAGGATATCATATTTCCAGTCAGGGAATCCGACCACGCCAACCCAGCACTGCACATCCAGGCTGAGGCGATTGCTGGTCGCAGTATAACACCAGTATGTGTGTAAATACATTTTAGGATACGCTCCTGCTTTCTATCAGCAGGATCCTTAAGGGCGGCCATCTCAGGAGAGGGTAGAGCCCTTGTTTTTACAAGCGTGTGAGCGCTTTATCCACCCTAGGGGGTGTTTCCCAACGCACCCTAACCTCTGGCGGGAAAAGGTATACTGCCAATAACTTTTTAGAAAATATCAATTGTTATCGGGGGGAAACCCACGCATCATCACACACCTCATTTTATTTCTCAGATTCAGGAAAACTACAGGAAGTTTTTCCTCACCAAACATAATACCCCTTTTTTTGGTGGTATTCATATTATCAGAAAAGTGTAAACTTTTTCCATTGCCTCAATCATGCAATGTGTGGCCCTATTGGAAATCACGGTTGTCTCTTCACCGTCGACACAGGAGTCAGTACCCCTGTCGGCATCTGTATCTGAGGTAACGGGCGCTTTAGGGCCCCTGTATGAGACGTCTGGACATGCACAAGCTGAGTAGCCGGCTGTCTCATGTCAACCACTGTCTTTTATACAAAGCTGACACTGTCACGCAATTTCAACAGTACATCCACTCAGGTGTCGACCCCCTAGGGGGTGACAACACAATTTCAGACACTCTACTCCGTCTCCTTATTTTTCTCCTCATACATGTCGACACCAACGTACCGACACACAGCACACACACAGGGAATGCTCTGATAGAGGACAGGACCCCACTAGCCCTTTGGGGAGACAGAGGGAGAGTTTGCCAGCACACACCAGAGCGCTATATATATATATATATATATATATATATATACAGGGATAACCTTATATAAGTGTTTTTCCCTTTATAGCTGCTGTATTGTTATATACTGCGCCTAATTTGTGCCCCCCTCTCTTTTTTAACCCCTTTCTGTAGTGTAGTGACTGCAGGGGAGAGCCAGGGAGCTTCCCTCCAACTGAGCTGTGAGGGAAAATGGCGCCAGTGTGCTGAGGAGATAAGGACGCCGAGAAAGGGGCGGAGCCTATCATCCTTTTTCTGTATGTTTTGGCAGGGGTTAAATGCATCCATATAGCCCAGGAGTTATATGTGATGCATTTATTTTAGCCATATAAGGTTTTTTTATCGATTTATTGCGTCTCAGGGCGCTGCCCCCCCCAGCGCCCTGCACCCTCAGTGACCGGAGTGTGAAGTGTGCTGAGAGCAATGGCGCACAGCTGCGGTGCTGTGCGCTACCTTATCTGAAGACAGGATCGTCTTCTGCCGCCGATTTTTCCGGACCTCTTCGCTCTTCTGGCTCTGTAAGGGGGACGGCGGCGCGGCTCCGGTGACCCATCCAGGCTGAACCTGTGATCGTCCCTCTGGAGCTAATGTCCAGTAGCCTAAGAAGCCCAATCCACTCTGCACGCAGGTGAGTTCGCTTCTTCTCCCCTTAGTCCCTCGATGCAGTGAGCCTGTTGCCAGCAGGTCTCACTGAAAATAATAAACCTAAACTAAAACTTTCACAAAGAGCTCAGGAGAGCCCCTAGTGTGCACCCTTCTCGTCGGGCACAGAAATCTAACTGAGGCTTGGAGGAGGGTCATAGGGGGAGGAGCCAGTGCACACCAGGTGATCCTAAAGCTTTCTTTAGATGTGCCCAGTCTCCTGCGGAGCCGCTATTCCCCATGGTCCTTACGGAGTTCCCAGCATCCACTAGGACGTCAGAGAAACAGGTATGTGCATCAGAACAACATGTCTAGAAATGCACTACAGGCTCTTGATCACTCTCATAGTCCCTTGTACAGGACACCTGTGGGTTGATTTATGAAGTCACTGCTTTTACAAGCACTCGCTTCCCAGCGGATTTGACCAAGAACTTTAAAGTAGCACTTATATGAAATGCACTGTTTACCTTTACAGCGGATCTGTTCAGGTTTTATGCGTTTTAGATTTATTAGAAAGTGCCTGATGCTCTATGTAGCAAGCGTAAGACAACCAGAAGAGCACCCTGCTCCCTGCCAGGCAGACTCAGCCAATCGAACACCAGGAGAGTAGTAGGGTAGAAAAGTGGCTCAGCAGAGAGCGGATTCCTGGGTCAGCTTCCTCTCTAAACGGCTCTTCCCAAAGCAGGCGTGGCTTCAGGAAAACCCCATTTAGGTTTCTGCAAATTACATAGTACGGAGGGCATCCTACAAGTTGGTAACAGGTCAGCTGTGACTGCAGGCTCAGTTACTGCTTACTTTACTACTCTTCAATAAATGTCCTGTCTGGTTCCACATGCCCATGTGGTTAAGTCTTCCCATGGAGAGAGAGAACAGTTTACCAGTAGCCAGCACAGCTCCCTGTATGGATTAGACATCACTACTGCTGAATCGCCCTACGTGGGCATTCAATTAGTGGCTATGGCCACAAAGTGCCACATTTTCACTTGATTCCTACAGAGGTGAGTAAGAAATTGTGTAATTAATGGGTACCGAAACTTATTGTGAGGTGCACAGCTGCACACTGCCGAGAGCTGGATTGCCCCCTTAGACCGATCTCTTGCCAAGCCTACGACAGGTCCTATTTATGAAAAGACAGGGTTTATTTTGCCCCACACTGGGCTGGACATAACAGAATAGAGTGGAAACCAGGAAAAAAAAAAAAAAAAAAAAACACAGGATTGCAAGAACAATCTCCACTGTTATTTGGCTGGAGGTGCTCCCAGGAAATGAATACAGTTACCATCAAAAAGGTAACAACTGGCACAGGCCAATTACAGAAAGAAGATTCCTTTGTGGGGAACTCGTTTGTTGCATAGACAGAATAATATGGAGAATTATCTTAAAATATCTCTTTTAATGACGTTCTCCTTTAATAAACTGGGGTGTAAAGGCTGTGAAGCAGATTATGGCAGTCTACCCCTCACATTAAGTTATTAATATATTCCAAAGAATACCATTAAGAAAAAGTTAAATTTTTAAGAAATATACTGTGTTCAAAAGTCTAATGTTATCACATCAACAGATGTAGGTCTAAGTGAATGAGTTACTGACAGAAAAAAAAAAAAATGTCTCATTTTCTGTACTATATATTATGCAATGTATCTGTTAAGCGCCTTGAGTCCTATTGGAGAAAGAGCGCTATATAAATAAAATTATTATTATTAGTAGTAACATTTAATATGGTAAATAAGGAGTGTTAATGGTAGACTTACAATGGTCAGTGATCGCAAAACGCGCCATGGCGCGTTTTTTACCCAATTTTGAAGATCTGGGACCCCAGTGTCTAAAGTGGGTGGGTCCACGGAGACACGCTCCTCATCAGCCAATCCCTAAGCGGGATTTGCATGATTGATTGATGCTGGCCCAGACTGAATGATAGAAAGAGGAAGTGGGGCCTTTCCCCTCCTCTATGGCACCTCTCCCGTGCATGCTGCTGCTCGCGGCGGGTGAGTGAAGCGGCTGCGGGTGGTGGCTGGGCTAAGTTGCTGAACAGAGGGGTTACCACAACGTCTGTGGGGTGTTGTAGATGTGGCAGAGTCCAGGGATCGGCGTCAGTGATTGAGCAGGTAAAGTTGGCAAAGTGAGAGGGGCTACCCGCAGTGCCATCTGAGGCGGTGGCCGCACTGCCGCACTTGCTTTAAGGGGTTCTCCAGAACGCGGCCACCGCGGAAAGTCCCTCTCACTAAGCCCAGCTTTACCTGCTCGATCATGGACGCCGGTCTGGCGTCTCTGGCGGGAGGGGGCTGGCTATGCGGTGGCTGCCTGCCTGTGTCCTCTGCGGGTGATTAGAAGGGCTTGCTTGCGATTAGGTGGTCTGGTTTGGGATTCTGGCTTCTAGCCTTTGAACGCCACTGTGGCAGTGACGTGCGGTGGGGTGAGGCAGAGTCTTTCCTGTCATACTAATGTTTGTGCCAGAGTTTTGACTGTGTAAAGTATATGAAAAATACAAAGAATATGTTTGAAATATCTACTTTGCATTATTCTAATAATTTTTATAGCCAAAACTCTGGAGCAAAAAGTCTATGGCAGGTGAGGCAGTGCCTCACCTGGCTAACTTTTCTGCACATCTCTGATCAAATCCTACCAAATTTCCAAGAGTTTATATTGCTGCACATGTGTATAATGGCCAGATGTACGTTTTGGCTCATATATTGCATGTAAATCTGGCTCTGGTGCTAGCCAGTGCCTCCTGAGCTATTTAGCTCACCGCACGTCCCTGTACTATGGGGTCCCCCAGGAGGAATAGGGGGGGCTAGTGATTGGAGCTCTGCTTTGAACGCAGCTGTCACTGCTAGTGTCATTGTTTGCTGGCTGTGTTTTAAATATGCTGCAGGGTGTACAGCTCCGAGTGGGGTGGATTACTGTGGTGGCTGCTTAGTGCTACATGTGTTAACCTGGCTTTGGGCAGGCGCTGGCTAACACCTGGTGTGGGCTGCCGGCATACACAATGTTGCAGGGAGGGGGCGGGGATCTGAGATGCTGGGCATGTGTAATTGGATAAGAGGAGTGTCAGTCTCTGCACAGCCACTGCGGTGTGATCAATTGTAATGATGTGCTGCACAGACTGTATGCGAGACTACTACTGTAGCCTGGCAGTATAAAAGGTGTGGTCTTCCGTATGCCAAATGTCAGGATCCCGGCGCACGTGTATACCGGCGCCGGAATCCCGACACCCGGCATACCGACAACTATTCTCCCTCGTGGGGGTCCACAACCCCCCCCCTGGAGGGAGAATAAAATAGTGTGGCACGCGTAGCGCGCCACCGTGCCCGCAAGGGGCTCCTTTGCGCTCGCAACGCTGTCGGTATGCCGGCGGTCGGGCTCCCGGCGCCGGTATGCTGGTCGCCGGGAGCCCGAGCGTCGGCCTACCGTACTACACCCGTATAAAGACAGTCACTGTGCTCAGCCTGTGGCATTGCAATCTGTGGGCTTCCTAGTTAGCAGCAGGATTATTTGTTTTAAAATGACAGTTGATCAAGTGTATTATATGTTAATGAAAGGTTTAATATAATTATACTACTGAGGTCACCATCTGCTGACAGCCTGGAGTCTGAACATTATTTTATTAATTGTTTTTTATAATTGAATTCAACGATTTTTATTTTTATTTTTTTTAAATATAAATCTGAGGGAGACACTTTGTCTTAGTGGGTTATACTATACGGTCTCTGATTTGGCATCACAGCAGCATACCTCACAATATGACGTGTATAACGTGCTCTACCTGGCGCAATGTGTCTAACGTGCTCTACCTGGCGCAATGTGTATAAGCTGCACTACTGTGTGGTGTATTGTGAATTGGCACTATCGTGGTCACGCCACTTCTCCATGAAGCCACGCCCCTAAATTTTTTGCACTGCTTATACTTTGGAATCTGGGAGGTGGAGCACCAATTCACTTTCTGCAAAAAGGCCACCAAAATGTCTAGTTACAGCTCTGGTTCAGGGTGTCCTGCATGCTACACAGCCCAGCGGCACTGTCACCCCATCCCCCCACCTTGCAACACTTTTGTAGTATCCACATAAGATTAAGATTAATAAAAACCTTCATTCCGATGGGACCCAGAAAACGATCGGTAGGACCCCAATTTTTAAAAGTGAGGGGACCCACTTTTTGGGGGGCTCAGCGGGATCACTGCATGGTTAACAATCTGTCTGCAAGGTACATTGTGTTCCACAGTGAAACAGAGGGAGGAGAGCGGATCTTGATCCAGAGGCACCAACAGACTAAAGCTTTAGGCTGCCCCAGGATGTACTGGGGTCTCCTCTACAACCCCGCCTCCAGGGAGCTCAGTTTTGTTAACCAGTCCAATGCAGGAGCAGGCAAGAAAGAAGGCAGATGTTAGTTACATAGAACCACATTCTCACAACAGGAGGAGCATAGACCAGCAGCTAATGCCATACATTCCTATAGAAGCTAGGTGCATCAGGGTGGGCGCCTGTGGAACCCACTGTACTTCACAGAAAGTGTTAACAATGGTAAGTCTACCATAACACTCCTTTTCTGCAGCAGGGTACATTGGATTCCACAGGGAAACATCAGAGATGTCCTACAGCAGTTCCTCAAGGGAGGTGACGCGCCTTAACGGATATGAGAATCCGGCGCCCAAAGGAAGCATCCTGGGAGGCGAAGGTATCAAAAGGCATAGAACTTAAGAACAGTGTTCACTGATGACCACATAGCAGTCTTGCACAATTGTTCTGCGGATGTACCATGGCGGGCTGCCCAAGAAGGCCCAACAGACCAAGTAGAATGGGCTTTAATAGCAGCAGGAGCTGGGAGTCCAGCCTGTGCATAAGCTTGTGCAATCACCATTCTAATCCATCTGGCCAAGGTTTGCTTATTCACAGGCCAGCCACGTTCCAGGTTTGTGGAAACCAAACAGGACAAAAAGGGCATCTGACCTCCTGATAGAGGCAGTCCTCTCCACATAGATACGGAGAGCCCTAACCACATCCAAAGAACGTTCTTTAGGAAACAAGTCCGAAGTGACAAAGGCCGGAACCACAATCTCTTGATTAAGGTGAAAAAAAAAAAAAAAAAAAGGAGGACACCACCTTAGGTAGATAACCCGGTCGAGTTTGTAGAACTGCCCGATCATGGTGAAATATCAAAAAGGGTGGATGACAGGACAAGGCGCCCAAGTCTGCCACCCATATTGCAGAGGCAATAGCCAGCAAGAACAGGACCTTGGCCGTGAGCCATTTAAGGTCCACCGACTGAAGAAGTTCAAATGGAGACTCTTGCAGGCCCTTAAGTACAACAGTCCGATCCCATAGAGCAACAGAAGGGACACAGGGAGGCTGAATCCGAAGGACACCCTGAGTGAAGGTATGAACATCAGGTATAGACGCAATTTCTCTCCGAAACCATACAGACAAGGCAGATATGTGAACCTTGAGGGAGGCCAGACGAAGACCTAAGTCAAGGCCTCGTTGCAGAAAAGCCAGAATTCTGGAAGTTCTGAACCTAGAATCATCATAATTCTTATCAGCATACCAGGTGAAGTAAGAATTCCAAACCCTGTAATAAATCTGGGCAGAGGCCGGTTTGCGGGTTTTCAACAAAGTCTGGATAACTGCCTCAGAAAAACCTTTGGCCATCAGGAGTGAAGCTTCAAGAGCCACGCCGTCAAAGCCAGTCTGGCCAGGTCTGGGTAGACACAAGGCCCTGTACAAGGTCTGGCCACGCCCTGTCGACAGAACCTGCAGGTCTGAGAACCAATGCCGTCTGGGCCACGCTGGAACGACTAGAAGAAGCATTCGTCCTTCTTGCGTGAACTTTCATAGGACCCTGGGCAGGAGCGACACTGGAGGAAACACGTAGGGCAGCTGAAAGTTCCATGGAATTGCCAGTGCATCCACAAATGATGCTTGAGGGTCCCTGGTCCAAAAGAGATACGAAGACCGGAACCTTGTAATTGTGTCGAGACGCCATCATGTCTACATATGGTAGGCCCCACCTGTCCAGTAGTGGCTGAAAGACTTCTGGATGAAGACTCCACCATCCAGCGTGCACGTCCTGGCGACTGAGGTAGTCCACTTCCCAGTTCAGGACACCCGGAATAAACACTGCTGATATTGCCAGCAGATGGCGTTCCTCCCAACAAAGGACTTTTGACACTTCCATCATTGCCATGCGGCTTTGAGTGCCACCTTGATGGTTTATGTATGCCACTGTGGTGACGTTGTCTCACCGGACTTTAACAGGCCTGTTCTGTACCAGAGGCAGGGCGAAATAGCGCATTGAACACCGCCCTCAGCTCCAGAATGTTTATTGGGAGGAGTAAGTCCTCCTTGGTCCAGCGACCCTGAAAAGAGTGTTGCTCCAACACACCACCCCATCCCTTCAGACTGGCGTCCGTTGTCAGTAGGACTCAGTGTGGAATCCAAAATAAACAGCCCTTGCTTAACTGCTGGTCCTGGAGCCACCAGGTCAGCGACAGATGAACCTCCGGAGTCAAAGTGATCATGTGACTTCTGATCCGCTGAGGAAGGCCGTCCCACTTGGAATTAACTTCTGTAGAGGGCGGGAATGAAATTGAGCAAAAGCAGACACCACCAGGCCAAGTACTTGCATTGCCGAGTGTAACAACACTCTGGGGCGACAAAGGAAGCATCTTATGTCCTGAAGCTTGAGGACTTTTCCCAGAGACAAACAGCCGCTGGCTGTGTGTGTCCAAGAGTGCCCCCAGGTGCACCATGCTCCGAGCTGGGACCAGCGAGGACTTCTGACAATTGATAAGCTACACGTGGGCTTACAGGAATGTTATAGTCAGTTGCAGATGACTGAGGAGGACATCGTGGGAATTTGCCAGAATCAGGTGGTCCAGATACGGCAGGATTCTGACACCCTGACGACGGAGATGAGCCATCATCACGGCCATGACCTTGGTGAAGATCCGAGGAGCTGTGGCCAGTCCAAATGGCAGAGCCTGGAATTGATAGCAGAGGTTGCCAATAAAAAACCACATAAACTGCTGATGTGACATGGCAATAGGTATATGCAGGTATGCATCCTGTACATCCAGGGATACTACCTAGTCTCCGGGTTCCAAAGCCAGTACAATTGAGCACAGTGTTTAAATACGAATCCTGGACACTCTCAAACTTGTTCAGAGATTTGAGGTGGAGTATAGTCTGGAAAGACCCATTGGGTTTTGGGACTAGAAACAGGGTCGAGTAATAACCTCTGCCTCTCTGGGACCGAGGTACCGGCACAACCTCTCCTGTACTCCAGAGAGAACAGACAACAGTTTGCAAAGCTTGCGCCTTTAACGGGTCCGAAGGGAGAACAGTGGTGCAAAACTGGCCAGGGGGTGTCTCTTGAAAGAGACAGCGTACCCGCGAAGACAACTTCCAGCACCCACGCATCTGAAGTGGTCATTAACCAGATCTGGGCAAACGGTCGAAGTCTGCCTCCCACCCTGGAGTCACCCAGGGGTAGGCCCGTCCCGTCATTCGGCAGGTTTGTCTTGTTTAGAAGCTGGCTGGCGGGCTGGCCAGGCTTGTTTTGCCTTGGGCTTAGTGGGTTTTTTGAGCACGAGACTGTCTCGGGTATGCCTGACCTTTTGCTTTGCTTTGAGGCTGAAAGGAAAGAAAGGTAGTACCTTTTGCTTTCTATGCAGAAGGAGTAGTATTTGGGAGAAAGGCAGCGTTGGCAGCTGCTAGTTCGGACACAATTTTTTTTTTTAGGTCTTCCCCACACAATATGTTACCCTGGCTGAGGAGGACATGGAGTTCTCTCATTCGGTGCTGCAGGGTCATCCGCACTCTCCCGCCCGTTTGGGAGCTTTGGTATAATCCCCATGGTCCTGACGGAGTCCCCAGCATCCACTAGGACGTCAGAGAAAATAAGATTTTACTTACCGATAAATCTATTTCTCGTAGTCCGTAGTGGATGCTGGGCGCCCATCCCAAGTGCGGATTGTCTGCAATACTTGTACATAGTTATTGTTACAAAAATCGGGTTATTCTTGTTGTGAGCCATCTTTTCAGAGGCTCCTTCGTTGTTATCATACTGTTAACTGGGTTCAGATCACAGGTTGTACGGTGTGATTGGTGTGGCTGGTATGAGTCTTACCCGGGATTCAATATCCTTCCTTATTATGCACGCTCGTCCGGGCACAAAAATCTAACTGAGGCTTGGAGGAGGGTCATAGGGGGAGGAGCCAGTGCACACCACCTGATCCTAAAGCTTTTATTATTGTGCCCTGTCTCCTGCGGAGCCGCTATATCCCCATGGTCCTTACGGAGTCCCCAGCATCCACTAGGACGTCAGAGAAAAGGGAGTACCTCTAAGGTCTTTTTGGAGTCAAGGTCCACCTTCCATGACCTCAACCACAGAATACAGCGAGCCAGGACAGACGTGGTCGACTGGCTGCCAACAACCCCCCGCCTTAGAGGACGCCTCCTGAATGTAATAGGTGGCGGTGGCAATGTGAGACAGGTATTGCTGGCATTGTCAGAGATATGTCAGAGATATCCTCGGGTAGCTCCTCCTCTAATGACTGAACCCACACTTCAACACCTTTCGCAGCCCAGGAGGCTGCTATAGTGGGTCTATGCACAGCACCTGTAAGGGAGTAAATAGATTTCAGGCATCCTTCCACACACTTATCTGTCGGTTCCTTCAGCTAAGTGACAATGGTGACAGGCAGTGGATGACACCACAAGGCGGGTGACGCGAGAATCCACCGGTGGTGAATTTTCCCACTTGCTACATAACTCGTCAAGGAGAGGATAGCCTAACCTGTTTAGACAGGGGGAATTTCTCCCCTGGAGCAGACCAGGGTTTTCGCCCAATGTCCACTAAATGGTCAGAATGGGGTAACAGATTTAGCCTGTTGATCCACTCTACATCCCCGATGTTTCCCTGTGGAAACCAATGTACCCTGCTGCAGAAACAGATTCGCCAAAAGGGTTTGAGAGCATGTCTCAGTATGTATATCACTGTGTAAATGAATGTAAAGCATGCAGGTCACCAGTCACTAACTGGTTGCATTGGTTTTAAATGGTCACCCGAGTTGCTAATAATCAGTCATTTAAACATCGATACATGTCTAGTTCAAACAATGATGCATGTTTAAAAGGACCCCTATGCATTCAGGTTCATATATTTCTTCTTTATGACCATAAGTGAAAATTATACCTGCACAAGCAGAAAAGTACATAACGATACTATTTGATCTTTACTGAAACATTGATGTGTGTAAAACACTGACGTGTAATCCTATCAACCACTATGCACTGGAATTCAAGTGTGCCTTAATAAAAAAAATTATAATAAAAAAAATAAAAAAAATTTGCAAACAAATGTTTGCCATACAAAGCACAAGTCACTAACTGGTCACATTTGTTTTTAATTATCACCAGTCATCATTTTCCAAACAAACAGCACAGTCAATAGGCAACACCAAATTGTCTATATGGTCAAAAAGTCGACAGGCTCAAATGCTTGACATGACAATGGTCATATTTTACCATCCACATGAACTATGGAATAATAACCTTGCCCGAAGGGTATCCGGACTCCAGGTCGACACGGACAAAAGGTCACCATGAACAAGGTTGACATGGAAAAAGGTCGACATGAGTTTCACTTTATTTAAATTTTTTGAATTTTCGTACTTTACAATCCACGTGGACTATAATTGGGATCGGTAACCTGTGCCGAGCGCAGCAAGGAGCCCGGCCCGAAGCATGGTGAGCGAAGCATGGGGTTCCCGGTCACTCTACGAAGAAAACGACACCCAAAAAAACTCACGTCGACCTTTTTCATGTTGACCTTTGGTCCATGTCAACCTTTCTGGTATCGACCTGGAGTCCCCGACCCGCCCGAACATGGTGAGGGGACGCGGTACACTAACTGACCCCAGCCCCCCCATTCCTCCTCCACAAAATCAGACTCATGTCAACCTTTTCACCGTCGACCCATTGACCCACAACCCACACAGATAGGGTCGTGGGGGGAATGAAACCCAAGACCACTGTGCCGAGTCTCCAATACTAACCATTACACAAACGGTGCTGCCCAATGCATTACAGTGCGCCTATTTCTTTGTTTTTAACACCACAAACTTTACCTGCATAAAAGGTATGTCTGTCTGACTGTGCCACAATGCATAGCCTTCAGTTTGTCTGCTACATAAAGCTGGACATACTCTGCTCAATAACGGTGTAACCAGGGCAACCAAATGAAAGGTGTGAACGATTACACATTTTAAACAAATTTAGGGTATTTTCGGGTGGCTACATTTAAAAATGAGAGTCTATAACGGATACCCTCAATTATCAGGGAACTTAGCCATAAAGCGTGCATATGGGAATCCACCAGAACATTCTAGAAGGTGAGATATTCTAGGTGTTAACTCCACAACTGTTCTAGAAAATTCCTCCTTTATACAAGTGTTTGCCCACTGTCAGTTGGCAGTTGAGAGTTCAGTTGTCTATTGCGTTTATCTTGTTTCTAGTCTTCGTATCTCAAAATTACAGAGGAATTCAATTGTTTTGCATTTCCAATCTCCTAAAGCGACGGGAGATCGCCGGGCACAATTAAATTTTTTTATTGCACCGAGAGGTCGGGTTTAGCCGCTTAAAGTAGGTAAATGCGATCAAACTAATGGGTGTGATGCGAAAAGTCACGTTTGAGCGTTCAAACAGGTCACTTTTTGCGCATTACAGATTACCAACGGCAGAAGGGAACAGCTGAAATTACAGCGCCGGCAGCGCCCAAGCAGCGCTACAATTGAATAGCTCCATTTGCCACCATCTGCTGAACAACTGAATCCCCCCCCCCCCCCAACCTAGCAAAATTGAGGTCAGATTAGGACTCGGCACCACATAGTTACCCCAGAATCAGTTTTAGCTATGCTTGAGTTACATGTTGTAATTTGCCTATCATACTTATTTCATACAGTCTGGGCAAAAAGTAATCAGCAAAAACAGGGATTTTTCCATTAACTTGCACGAAACATTACCAATAACTGTATAACACTTCTTTCTCCGCCTCATCAAAAGTAAAAACTCCCAGCTTGCTACAATTAGGAAATACTGCAATGTAGACATTTCCTATCACTAACAAACATACTTTGTATACCATTTATCTCCTTGTTACATGCGTGTATAACAAAATAAGATTTTACTTACCGATAAATCTATTTCTCATAGTCCGTAGTGGATGCTGGGGACTCCGTCAGGACCATGGGGAATAGCGGCTCCGCAGGAGACAGGGCACAAAAGCAAGCTTTTAGGATCACATGGTGTGTACTGGCTCCTCCCCCTATGACCCTCCTCCAAGCCTCAGTTAGGTACTGTGCCCGGACGAGCGTACACAATAAGGAAGGATCTTGAATCCCGGGTAAGACTCATACCAGCCACACCAATCACACCGTACAACTTGTGATTTGAACCCAGTTAACAGTATGATAACAATGAAGTAGCCTCTAAAAAAGATGGCTCACAACAATAATAACCCGATTTTTTTGTAACAATAACTATGTACAAGTAATGCAGACAATCCGCACTTGGGATGGGCGCCCAGCATCCACTACGGACTATGAGAAATAGATTTATCGGTAAGTAAAATCTTATTTTCTCTAACGTCCTAGTGGATGCTGGGGACTCCGTCAGGACCATGGGGATTATACCAAAGCTCCCAAACGGGCGGGAGAGTGCGGATGACTCTGCAGCACCGAATGAGAGAACTCCAGGTCCTCCTCAGCCAGGGTATCAAATTTGTAGAATTTAGCAAACGTGTTTGCCCCTGACCAAGTAGCTGCTCGGCAAAGTTGTAAAGCCGAGACCCCTCGGGCAGCCGCCCAAGATGAGCCCACCTTCCTTGTGGAATGGGCATTTACAGATTTTGGCTGTGGCAGGCCTGCCACAGAATGTGCAAGCTGAATTGTACTACAAATCCAACGAGCAATAGTCTGCTTAGAAGCAGGAGCACCCAGCTTTTTGGGTGCCTACAAAATAAACAGCAAGTCAGACTTTCTGACTCCAGCCGTCCTGGAATTATATATATATATATATATATATATATATATATATATATATATATATATATATTTATATTTTCAGGGCCCTGACAACGTCTAGCAACTTGGAGTCCTCCAAGTCCCTAGTAGCCGCAGGCACCACAATAGGTTGTTTCAGGTGAAACGCTGACACCACCTTAGGAAGAAACTGGGGACGAGTCCGCAGTTCTGCCCTGTCCGAATGGAAAATCAAATATGGGCTTTTGTAAGACAAAGCCGCCAATTTTGACAATCGCCTGGCCGAGGCCAGGGCCAACAGCATGGTCACTTTCCATGTGAGATATTTCAAATCCACAGATTTGAGTGGTTCAAACCAATATGATTTGAGGAATCCCAACACTACGTTGAGATCCCACGGTGCCACTGGAGGCACACAAGGGCTGTATATGCAATACTCCCTTGACAAACGTCTGGACTTCAGGAACTGAAGCCAATTCTTTCTGGAAGAAAATCTATAGGGCCGAAACTTGAACCTTAATGGACCCCAATTTGAGGCTCATAGACACTCCTGTTTGCAGGAAGTGCAGAAATCGACCTAGTTGAAATTTTTTTTCGTGGGGCCTTCCTGGCCTCACCCACGCAACATATTTTTACCACATGTGGTGATAACGTTGTGCGGTCACCTCCTTCCTGGCTTTGACCAGGGTAGGTATGACCTCTTCCGGAATGCCTTTTCCCTTAGGATCCGGCGTTCAAACCGCCATGCCGTCAAACGCAGTCGCGGTAAGTCTTGGAACAGACAAGGTCCCTGCTGGAGCAGGTCCTTTCTTAAAGGCCGATGCAACGGTTCCTCTTGGAACAGACATGGTACTTGCTGAAAGCAAATCCCTTCTTAGCTCCCGAGGCCATTAGTCCTCTGTGAGCATCTCTTGAAGTTCCGGTTACCAAGTCCCTCTTGGCCAATCCGGAGCCACGAGTATAGTTCTTACTCCTCTCCTTCTTATAATTCTCAATACCTTGGTTATGAGAAGCAGAGGAGGGAACACATACACCGACTGTTACACCCACGGTGTTACCAGGACGTCCACAGCTATCGCCTGAAGGTCTCGTGACCTGGCGCAATACCTGTCCCATTTTTTGTTCGGGCGGGACGTCATCATGTCCACCTTTGGTCTTTCCCAACGGTTCACAATCATGCGGAAAACTTCCCGATGAAGTTCCCACTCTCCCGGGTGGAGGTCGTGCCTGCTGAGGAAGTCTGCTTCCCAGTCGTCCACTCCCGGAATGAACACTGCTGACAGTGCTATCACATGATTTTCCGCCTAGCGAAAAATCCTTGCCGTTTTGCCACTGCCCTCCTGCTTCTTGTGCCGCCCTTTCTGTTTACGTGGGCGACTGCCGTGATGTTATCCCACTGGATCAATACCGGCTGACCTTGAAGCAGAGGTCTTGCTAAGCTTAGAGCATTATAAATTTGCTCTTAGCTCCAGTATATTTATGTGGAGAGAATTCTCCAGACTTGATCACACTCCTTGTGTGACTGCTCCCCAGCCTCTCAGGCTGGCCTCCGTGGTCACGAGCATCCAATCCTGAATGCCGAATCTGCGGCCCTCTAGAAGATGAGCACTCTGTAATCACCACAGGAGAGACACCCTTGTCCTTGGATATAGGGTTATCCGCTGATGCATCTGAAGATGCGATCCGGACCATTTGTCCAGCAGATCCCACTGAAGAGTTCTTGCGTGAAATCTGCCGAATGGAAGCGCTTCGTAATAAGCCACCATTTTTACCAGGACTCTTGTGCAATGATGCACTGACACTTTTCCTGGTTTTAGGAGGATCCCGATTAGCTTGAATAACTCCCTGGCTTTCTCCTCTGGGAGAAACACCTTTTCCTGGACTGTGTCCAGAATCATCCCTAGGACCAGCAGACGTGTCGTCGGAACAACTGCGGTTTTGGAATATTTAGAATCCACCCGTGCTGTCGTAGAACTACTTGAGATAGTGCTACTCCGACCTCCAACTGTTCTCTGGACCTTGTTCTTATCAGGAGGTCGTCCATTTTCTTTGAAGACGAATCCTCCTTTCGGTCATTACCTTGGTAAGGACCCGGGGTGCCTTGGACAATCCAACGGCATCGTCTTGAAACTGATAGTGACAGTTCTGTACCACCAACCTGAGGTACCCTTGGTGAGAAAAGGCAAATTTTGGGACATGGAGGTAAGCATCCCTAATGTCCCGGGACACCATATAGTCCCCTTGTTCTTTGCTATCACTGCTCTGAGTGACTCCATCTGGATTTGAACCCTTGTAAGTGTTCAAATTTTTCACATTTAGAGTAGGTCTCACCTAGCCTTCAGTACCACCATATAGTGTGGAGTAATACCCCTTTCCTTGTTGTCGGAGGGGTAATTTTATTATCACCTGCTGGGAATACAGCTTGTGAATTGTTTTCAATACTGCCTCCCTGTCGGAGGGAGACATTGGTACAGCAGACTACAGGAACCTGCGAGGGGGGAAACCTCTCGACATTCCAATCTGTACCCCTTGGATACTACTTGTAGGATCCAGGGGTCCTGTACGGTCCCAGCGTCATGCTGAGAACTTGGTAGAAGCGGTGGAGGGCTTCTGTTACTGGGAATGGGCTGCCTGCTGCAGTCTTCTTCCCTTTCCTCTATCCCTGGGCAGATATGACTCTTATAGGGACGAAAGGACTCAGGCTGAAAAGACGGTGTCTTTTTCTGCAGAGATGTGACTTAGGGTAAAAAACGGTGGATTTTCCAGCAGTTGCCCTGGCCACCAGGTCCCATGGACCGACCCCAAATAACTCCTCCCCTTTATACGGCAATACATCTTTGTGCCGTTTGGAATCTGCATCACCTGACCACTGTCGTGTCCATAAACATCTTCTTGCAGATATGGACATCGCATTTACTCTTGATGCCAGAGTGCAAATATCCCTCTGCGCATCTCGCATATATAGAAATGCATCCTTTAAATGCTCTATAGTCAATAAAATACTGTCCCTGTCAAAGGTATCAATATTTTTAGTCAGGGAATCCGACCAAGCCACCTCAGCTCTGCACATCCAGGCTGAGGCGATCGCTGGTCGCAGTATAACACCAGCATGTGTGTGTATACTTTTTAGGATATTTTTCAGCCTCCTATCAGCTGGCTCCTTAAGTACGGCCCTATCCGTAGATGGTACCGCCACTTGTTCTGATAAGCGTGTGAGCGCCTTATCCACCCTGAGGGGTGTTTCCCACCGCGCCTTAACTTCTGGCGGGAAAGGGTATACCGCCAATAATTTTCTATCGGGGGAAACCCACGCATCATCACACACTTCATTTAATTTATCTGATTCAGGAAAAACTACAGGTAGTTTTTTCACCTCACACATAATACCCTTTTTTGTGGTACTTGGAGTATCAGAAATATGTAACACCTCCTTCATTGCCCTTAACGTGTGGCCCTAAAAGAAAATACGTTTGTTTCTTCACCGTCGACACTGAAATCAGTGTCCGTGTCAGGGTCTGTGTCGACCGACTGAGGTAAATGGGCATTTTACAGCCCCCGACGGTGTTTGAGACACCTGGACAGATACTAATTTGTTCGCCGGCCCTCTCATGTCGTCAACCGGCTTGCAGCGTGTTGACATTGTCACGTAATTTCCATAAATAAGCCATCCATTCCGGTGTCGACTCCCTAGAGAGTGACATCACCATTACAGGCAATTTTCTCCGCCTCCTCACCAATATTTTCCTCATACATGTCGACACACACGTACCGACATACAGCACACACATAGGGAATGCTCTGATAGAGGACAGGACCCACTAGCCCTTTGGGGAGACAGAGGGAGAGTTTGCCAGCACACACCAAAACGCTATAATTATCCAGGGACAACCTTTATATAAGTGTTCCTCCCTTATAGCATTTTAATATATATACATATCGCCAAATCAGTGCCCCCCCTCTCTGTTTTAACCCTGTTTCTGTAGTGCAGTGTAGGGGAGAGCATGGGAGCCTTCCCACCAGCCTTTCTGTGAGGGAAAATGGCGCTGTGTGCTGAGGAGAATAGGCCCCGCCCCCTTTTCGGCGGGCTTCTTCTCCGGAGTTTTATATATCTGGCAGGGGTTAAATACATCCATATAGCCTCAAGGGCTATATGTGATGTATTTTTCGCCATACAGGTATTATACATTGCTGCGCCCTGCACCCTCCGTGACCGCTGTGTGAAGTGTGCTGACAACAATGGCGCACAGCTGCAGTGCTGTGCGCTACCTGATGAAGACTGAGAGTCTTCTGCCGCCTGGTTCCGGACCTCTTCATCTTCAGCGTCTGCAAGGGGGGTCGGCGGCGCGGCTCCGGGACGAACCCCAGGGCGAGCCCTGTGTTCCGACTCCCTCTGGAGCTATGTCCAGTAGCCTAAGAATCCAATCCATCCTGCACGCAGGTGAGTTGAAAATCTCTCCCCTAAGTCCCTCGATGCAGTGAGCCTGTTGCCAGCAGGACTCACTGAAAATAAAGAACCTAAAAACTTTTTCTAAGTAACTCTTTAAGAGAGCCACCTAGATTGCACCCTTCTCGGCCGGGCACAAAAACCTAACTGAGGCTTGGAGGAGGGTCATAGGGGGAGGAGCCAGTACACACCATGTGATCCTAAAAGCTTGCTTTTGTGCCCTGTCTCCTGCGGAGCCGCTATTCCCCATGGTCCTGACGGAGTCCCCAGCATCCACTAGGACGTTAGAGAAAATATATGTTAAACACCCCCGCTTTCTGAAATGAAAGTGTTTTAAGTTATTCCGTCTGTTTATATTTCCTGCACTGGTTAAACAGCCATCATGAAATTCACTAAAACAAAATGAACAAAATACACGGTTGAGTCACATAATTATGAGCACCGCCTACATTTGACGTCAGCAGCACGTAGCCCATGAAGTACGTCACGTGTCGTGCGCTGGCTTGGTGGGTATATAAGGTGTGTGATAGACTGTCTGCACACATATCACTTGTTGCGGTCATTGGTAAAAGGGGTGATCAGTTGTAAAAAGATGATTATTGGCTTTCGGGCCATGGGTGGCAGTATTTCTGAAACAGCGCAGTTTGTGACCTGTGCGTGTGCTGCTGTGGTGAAGGTGTCTTGTGACTGGACAAATGGCACCATTACGAATATCCGACGTGGGTACTGCAGAGCACCATGTGCCATTGATGTGAGAGGTTAACGTCGGCTACGAAGGTGAGAGGGCCGACCGACACGCTACAGTGGAGCAGCTCACCGTCACAATGATCCTGGGGGCTACCAGACGTGTGTCTAAAACGACAGTTCAGCCCGTCTAGCTGCTGTCACGTACATGGCGGTTACTCTGGCTATTAGCTGGTGGTCATAATACGGTGACTGTGTAATATCATGTGTGTATTACTAGAGGGGAATTCAGAGTGAAGACTTCCGGCAGCCCAACATCTCACATATTCCTGCGCATATCTAAAGGGTGCAAGTAAAAATCTGCAATATTGGCAATTGTGAATTGCTGGCAAAATGGACATAACAGCCGCAACATGCGGCCATCACTACGGCTTTCATTGCCCTCCATTTATTATACCAACAGCCGCAACATGCGGCCATCACTACGGCTTTCATTGCCCTCCATTTATTATACCAACAGCCGCAACATGCGGCCATCACTACGGCTTTCATTGCCCTCCATTTATTATACCAACAGCCGCAACATGCGGCCATCACTACGGCTTTCATTGCCCTCCATTTATTATACCAACAGCCGCAACATGCGGCCATCACTACGGCTTTCATTGCCCTCCATTTATTATACCAACAGCCGCAACATGCGGCCATCACTACGGCTTTCATTGCCCTCCATTTATTATACCAACAGCCGCAACATGCGGCCATCACTACGGCTTTCATTGCCCTCCATTTATTATACCAACAGCCGCAACATGCGGCCATCACTACGGCTTTCATTGCCCTCCATTTATTATACCAACAGCCGCAACATGCGGCCATCACTACGGCTTTCATTGCCCTCCATTTATTATACCAACAGCCGCAACATGCGGCCATCACTACGGCTTTCATTGCCCTCCATTTATTATACCAACAGCCGCAACATGCGGCCATCACTACGGCTTTCATTGCCCTCCATTTATTATACCAACAGCCGCAACATGCGGCCATCACTACGGCTTTCATTGCCCTCCATTTATTATACCAATGTATTTTGTATACTTGTTTGCCATTATGGAATATTTCATTTCCCCCATGATTAAATAATGCAGCACAAGAAATGCAAGTCTCATAACACGAATATTCAGCAAGCCAAGAGAGGCATGAAAGTTTAGTCAAAGGGAGGGGATTAAATCGTACGCGATAGACGCAATGTGGTGTTCCAGAACAGCACATCGCGCCAGCCGGCATCAAAAGATTCCCCTCAAGCCACATACAGGTGCAAGGGAAAACTTGTGAAGCTTAACGTATAGTAACTTGCAGTTATGTGCTCAGCCAGCAGCACACGATTATATAAAACCACAGATGAAAAGAAGAAGACGAGGCCAGACAGACAAAGCCATGTATTTAGTATAAGTCGCCAGAGGGCAAGCACAAGTAAGTGGTGCGGTCTGAGGAAAGGGAAAACCTCTAGAAGCCACACTACATTACATGTGCAGTTTCATTATTACCATGGAATAACACTGGTTTCCACTATCGTGGCCTCCAGGGGCTGTGGCCAGCAACCACTACTCCGCTATTTAATAACAGGGAAGATTCCGCACAAAGTCTCAGCTAATAACATGGCAAAATGAAAGAGAACGTCAGGGAAAGAATGAGAAGGTGAAGGAATATAATATGTCTACTAACATTACTACTAAGAATATTTATTTATACAGCACCCTGTATCCAGACAGGAAGGGGTGCCATCTCACAAGCTTAATATCTATAGCACAATAGGAGTAAGATGCAGAATTTTAGGCGTCACTTAATGGTTTTAGGGGTCTATTTACTAAGCATCAGACGAAGGTAAAGTGGATGGAGATAAAGTACCAGCCAATCAGCTTCTAACTGACATTTTCAAACACAGCCTGTGACATGGCAGTTAGGAGATGACTGGCTGGTACTTTCTCCATACAAGGCTTAGTAAATAGACTCCTAAGTCTCATTACAAAGGAAATAGTGCATGGTGGGGGCAATAGCATCCAGTCACACATCAAAGTTGTTTTTTTAATGATTACATACAGGCCCAGATTTAATAAGCCTTGGAGAGTGATAAAGTACCGGCCAATCAGCTCCTGACGTGTTACAGGCTGGGCTCAAAAAAATGACAGTTTGGTTGGTACTTTATCACTCTCCAAACCTTCATAAATCTGGCCCAAAACATTTGACCACAGAACAGCAACTACTGTAATATTTTTTACTTCCTGAACAAATGTGGCAGGGGTCATACGTACATCCCAATTGTTGGCACCAGCATATTTTGTGGGCTAACAAGATATCAATGAAAGTGCAGCTTCTCCATGCACTAGTAACCAGTGCCAATTAATATTGTTCCAGAAGGGCATCCAGTGAAGCCACTGGTTCCCTCTGAGCGGCCAGTCTACAATCTCACAGGTGTCTGTTCAGTCTACAAAATGGCCATGGTGTGCGACTGGTGATTCACAGTGCTACTACAACAAGGGTAATTTATAAGCCACAAAGTACAACCTTGTAGCCTAAATGCAGTTTTGGAACGTCGCGCTGCACTAAGCTCCCATTGGTATCAGCATCTATGGTCGTGCCAATGACTGCACAATCTCATTAGAGGAGTTTTGCCAAAACTGAAGTTTTGTATTGTGGGATGATTATTTTCATGAGAGAATGGGGCAGGTGGGTTTGCACATACACAGAGGATTAAGAACTTTGCAGTGCGCACAGGTTTCCTGTGCCCCAAAAGAAACAGATTTTTATCTAAGGAAACTGGTGTTTGGACACGTTGTACACCATGGGTCTATTCAATTAGTGTTGCAGTGTCCGAGAAGTCTTAAAAAAAATGAATCCAAAAATGCAGTTAAAGTCGAATCTGGATTCGACCTATTCAATTCTCGGGCCATTTTTCAGACATGTCAAAAAAACAGGTGGATCGGCAAATTCGCCTGCCGATACACCCGTTTTGTCGAATTTGCGGGGATTTCCGACAGGTTTTCGGCCTGTTTTCAACAATGCAGATTCGATTTTAAAAAAAGTCGGATCGGCATTGTCGAAAACAGGCCAAAAACCTGTCAGAAATGCCCGCAAATTGAATAGTGACGTGTCGGAGAGGATCAGACACTAATTGAATACACCCTCATGTCGGTTTGTAATCGTGCCTGTCACAGGTATTTATTGTTTCAGGACTCATCTCTGTGCCCCCATAACACACACAGTACTGTCCCCCATCTCATTTCTATCTCTTTCACCTCTGAGTTAGATGGATCTGTGCACACAGATGCAAAAAGTGCAGTGTTGTATGCAGCTGATGTTTATGCATTGCATTATTAGTCCTACGCAACGTATATCTGTCTTTGCATCATATCTAATTGATCTCTTAATATCTGCCCCAGGCTAGGTGTAAATGACGACTATAGTAGTGGCAGACGTAAAATCAATGGGCAGCATGGGTTTCCGATTGAGGGCACACTATCCCTTGCATTACCCTACGTTAGTCTATCAGGATTCTGCAGCTGCTCGTAACCAAACCCACTTTGCATGACAGTCCTGGGGCAGTTGCAAGCACAAGACAAGACATTTCCTAGGAGGACAGACAGGCGCATATACAGTATACCAGCATTTCAAGTCTTTGGTACTTCATAGAAGACTATAAGGTCTCCTAAACCCATTTCCTACATAGTCACATTAAATCCCAGGCACAAGACACCTATCAACCAGTAATCCGCAGTCCTGAAAGAAGCCAGCAAACATCTGTCCCGATTCAGAAATGAACGTAAATCAGAGTAACCTGGGGGTCACACGGTTGATCTGATGCTGCGTCTCCGGAAGCAGCGGTTTACAGAAGCAGACAGTTTGAGCCTTTGTACTTAATGTCTCCTGAAGCTTTAGCATAATTTTGCCCAGCCGCTGTGCCTTAGCGTCTACCTCTTAATCACACCCATGATGCATGGCTGCTGCTGTAATGAATAAGAAGTGGCATATAATGGATTGGTCTCCGAATCAGTGCACAGTATAGGCATAGGCTATGCCCTTAAGACAGTGATTCTCTAGAAGCATTATTTCCCCAAGGGCTTGGCAGTTATGTTATTGGACCTTTCCCGGAGAAACTTTATTATCATAGCACGTCAGCCGGTCAGCCTGACACTTGCAGCTCTAGTGCCTCCTGTCAGAGAGAAGAGGTCGGAATTTCCTGCAATAAGAGTCATGCTTTCCGCTGTTACCAGGAAAATGCCTGTAATAAAACTCAGCCCTCAGCTTGTTAGATATGCAAAGTGCTGTCTCTCCCGAAGGGCTCGTTTCCCACACTTCAGGCTAACCAGAAGATAAAAGGTAGACTATAAAACGGTCTTTTCAGAACCATACAATCATTTACAGAACAGAATTTATTCCTTGTAATATTTCCTTCACAGGGCAAGGTTTTCCATGTAAACATACACTTGAAGAATGATGTATATATGCATTGCATGGAGATGTCGTTTATTAGTCTTAATTAAAAACAAAACAAAAGGGAAAGAATTAGACAGCGTTGTCAAATGTAATAAAGTCTGATATGCCAAAGACATTTACACAGAGGCTTTGAAAAAAAAAAAAATAATCACAGCTTAAGCAGTGGCTATATCAGACAATGTTACAGGGCTAAGTTCTAAGTTTACAAATGTGATTTGCTTTAAAATTGTACCTAGCATTGGGGATTGTATGTGCCAGACATCCACTACATGGGCAAAAGTATGTGAACATCCGAACATCACACCCATATGGGCCTGCTGATTAATGCATTTCAATACCTTGGCCATTAATATGGAGTTAAGGCCCATACACACTTGCCGATCAAATGAGTGACGTCACTCATTTCCCCCCTTCCTGAGCGACGTCGCTTATTTTATCGGCAAGTGTGTATGCCGCTAGCGACGACCGATGCGCGGCCCCGCGGGTCGGCAATGATCGTCGCTGTCGCCAGTGCATGCATGCAGGATCTGGACTGTCGTCCACGACCTGGATGCAGGGCTGGCGGAGGCGTGACGTCACTGAGCGATAGGAGCGGTCATATCGCTCAATGTGTACAGGCGGCTGCCGACCGGCCGGGCCGGAAGGGGAAACACTAGACGACGTCGCTCACAGAGCGACATCGCCTAATGTGTATGGACCTTTAGTCCAGTGGTTCTCCAGCTGTGTACTATAGCACCCTGGGGTGTCTCCGGACATTTGCAGGGGTTCCTAAGGGTTGGTGGTCCAGGACATATTCAAATTATATATGGTCAATGTAATAGGCAAAACCACTGCTGGTGGCTGTCAATCATAAAACATGTGGACAAACAGAAGCAAGTCTTGTCCCTCACCACACAACTGACCCTAAGGATGACATTTTCACACAATTTGCTTAATTTAATAATTATTTCTAAATTTCTCAATTAGAGCGGTTGGGCGCTGCTACTGGACTATAAGACTACTCCTCCAGCCTATGATTCAATTCATCCCAAATAGAGTGTTAAATGTGCAGACCAATGTAGTACTTTCACACCTAACTTGGAATGGCATTTTTCATGGACCTTGCTTTGTACACAGGGATATTGTCATGTCCCCTGCAATATGTTACCATAAAGTCGAAATCCCAAAATTCTGCAGAATTAGACCATGCACCATTAACATTTCTTTACAGTTGGCAGTACACATGCAGATAGGAAGTCTGCTCCTGACATCAGCCAAATCTAGATCTGTAATTCAGGCTTTCAGAAGGTACAGTACAATTCATCACTCCAGAGAACGCATTTCCACGGAACACATACAGTACAGTCAAACGTTTGGTCACACGTTCTCATTCATTTGAATTAGAAAGTGTGTCCAAACTTTTGACTGGTACTGTACCTTTTACCGGCAGCCGGGATCCCGGCCGTCATGATCCTGACAGCGGGATCCTGGCCAGGGGTATGCCGGCAGCGGGGCTAGCAATAGAAAGCCCCTTGCGGGCACGCTGCGCTCGCCACCAGATTTATTCTCCCTCTATTGGTGTCGTGGACACCCACAGAGGGAGAGAAGCCTGTGTCGCCAGTATTCCGGCAGCGGCATCAGCATTGTGACCGCCGGGATCCCAACAGGTGGTCTCGTGATTACCTCCCCATTTCCACTGTGATTACCTCCCCATATACCAATGTGCTGCACTCAATCCATGACGCTCCAGATGAACCATTCTTATGCCACCCACCGGCTGCTTCTCAGATCCATCGCTTGCATCTGAAGACACAGCATAGGCTGCACATAGGGAACATCGGTCACACCCTGTGGTTGCTAAGAAGGATCATCGCAACTGAGACGCCAGGGTCAGAAGAACTGCGAGACGCCCCCAAAATGGTTGTGACACACCTGTGTTTTCAAAAACATTCCCCATCACCTTACCCAAACACCGGCAGTCTGTCAATCAAACTGCGATTAACGCTGCAACCGGTGTCACAACAGTATTGCAGCAAATGTGCACTACGGACATTTGCAGCTGATTCTAAACAGCATCCACCTATGAATCAGGCCCCCTGTGTGGAAGTGTAAGTAGCTGTCCTGTAAAGATATCCAATACATGAACCAATGCAACCTGAGGCTGCTCGTACAGAGGAAAAATACAGCGGGCAGAGAGAACTACAGAGAAGGATGGAACTACCATAGGACTTATGTAATAGGTGAAGGAACCTGCGTGATAGCGGCGAGTAAAGAGCTAAATGTAAAGCGGTAATCAGTAATAAGGCAAAACCAGCCTTATAACGGATTGGTGCCATACATTTAGCCTCAAACTTGCGGAAATCAAGCTGGCTCCATAACCTTGAAACCGATTACATAATCCCCTATGAGTGGGGAGAGATTTCCCCAAACAGCACGGGCTGTCCAAAAAAAAAAAAAAAAAGACAATCCCCTTCATTCATTTGGCAAATGCTGCTCCTGACCCCTCCCGGTAAGTGAACTAGACAAGAACAGGGCTGTTTGCTGCTCCTGATGGTAACATGGGATCAATGGTGGATATCTGCGAAGAACAGAGTGTGCAGCCACTCTACAGTGTGACGGGTCTTAAGGAGAAATTCAATTGCACCAAGCTGGGACTGTATACAATCCTCTGGATAGACAGCACTGTAGACTATGTTGTTGATACATATATTAAACAGAAAAAAAAAAAAAAAGGAAGAAGATAAATAAATTGATCATATATATCAAGATTTGTCTTACCATGATGTTTTCCAGAACTTTCACGCTGATGCCCTGCGGGTACACGTTCGCCAGTCACCAGTACTGGCAGTAACAAGAGAGATGAACAGAGCAACATGAACAGACGGACTCCACGGAATGACCACCGAGGCTTCATCTTTTTGCCCAGAGTAGTTGTCCAGTCTCACACAAAGCAAACAGAAAAGGGGTGATTAGGCCAATAACCATCAACAGCTACAGGTGAGTAATCCATGTAATGGATGGAAAGTTCCACAACTGGTCACAGCCATGTCCATAAACACATGTTCCCTTTAAGCCTCCGATGATGTGTGCCCAGGCATGATGTGACCACCATGGCTTAGATTGCCAATCTGAACAGAGAAGAAACAAAAACACTGTAAACTGAAGCAATACGTAGGTTACTCCAGCCTCAATATAAATTATCTACATACATACAGCATATAAGGTGCTATATTGGTCTATGACATTAACCTCCATACAGTCTATCCGGCAGTGCTTCACAGAAATTGTTTAATCATACACGAGCCCCTGCACTACAGTCTGATGTCTAAACCACACAGACACTATCATTCTCCATACAGTATGTCACTGGGCAGTGGGAGGATATAGCAGAGAACCCCAGGGAGAAACCACACAAACTCCACACAGAATACTCCCATGACAAAAGTGTGTGCGGCAGCAGTGCCCATCAATGCCACCCATAGGATCATCTAGTAGAGTACATAGTGGAAGAAGATGTGGGTGCCGCACGTGGCGGTAACTGGGGAAGGGACCTTTGGAAGGCAGTACTGTGCAGAAAGATAGATTCCCACCATGGCTCTAACTGTGCGGAGTTTGTATATTCTCCCCATACTTGCGTGGGTTTCCTCCGGTTACGCTAATTTCCTCCCACAATCAAAAATATACTGGTAGGTCAACTGGATCCCAACACAAATTAACCCTAATATGAATGTGTGCTCGTGTACATGTGGTAAGGAATATAGAGGTCGATTCAATTCGGCAACTTATGAATAGCGCCGGGAATTAGCTCCCGACGCTATTCAATTCAGCTGCTAGTTACCCGCAATTGTCGGGAATTCTTCTCTCATCCCCGGGGGGTGAGAGAAGAAAACCGACAAAAGTGCTGCCGGCCGGCGCGAGGCTGATTCTGTCGGGAATCAGCATCGCCGCGGGTAGTTAAGTCGGAGAATGCCCGTTCTCCCGACAAAACTACCTGTTAAGTCGGCGAGAATGGGTCATCGCCGACTTAACTGGAGCTGAATTGAATAGCGTCGGGAGCTAATTCCCGGCGCTATTCATAAATTGCCAAATTGAATCGACCACATAGACTGTTAGCTCCACTGGGGCAGGAACTGATGTGAATGGGCAAATATTCTCTGTACAGCGCTGCGGAATATGTGTGCGCTATATAAATAATTGGTAATAAATAAATAAATAAATGATAGGTCAGTCTCACCCAACTAAGATGGTGGGCACAGTATTACTTAGTACACATCGGGCACAGTGTTCAGGGAGAGGGTGAGACACCCTGGAAACCACCTAGGAAGGGGTAGATTGGGGTGTGATACCTAAGTTGAAGGCAGGTGGCCAGTTCAGTTAAAATGGGGGGGGGGGGGGGGCACAGTGTTACCTAGTGCAGATGTGGGGGGCACACCTGAAAGTAGCTGGGGAGGGGAGTTTGGGGTGCAGTACCTGAAGTGGAGGCAGCAGGTCTTGCCCAATGTATGTAATGAAAGTAATAGTGGAGACACATTCGTTAATGAATGAGATAATACATAAGAAGTTGGGGTGTGACATGAGTGCTGCTGGCAAACCGAGCACCTGGGAGGGAAATACACAGGGAGGACATGTGATGCGGCACAGGGTGGTAAAGCAGTCCCATATGGGTGAGGACACCGGCACTGTAGCACATACCTGGCCATGTAGGCGGATGTGACCGGCGGACACAGACAGCAGCAGCTCCCGGCTACACAGTGTAACTGCAGTCTGCAACAAGTCTCTTCCTTCCTCCTACATACAGACCGGAACCTTATTCCGGGAGATATCCCTCCGCCCCTGTCACTATTCTTCTGAGCATGTGATCTGTCGTAGCACAGGTCATGTGATCACACCCGTCCTTATCTATGTGACTATAGTATACTATAGTTAGTAGGTGTGCGCGCCACCTAGTGTCCTTGTCCCGGAACTACAGGCTGGTCGGGTAATAATGGAAATAATAAATGGTAGATGCTAAAATCAAGTGGGCTAAGGGACCTTTTCCGTCTGGGGGAGGAGTCACAACACAAGGGGGAGGAGCTATGCCAGCGGGATAGTTCCTCTACTATCCACGCCACCAACTATTACCTTTAGTAATCAGGTGGTGAGCGAAGCGGAGCGAGCCACCGAGCCCGAAGCGTGGCGAGCGAAGCGAGCCCGCGAGGGTACTTTTCGGGTACCCTGTTCGCCCGTAGCTCCTCCCCCTGGTGACGTGTCTCCTCCCCTAGATACGTCAGAAGGTCCCTTCTCCCACTCCGAAATAGAATCAACCAATAATAAATGCGTTCAGCCGGCTCAGGCTGGATGGTGGGCGTGGCTACATCCCCTTCGGGGGCAGACCTGTTGACGTCACGAGCGGGGCGTTCTTACCAGGGAAGGCGCGAGCCGGAGCTCCACCGCAGAGTAGCAGCTTCCTCTACACTGGACAGGCTGCCTTGGAACTCATGGTAAATGTTTGCGTTCCACCGTGACGGCAGCCATCTTGAAACAGGAAGTACTTTAGAAACAGTCTTAAAAAGGTCAAGTGAAAGTGTGGTTAAACTTATCTGCATCTCCTCTACCCTCTCTGGCAATGCTTTTGTTATGCACTGACAACTGCTCACAAGACACACTGCAATATGGTTATCTTACCTTACTTGAACCTCTGGCTACCATTCCAAGCTGAAAAATAAAATACTAAAGGATACACTTGTTTTTGTATTTATGCCAACCGGCTCTCCGTTTGCCCTTTTCTCTAACGTCCTAAGTGGATGCTGGGACTCCGTAAGGACCATGGGGAATAGCGGCTCCGCAGGAGACAGGGCACAAAATAAAAGCTTGAGATATCAGGTGGTGTGCACTGGCTCCTCCCCCTATGACCCTCCTCCAAGCCAGTTAGATTTTTGTGCCCGGCCGAGAAGGGTGCAAACTAGGTAGCTCTCCAGAGCTGCTTAGAATAAAAGTTTAGTTTGTTTTTTTTATTTTCAGTGAGTCCTGCTGGCAACAGGCTCACTGCATCGTGGGACTAAGGGGAGAAGAAGCGAACTCACCTGAGTGCAGAGTGGATTGGGCTTCTTAGGCTACTGGACGTTAGCTCCAGAGGGACGATCACAGGTTCAGCCTGGATGGGTCACCGGAGCCGCGCCGCCGTCCCCCTTACAGAGCCAGAAGAGACGAAGGTCCGGTGAAAGCGGCGGCAGAAGACATCCTGTCTTCAAGACTAAGGTAGCGCACAGCACCGCAGCTGTGCGCCATTGCTCTCAGCACACTTCACACTCCGGTCACTGAGGGTGCAGGGCGCTGGGGGGGAGCGCCCTGAGACGCAATATAACACACATATACCTTAGCTGGCAAAAGGAATACATCACATATAGCTCCAGGGCTATATGGATGTATTTTTTCCCCTGCCATTTTACACAAAAAAAAGCGGGAGTTAAGGACGTCGTGAAGGGGCGGGGCCTATCTCCTCAGCACACTGGCGCCATTATTCCGTCACAGCTCCGCTGGAAGGACGGCTCCCTGATTCTCCCCTGCAGTACTGCATCTGATTCAGGGTAAAAAAGAGAAGGGGGGGCATTTTGGCAGCAAATAACTAGATTAACAGCAGCTATAAGGGATTAACACTTATATAAGGTTATCCCTGTATATATATAGCGCTGGGTGTGTGCTGGCAGACTCTCCCTCTGTCTCTCCAAAGGGCTAAGTGGGGTCCTGTCCTCTATCAGAGCATTCCCGGTGTGTGTGCTGTGTGTCGGTACGCGTGTGTCGACATGTATGAGGAGGAAAATGAGGTGGAGGCGGAGCAGTTGCCTGTGTTAGTGATGTCACCCCCTAGGGAGTCGACACCTGACTGGATGATTGTGTTTAAGCAATTAAGTGATAATGTCAGCAATTTACAAAAAACTGTTGACGACATGAGAAAGCCGGCAAATCAATTAGTGCCTGTTCAGGCGTCTCAGACACCCTCAGGGGCCCTAAAACGGCCGCTACCTCAGTGGGTCGACACGGATCCAGATACAGATACTGAATCTAGTGTCGACGGTGACGAGACAAACGTAATGTCCAGTAGGGCCACACGTTACATGATCACGGCAATGAAAGAGGCATTGAACCTTTCTGACACTACAAATACCTCAAAGGCGGGTATTATGTGGGGTGTGAAAAAACTGCCAATAGTTTTTCCTGAGTCTGAGGAAATAAATGAGGTGTGTGATAAAGCGTGGGTTTCCCCCGATAAAAAACAGCTAATTTCTAATAAGTTATTAGCACTATACCCTTTCCCGCCAGAGGTTAGGGCACGGTGGGAAACACCCCCTAGGGTAGATAAGGCGCTCACACGTTTATCTAAACAAGTAGCGTTACCGTCCCCTGATACGGCCACCCTCAAAGAACCAGCTGATAGGAGGCTGGAAAATATCCTGAAAAGTATATACACACATACTGGTGTTATACTGCGACCAGCAATCGCATCAGCCTGGATGTGCAGTGCTGGAGTCGCATGGGCGGATTCCCTGACTGAGAATATTGATACCCTGGATAGGGACAATATTCTGTTAACTATAGAACATTTAAAGGATGCATTGCTATATATGCGTGATGCGCAGAGGGATATTTGTACCCTGGCATCAAGAGTAAGCGCAATGTCCATCTCTGCCAGAAGAGCATTATGGACCAGACAGTGGTCAGGGGACGCAGATTCCAAACGGCACATGGAAGTATTGCCGTATAAGGGGGAGGAGTTATTTGGGGCTGGTCTAACAGACCTGGTGGCCACGGCAACGGCTGGAAAATCCACCTTTTTACCCCAGGTTACTTCACATCAACAGAAAAAGACACAGTCTTTTCAAACTCAGTCCTTTCGTTCCCATAAGTACAAGCGAGCAAAAGGTCACTCTTTTCTGCCCAAGGGCAGAGGAAGAGGAAAAAGGCAGCACCATGCAGCCGCTTCCCAGGAGCAGAAGCCCTCCCCTGCTTCTGCCAAGTCTTCAGCATGACGCTGGGGCTTTACAAGCAGACTCAGACACGGTGGGGGCCCGTCTCAAGTATTTCAACGCGCAGTGGGCTCACTCGCAAGTGGATCCCTGGATTCTACAGGTAGTATCACAGGGGTACAAACTGGAATTCGAGGCGTTTCCTCCTCATCGGTTCCTGAAGTCTGCTTTACCAAAGTCTCCCTCCGACAGGGAGGCAGTTCTGGAAGCCATTCACAAGCTGTACTCCCAGCAGGTGATAATCAAGGTACCCCTCTTACAACAGGGGAAGGGGTATTATTCCACACTATTTGTGGTACCGAAGCCGGACGGCTCGGTGAGACCAATATTAAATCTAAAATCTTTGAACACTTACATAAAAAGGTTCAAATTCAAGATGGAGTCACTCAGAGCGGTGATAGCGAACCTGGAAGAGGGGGACTATATGGTGTCGCTGGACATCAAGGATGCTTATCTCCACGTCCCAATATATCCTTCTCACCAAGGGTACCTCAGGTTTGTAGTACAAAACTGTCATTATCAGTTTCAGACGCTGCCGTTTGGATTGTCCACGGCGCCTCGGGTCTTTACCAAGGTAATGGCCGAAATGATGATTCTTCTACGAAGAAAAGGCATCTTAATTATCCCTTACTTGGACGATCTCCTGATAAGGGCAAGAACCAAGGAACAGTTAGAAGTCGGAGTGGCACTATCTCAGGTAGTGCTAAGTCAGCACGGATGGATTCTAAATATTCCAAAATCGCAGCTGATTCCAACGACACGTCTACTGTTCTTAGGAATGATTCTGGACACAGTCCAGAAGAAGGTGTTTCTCCCGGAGGAGAAGGCCAGGGAGTTATCCGAGCTAGTCAGGAACCTCCTAAAACCAGGACAGGTCTCAGTGCATCAGTGCACAAGGGTCCTGGGAAAAATGGTGGCTTCTTACGAAGCGATTCCATTCGGAAGATTCCATGCAAGAACTTTTCAGTGGGATCTACTGGGAAAATGGTCCGGATCGCATCTTCAGATGCATCAACGGATAACCCTGTCGCCAAGGACAAGGGTGTCTCTCCTGTGGTGGCTTCAGAGGGCTCATCTACTAGAGGGCCGCAGATTTGGCATTCAGGATTGGATCCTGGTAACCACGGATGCCAGCCTGAGAGGCTGGGGAGCAGTCACACAGGGAAGGAATTTCCAGGGCTTGTGGTCAAGCATGGAAACATCTCTTCATATAAACATTCTAGAACTAAGGGCCATTTACAATGCCTTAATTCAAGCAAAACCTCTGCTTCAGGGTCAGGCGGTGTTGATCCAGTCGGACAACATCACGTCAGTCGCCCACATAAACAGACAGGGCGGCACGAGAAGCAGGAGGGCAATGGCAGAAACTGCAAGGATTCTTCGCTGGGCGGAAAATCATGTGATAGCACTGTCAGCAGTGTTCATTCCGGGAGTGGACAACTGGGAAGCAGACTTCCTCAGCAGACACGACCTTCACCCGGGAGAGTGGGGACTTCACCCAGAAGTCTTCCACCAAATTGTAAACCGTTGGGAAAGACCAAAGGTGGACATGATGGCGTCACGTCTAAACAAAAAACTGGACAGATATTGCGCCAGGTCAAGGGACCCTCAGGCAATAGCAGTGGACGCTCTGGTAACGCAGTGGGTGTACCAGTCAGTGTATGTATTCCCTCCTCTGCCCCTCATACCGAAAGTATTGAGAATCATAAGAAGGAGAGGAGTAAGAACTATACTCGTGGTTCCGGATTGGCCAAGAAGGTCTTGGTACCCGGAACTTCAAGAGATGCTCACGGACGAACCGTGGCCTCTACCTCTAAGACAGGACCTGCTACTGCAGGGGCCTTGTCTGTTCCAAGACTTACCGCGGCTGCGTTTGACGGCATGGCGGTTGAACGCCGGATCCTGAAGGACAAGGGCATTCCAGAAGAAGTCATCCCTACTCTGGTAAAAGCCAGAAAGGAAGTAACCGCAAAACATTATCACCGCATTTGGCGTAAATATGTTGCGTGGTGTGAGGCCAAGAAGGCCCCTACACAGGAATTTCAACTGGGTCGTTTCTTGCATTTCCTGCAAACAGGACTGTCTATGGGCCTAAAATTAGGGTCCATTAAGGTTCAAATTTCGGCCCTGTCGATATTCTTCCAGAAAGAACTGGCTTCAGTACCTGAAGTTCAGACATTTGTGAAAGGGGTGCTGCACATACAGCCTCCTTTTGTGCCTCCAGTGGCACCTTGGGATCTCAATGTTGTGTTGAGATTTCTAAAATCACACTGGTTTGAACCATTGTCTACGGTAGATTTAAAATATCTCACGTGGAAGGTGTCGATGCTGTTGGCCTTGGCTTCAGCTAGGCGTGTGTCAGAATTGGCGGCTTTATCATGTAAAAGCCCTTACCTAAATTTTCATTCTGACAGGGCGGAATTGAGGACTCGTCCTCAATTTCTACCTAAGGTGGTTTCTGCATTTCACATGAACCAACCTATTGTGGTACCTGCGGCTACTAGGGACTTAGAGGACTCTAAGTTGCTGGACGTTGTCAGGGCCTTGAAAATATATGTTTCCAGGACGGCTGGAGTCAGGAAAACTGACTCGCTGTTTATCCTGTATGCACCCAACAAGCTGGGTGCTCCTGCTTCAAAGCAGACGATTGCTCGTTGGATTTGTAGTACAATTCAGCTTGCACATTCCGTGGCAGGATTGCCACAGCCAAAATCAGTAAAAGCCCATTCCACAAGGAAAGTGGGCTCATCTTGGGCGGCTGCCCGAGGGGTCTCGGCTTTACAACTTTGCCGAGCAGCTACTTGGTCAGGGGCAAACACGTTTGCTAAATTCTACAAATTTGATACCCTGGCTGAGGAGGACCTGGAGTTCTCTCATTCGGTGCTGCAGAGTCATCCGCACTCTCCCGCCCGTTTGGGAGCTTTGGTATAATCCCCATGGTCCTTACGGAGTCCCAGCATCCACTTAGGACGTTAGAGAAAATAAGATTTTACTTACCGATAAATCTATTTCTCGTAGTCCGTAGTGGATGCTGGGCGCCCATCCCTAGTGCGGATTGTCTGCAATACTTGTATATAGTTATTGTTACAAAAAATTCGGGTTATTATTGTTGAGCCATCTTTTCAGAGGCTCCTTTAAATTTATCATACTGTTAACTGGGTTCAGATCACGAGTTGTACGGTGTGATTGGTGTGGCTGGTATGAGTCTTACCCGGGATTCAATATCCTTCCTTATTATGTACGCTCGTCCGGGCACAGTATCCTAACTGGCTTGGAGGAGGGTCATAGGGGGAGGAGCCAGTGCACACCACCTGATATCTCAAGCTTTTATTTTGTGCCCTGTCTCCTGCGGAGCCGCTATTCCCCATGGTCCTTACGGAGTCCCAGCATCCACTACGGACTACGAGAAATAGATTTATCGGTAAGTAAAATCTTATTTTTTCTAACCAAATTGTTGTTTGTCCCCCACATTCTATATTTGTAAACTGGTAACTAGTAGCTCTCTCTCTGACGTCCTAGTGGATGCTGGGAACTCCGAAAGGATCATGGGGAATAGCGGCTCCGCAGGAGACTGGGCACAACTAAAGAAAGCTTTTAGGTCACCTGGTGTGCACTGGCTCCTCCCACTATGACCCTCCTCCAAGCCTCAGTTAGATTTTGTGCCCGGCCGAGGTTGGATGCACACTAGGGGCTCTCCTGAGCTTCTAAAAAGAAAGTATATAATTAGGTTTTTTATTTTACAGTGAGACCTGCTGGCAACAGGCTCACTGCAGCGAGGGACTAAGGGGAGAAGAAGCGAACCTACCTGCTTGCAGCTAGCTTGGGCTTCTTAGGCTACTGGACACCATTAGCTCCAGAGGGATCGACCGCATGGAACTGGCCTTGGTGTTCGGTCCCGGAGCCGCGCCGCCGTCCCCCTTACAGAGCCAGAATCAAGAAGAGGTCCGGAAAATCAACGGCAGAAGACATCAGTCTTCACCAAGGTAGCGCACAGCACTGCAGCTGTGCGCCATTGCTCCTCATACACACTTCACACTCCGGTCACTGAGGGTGCAGGGCGCTAGGGGGGGGCACCCTGAGCAGCAATAAAAACACCTTGGCTGGCAAAAATACCACAATATATAGCCCCAGAGGCTATATATGTGATAATTACCCCTGCCAGAATCCATAAAAAAGCGGGAGAAAAGTCCGCGAAAAAGGGGCGGAGCTATCTCCTTCAGCACACTGGCGCCATTTCTCCCTCACAGCTCCGCTGGAAGGAAGCTCCCTGCCTCTCCCCTGCAGTCTACAGAAAAGGGTAAAAAAGAGAGGGGGGGGCACTAAATTTAGGCGCAGTATATATAACAGCAGCTATAGGGGACATAATTCAGTTAGTCCCTGCATTATATAGCGCTCTGGTGTGTGCTGGCATACTCTCACTCTGTCTCCCCAAAGGGCTTTTGTGGGTCCTGTCCTCTGTTAGAGCATTCCCTGTGTGTGTGCGGTGTGTCGGTACGGCTGTGTCGACATGTTTGATGAGGATAATGATGTGGAGGCGGAGCAGATGCCTATAGAAGGGATGTCACCGCCAGCGGGGCAGACACCTGAGTGGATGGACTTATGGAAGGAATTGCGTGCACGTGTCGACTCCTTACACAAAAAATGTGACGACATGCCAAATGCGGGACAGCCGGCTTCTCAGCTCGTGCCTGTCCAGGCGTCTCAAAGGCCATCGGGGGCTCTAAAACGCCCGCTACCTCAGATGGCAGACGCGGATGTCGTCACGGATACTGACACCAGTGTCGACGACGATGAGTCTAGTCTAATGTCCACTAAGGCCATTCGTTGCATGATTGAAGCAATGAAAGAGGTGTTACAAATTTCTGATATAAACCCAGGTACCACTAAAAAGGGTATTATGTTTGGGGAGAAAAAACTACCCGTAGTTTTTCCCCCATCAGAAGAATTAAATGAAGTGTGTGAAGAAGCGTGGGCTTTCCCTGATAAAAGATTGGTAATCTCTAAGATGTTACTAATGGCGTTCCCTTTCCCGCCAGAGGATAGGTCACGTTGGGAGACACCCCCTAGGGTGGATAAAGCGCTCACACGTTTGTCTAAAAAGGTGGCACTACCGTCTCCGGATACGGCCGCCCTCAAGGAACCTGCTGATAGAAAGCAGGAGGCGATCCTGAAGTCTGTATATACACACTCAGGCATTATACTTAGACCAGCTATTGCGTCAGCATGGATGTGCAGTGCTGCCGCTGCGTGGTCAGATTCCCTGTCAGAAAATATTGACACCCTAGACAGGGACACTATTCTGCTAACCATAGAGCATATAAAAGACTCAGTCTTATACATGAGAGATGCACAGAGGGAGATCTGCCGTCTGGCATCTAAAATAAGTGCATTGTCCATTTCTGCTAGGAGAGGCTTATGGACTCGCCAGTGTCACGATCCGGGTATCTGGACGCCATTTCTTACCCATCAGATGCCTCCTAAGGCTGGCTCAGCGCTCCAGGATCGGATCCCATCTGTTATCCTGATGTGTACATTCCTGTATCCTCTCCTGTCACTCTGGGACGCTGTCACAGTAAACGCCATATTACACCTGGCATGGCGTCTCCCGCGGCCTCCGCCGCCGTCCCTGAACTTCTGCATGCAGAGTGTCTGAGTGGCGATTACGTCAGCCGCGGCCTCCGCTGTGTCCGCGTGGTTGGATGTGCATCTGTCAGCCTGGCGCCTCCTGTCTCCGGTGGCCGGCGCCGCCATTACTGTTTTCATTACCACATGGATTACAAACCAAACTTTCCTCCAAGTGTCTGCATGGGCGCAGCCATCTTGGATTCTGTCAGCTGATCATTTCCACCAATCTGTTCTCAGTATTGATAATCTGCATAATTGCCTAGCCAATCCCTTCCTTGCTGCAGGTATAAATACACTGTGCCTGAGCAAGGAAGGCGTCAGTGCTTTGGTTGTCAAACCTAGTTCCTGTTTGTCTCTCTCCTGTGATTGTCTTCCAGGTTCCAGCTCCTGTCTCAAGACTTCCACCATAGAGACCCGCACCAGCATTCCACCTGCGGTGTAGCCTGACTCTCCAATCCATTGTGGATTCATCTGTTTCCAGCTACAACATTACCTGCTTCCAGCTCAGCTTCCAGCAGAGTACAGCTTCCCTTAAAGGGCCGGTGTCCTTTCTACACTTTACCACTCTCCACCGGTATTATTATTTCTCCGCTCTCAAGTTCTACATTTCAGTTCATATTTCATCGCTCCCAAGTTCATTTATTATTTAACTGGTTCCAGCCAGTATCCACTCCGAGCTAACAACAGTCTGGTTCCAGCCAGTATCCACAGCAGCTGTTTTACCTTCAGCAACCCAGCTTTTCCTGGAACACCAGCTGGCACAATCCTGGGTTATCTCCATTGCTACAGTCGGGCCTGGTAAGGACTTTCCATCTAGAAGATCATAAGAACTATCTCACACTACCAGTGCCCTGTGGCTCCTGCCATCCTGTAGTACCCAGGAACTGTATTTATTCTTTGCTGACTTTTACGTTTTCTTTTACTGCTGCTGTGTTGCGGAGTTGTCATAATAAACATCATTGACTTTTATCCAAGTTGTCGTGGTCACGCCTTCGGGCAGTTATTATTCATGTTACTTACATGTCCAGGGGTCTGATACAACCTCCCAGGTTCCGGTACATCTCAGCCCCTACAACTGAGGCTGCCTCCCGTCAGCTCAGGCCCTCAGTTGTGACAGTAAGCACTGACCTAATGAATCCAGCCGGAGACCAGGATCAAGCGGCCAGGCCGATGCAAGAACTGGCAGCCCGACTAGAACATCAGGAGGCTGCACAGGGCCACATCATCCGCTGTCTCCAGGATCTCTCTACTCGGCTGGATGGGATTCAGACAACTCTCCGTGGATCAGGCGCGTCTGGTGCGTCAACCACAGTGACTCCAGCTATAACCCCACCCACCTTACCCATTTCTGCTCCACGTCTTCATCTTCCAACGCCAGCAAAATTTGACGGATCTCCAAGATTCTGCAGGGAATTTCTCAACCAGTGTGAGATTCAGTTTGAGCTACAACCTGGCAATTTTCCCAGTGACCGTACAAAAATTGCCTACATTATTTCTCTTCTCAGTGGCTCAGCCCTTGATTGGGCATCACCGTTATGGGAGAGGTCCGACACCCTGCTATCTTCCTACACTGCCTTCGTGTCAACATTCAGGCGCATCTTCGACGAGCCAGGCCGGGTAACCTCAGCTTCATCCGAGATTCTCCGTTTACGCCAGGGGTCACGTACTGTAGGACAATATCTGATACAGTTCCAGATCCTGGCATCCGAACTGGCATGGAACGACGAGGCCCTGTATGCTGCATTCTGGCATGGCTTATCTGAGCTTATTAAAGATGAGTTAGCTACCAGAGACTTACCTTCTAAGTTAGATGAGCTAATCTCACTCTGCACGAAAGTTGATTTACGTTTCAGAGAGAGAGCAACTGAGCGTGGAAGATCATCTGCTCCAAAATCTTCTGCTCCTCCTCCTCGTCAACTGTCACCATCTAAAGATGAGCCCATGCAACTTGGCCGTTCCCGTTTAACTCCTGCTGAGCGCCGAAGACGTCTCTCCGAGTTTCTCTGTCTCTATTGTGCAGCTCCGTCTCACACCATTAATGCCTGTCCCAAACGTCCGGGAAACTCCAAATCCTAGCTCGCCAAGGAGAGGGCCGGCTAGGAGTAATGATCTCCTCTCCATCTCCTCAAGATTGTAATCTCCCAGTCTCGCTTCAAGTTGCTCAACGTTATCGGAACGTCATTGCCCTCCTTGATTCCGGAGCAGCTGGGAACTTTATTACCGAAGCCTATGTTAAACGGTGGTCCCTACCCACCGAGAGACTTCCTTCGTCCATTTCTTTAACTGCCGTGGATGGCAGCAAAATTTTTGATGCAGTTATTTCTTTAAGGACTCTACCAGTTCGTCTGAGAGTGGGAGTTCTTCATTCCGAACTTATTTCTTTTCTAGTGATTCCAAGAGCCACACATCCTGTGGTCCTGGGCCTTCCATGGCTCCGTCTTCACAATCCTACAATTGATTGGACGACTACGCAAATCCTGGCATGGGGTTCCTCCTGTGCTGAGACATGTTTGTTTAAAGTATTGCCTGTCTGTTCTTCCTCCCCCAGGTCGTCTGATGTTCCACCTCCTCCATATCAAGATTTCACGGATGTGTTCAGTAAAGCTTCTGCTGATATCCTTCCTCCTCATAGAGAATGGGACTGTCCGATTGATCTCGTTCCAGGGAAGGTTCCACCTCGAGGCCGAACTTATCCGTTGTCTCTGCCTGAGACGCATTCTATGGAGGAATATATTAAAGAGAACCTAGCAAAGGGGTTCATTCGACCTTCTTCTTCTCCAGCCGGCGCAGGCTTCTTTTTTGTAAAAAAGAAAGATGGTGGTCTGCGGCCGTGCATCGACTACAGAGGTTTGAACGACATTACCATCAAGAACCGTTATCCTTTACCCCTGATTACTGAGCTCTTTGACAGAGTTAGCGGAGCTACCATCTTTACAAAGCTGGACTTGCGAGGTGCATACAATCTCATCCGGATCCGTGAGGGTGACGAGTGGAAGACCGCCTTTAACACCCGTGACGGACATTATGAGTACCTCGTCATGCCCTTCGGGTTGAGCAATGCTCCAGCTGTCTTCCAGCATTTTGTCAATGAGATCTTCAGAGACATTCTATACCGTCATGTCGTGGTCTATCTAGACGATATCCTCATTTTTGCCAACGATTTAGAGGAACATCGTTTTTGGGTTAAAGAGGTTCTGTCCCGTCTCCGTGTCAATCATCTCTATTGCAAATTAGAAAAATGCGTCTTTGAAGTCAAGTCCATTCCGTTTCTAGGGTACATTGTGTCCGGTTCCGGACTAGAGATGGATCCTGAGAAACTACAAGCAATCCAAAATTGGCCGGTACCCTTAACCCTCAAAGGGGTCCAGAGGTTCTTAGGGTTCGCCAACTATTACCGAAAGTTTATACGAGACTTTTCCACCATTGTGGCGCCTATTACTGCTTTCACTAAGAAGGGTGCTAACCCGTCCAAGTGGTCTGAAGAAGCCATGCAAGCATTTCATCTTTTAAAACAAAGGTTTATCTCTGCGCCTGTTCTGACACAGCCTGACATCGACTCTCCTTTCATCTTAGAGGTGGATGCCTCCTCCGTTGGAGTAGGAGCGGTGTTATCTCAGAGGGCTAAAGATGGCCATTTACACCCTTGCAGTTTCTTCTCCCGGAAGTTCTCCCCAGCTGAGCGCAACTATGCCATTGGCGACCAGGAGTTGCTAGCCATCAAGCTCGCTCTAGAAGAGTGGAGGTATCTGTTGGAGGGAGCTTCTCATTCAATCACCATACTTACAGACCACAAGAACCTTTTATACCTGAAGGGCGCACAATGTCTCAACCCTCGTCAGGCCAGATGGGCACTTTTCTTTTCCAGGTTCGACTTTAAACTCCAGTTCTGTCCGGGCTCTCAGAATCGCAAGGCCGATGCCCTTTCCCGCTCATGGGAGCAAGAAAATGAGTCAGAGTCTTCAGACAAGCATCCTATTATAAATCCGTTGGCATTCTCCACGGTAGGGATGGACTCTACGCCCCCATCAGGGAAAAGTTTTGTGAAGCCGATGCTAAGGAAGAAGCTCATGCATTGGGCCCATGCTTCCCGTTTTGCCGGACATACAGGTATCCAAAAAACCCTGGAGTTTATCTCTAGGTCCTATTGGTGGCCAACTCTGAAAAAGGACGTCTTGGAGTTTATTGCATCTTGCCCAAAGTGTGCCCAACATAAAGTATCCCGCCAGTCGCCTGCGGGGCAACTGGTTCCACTATCCGTTCCCCGTCGACCATGGACCCACTTGTCGATGGATTTCATTACAGACTTACCCATGTGCAACAAGTTCAATACCATCTGGGTGGTAGTTGACCGGTTCACCAAGATGGCACACTTCATTCCTCTCACCGGTCTTCCGTTAGCTTCCAAGTTGGCTCAAGTATTCATACAAGAGATCTTCCGACTCCACGGTCTTCCTGAAGAAATTATCTCAGATCGAGGAGTTCAATTCACAGCCAAATTCTGGCGAAGTTTATGTCAAGTCCTCCAAGTCAAGCTAAAGTTTTCCACGGCTTACCATCCTCAGACCAATGGTCAAACCGAGAGGGTGAATCAGGACTTGGAGGCCTTCCTCCGCATCTATGTGTCCTCCTCTCAAGATGACTGGGTTCAATTACTTCCCTGGGCCGAGTTCTGTCATAACAACCAGTATCATTCTTCATCTGCTTCAACACCATTCTTCACTAACTTTGGATTCCACCCTAAAGTCCCTGAGTTCCAACCGCTTCCAGCAACTTCTGTTCCCGCAGTGGATATCACCTTGCATCAGTTTGCCAATATCTGGAAGAGCGTACGATCAGCTCTGCTCAAGGCATCGTTCAGGTACAAGAAGTTTGCGGATAAGAAGCGTCGAGCAGTTCCTGCTCTCAAGGTGGGTGATCGGGTATGGTTATCCACGAAGAATTTGAGGTTAAGAGTTCCCAGTATGAAGTTTGCACCTCGCTATATCGGTCCTTTCAAGATTGAACAAGTCATCAATCCTGTTGCTTACAGACTCCAGTTGCCTCCCTTCTTAAAAATACCCAGGACATTCCATGTTTCCCTGTTGAAACCGCTGATCTTGAATCGGTTTCATTCCTCACTTCCTCCAACTCCGAAAGTCCAAACTCAACGAGGCGTTGAGTATGAAGTGGCCAAGATCCTGGACTCACGTCACCGTTACGGTCAACTACAATATCTTATTGACTGGAAGGGTTATGGTCCTGAGGAACGTTCATGGACCAATGTTTCTGATGTCCATGCTCCTGCCTTGGTCCGGAGATTCCATTCCAAGTTTCCTCAAAAGCCAAAGAAGTGTCCTGGGGCCACTCCTAAAGGGGGGGGTGCTGTCACGATCCGGGTATCTGGACGCCATTTCTTACCCATCAGATGCCTCCTAAGGCTGGCTCAGCGCTCCAGGATCGGATCCCATCTGTTATCCTGATGTGTACATTCCTGTATCCTCTCCTGTCACTCTGGGACGCTGTCACAGTAAACGCCATATTACACCTGGCATGGCGTCTCCCGCGGCCTCCGCCGCCGTCCCTGAACTTCTGCATGCAGAGTGTCTGAGTGGCGATTACGTCAGCCGCGGCCTCCGCTGTGTCCGCGTGGTTGGATGTGCATCTGTCAGCCTGGCGCCTCCTGTCTCCGGTGGCCGGCGCCGCCATTACTGTTTTCATTACCACATGGATTACAAACCAAACTTTCCTCCAAGTGTCTGCATGGGCGCAGCCATCTTGGATTCTGTCAGCTGATCATTTCCACCAATCTGTTCTCAGTATTGATAATCTGCATAATTGCCTAGCCAATCCCTTCCTTGCTGCAGGTATAAATACACTGTGCCTGAGCAAGGAAGGCGTCAGTGCTTTGGTTGTCAAACCTAGTTCCTGTTTGTCTCTCTCCTGTGATTGTCTTCCAGGTTCCAGCTCCTGTCTCAAGACTTCCACCATAGAGACCCGCACCAGCATTCCACCTGCGGTGTAGCCTGACTCTCCAATCCATTGTGGATTCATCTGTTTCCAGCTACAACATTACCTGCTTCCAGCTCAGCTTCCAGCAGAGTACAGCTTCCCTTAAAGGGCCGGTGTCCTTTCTACACTTTACCACTCTCCACCGGTATTATTATTTCTCCGCTCTCAAGTTCTACATTTCAGTTCATATTTCATCGCTCCCAAGTTCATTTATTATTTAACTGGTTCCAGCCAGTATCCACTCCGAGCTAACAACAGTCTGGTTCCAGCCAGTATCCACAGCAGCTGTTTTACCTTCAGCAACCCAGCTTTTCCTGGAACACCAGCTGGCACAATCCTGGGTTATCTCCATTGCTACAGTCGGGCCTGGTAAGGACTTTCCATCTAGAAGATCATAAGAACTATCTCACACTACCAGTGCCCTGTGGCTCCTGCCATCCTGTAGTACCCAGGAACTGTATTTATTCTTTGCTGACTTTTACGTTTTCTTTTACTGCTGCTGTGTTGCGGAGTTGTCATAATAAACATCATTGACTTTTATCCAAGTTGTCGTGGTCACGCCTTCGGGCAGTTATTATTCATGTTACTTACATGTCCAGGGGTCTGATACAACCTCCCAGGTTCCGGTACATCTCAGCCCCTACAACTGAGGCTGCCTCCCGTCAGCTCAGGCCCTCAGTTGTGACAGCCAGTGGACAGGGGATGCAGATTCAAAAAGGCACATGGAAGTTTTGCCTTATAAGGGTGAGGAGTTATTTGGGGATGGTCTCTCGGACCTAGTTTCCACAGCAACTGCTGGGAAGTCAGCATTTTTACCCCATGTTCCCTCACAGCCTAAAAAGGCGCCGTTTTATCAGGTACAGTCCTTTTGGACTCAGAAAAACAGGCGTGGAAAAGGCGGGTCCTTTCTGTCCAGAGGCAGAGGTAGGGGAAAAAGGCTGCAACAAACAGCAGGTTCCCAGGAGCAAAAGTCCTCCCCCGCTTCTTCCAAGTCCGCCGCATGGCGGTGGGGCTCCACAGGCGGAGCCAGGTACGGTGGGGGGCCGCCTCAAAAATTTCAGCGATCAGTGGGCTCGCTCACAGGTGGATCCCTGGATCCTGCAAATAGTATCTCAAGGGTACAAACTGGAATTCGAGGCGTCTCCACCCCACCGGTTCCTAAAATCTGCCTTGCCGATTACTCCTTCAGACAGGGAGGCTGTGCTAGCGGCAATTCACAAGCTGTATTCCCAGCAGGTGATAATCAAGGTGCCCCTACTTCAACAAGGACGGGGTTACTATTCCACACTGTTTGTGGTACCGAAACCGGACGGTTCGGTGAGACCCATTTTAAATTTGAAATCCTTGAACACATACATAAAAAAATTCAAGTTCAAGATGGAATCGCTCAGGGCGGTTATTGCAAGCCTGGACGAGGGGGATTACATGATATCCCTGGACATCAAGGATGCTTACCTGCATGTCCCCATTTACTATCCTCACCAGGAGTACCTCAGATTTGTGGTACAGGATTGCCATTACCAATTCCAGACGCTGCCGTTTGGACTCTCCACGGCACCGAGGGTGTTTACCAAGGTAATGGCGGAAATGATGATACTCCTTCGAAGAAAGGGAGTTTTTTTTTAATTATCCCGTACTTGGACGATCTCCTAATAAAGGCGAGGTCCAAGGAGCAGTTATTGGTGGGAGTAGCACTATCTCGGGAGGTGCTACACCATCACGGTTGGATTCTGAATATTCCAAAATCACAGCTGGTTCCGACGACACGTCTACTGTTCCTGGGTATGATTCTGGATACAGTCCAGAAAAAAGTGTTTCTCCCGGAGGAGAAAGCCAAGGAGCTGTCATCTCTAGTCAGAGACCTCCTGAAACCAAAACAGGTATCGGTGCATCACTGCACGCGGGTCCTGGGAAAGATGGTGGCTTCTTACGAAGCAATTCCTTTCGGCAGGTTCCATGCCAGAATCTTTCAGTGGGACCTGTTGGACCAATGGTCCGGATCGCATCTTCAGATGCATCGCCTAATAACCCTGTCTCCAAGAACCAGGGTGTCTCTGCTGTGGTGGCTGCAGAGTGCTCATCTTCTAGAGGACCGCAGATTCGGCATACAGGACTGGGTCCTGGTGACCACGGATGCCAGCCTTCGAGGCTGGGGGGCAGTCACACAGGGAAGAAACTTCCAAGGACTATGGTCGAGTCAGGAGACTTCCCTACACATAAATATTCTGGAACTAAGGGCCATTTACAATGCCCTAAGTCAGGCAAAATCCCTGCTTCTACACCAGCCGGTACTGATCCAGTCAGACAACATCACGGCAGTCGCCCATGTAAATCGACAGGGCGGCACAAGAAGCAGGATGGCAATGGCAGAAGCCACAAGGATTCTCCGATGGGCGGAAAATCACGTACTAGCACTGTCAGCAGTGTTCATTCCGGGAGTGGACAACTGGGAAGCAGACTTTCTCAGCAGGCACGACCTCCACCCGGGAGAGTGGGGACTTCATCCAGAAGTCTTCACGCTGATTGTAAATCGATGGGAACGGCCACAGGTGGACATGATGGCGTCCCGCCTAAACAAAAAACTAGAGAGATATTGCGCCAGGTCAAGGGACCCTCAGGCGATAGCTGTGGACGCTCTAGTGACACCGTGGGTGTACCAGTCAGTTTATGTGTTCCCTCCTCTGCCTCTCATACCAAGGGTACTGAGAATAATAAGAAAACGAGGAGTAAGAACAATACTCATGGTTCCGGATTGGCCAAGACGAGCGTGGTACCCGGAACTTCAAGAGATGATCTCAGAGGACCCATGGCCTCTACCGCTCAGACAGGACCTGCTGCAGCAGGGGCCCTGTCTGTTCCAAGACTTACCGCGGCTGCGTTTGACGGCATGGCGGTTGAACGCCGGATCCTGAAGAAAAAGGGCATTCCGGAGGAAGTCATTCCTACGCTGATTAAAGCCAGGAAAGATGTAACTGCAAAGCATTATCACTGATATGGCGGAAATATGTTGCTTGGTGTGAGGCCAAAAAGGCCCCAACAGAGGAATTTCAACTAGGTCGATTTCTGCATTTCCTACAAGCAGGAGTGACTATGGGCCTGAAATTAGGCTCCATTAAGGTACAGATCTCGGCTCTGTCGATTTTCTTCCAGAAAGAACTAGCTTCACTACCTGAAGTTCAGACGTTTGTGAAAGGAGTGCTGCATATTCAGCCCCCGTTTGTGCCTCCAGTGGCACCTTGGGATCTCAACGTGGTGTTGAGTTTCTTAAAATTACATTGGTTTGAGCCACTTAAAACCGTGGATCTAAAATATCTCACGTGGAAAGTGGTCATGTTATTGGCCTTGGCTTCAGCCAGGCGTGTGTCAGAATTGGCAGCTTTGTCATGTAAAAGCCCTTATCTGATTTTCCATATGGATAGGGCGGAATTGAGGACTCGTCCCCAGTTTCTCCCTAAGGTGGTATCAGCTTTTCACTTGAACCAACCTATTGTGGTGCCTGCGGCTACTAGGGACTTGGAGGATTCCAAGTTACTGGACGTAGTCAGGGCCTTGAAAATTTATGTTTCCAGGACGGCTAGAGTCAGGAAAACTGACTCGCTATTTATCCTGTATGCACCCAACAAACTGGGTGCTCCTGCTTCTAAGCAGACTATTGCTCGCTGGATTTGTAGCACAATTCAGCTGGCGCATTCTGCGGCTGGACTGCCGCATCCTAAATCAGTAAAAGCCCATTCCACAAGGAAGGTGGGCTCATCTTGGGCGGCTGCCCGAGGGGTCTCGGCTTTACAACTTTGCCGAGCTGCTACTTGGTCAGGGGCAAACACGTTTGCAAAATTCTACAAATTTGATACCCTGGCTGAGGAGGACCTTGAGTTCTCTCATTCGGTGCTGCAGAGTCATCCGCACTCTCCCGCCCGTTTGGGAGCTTTGGTATAATCCCCATGGTCCTTTCGGAGTTCCCAGCATCCACTAGGACGTCAGAGAAAATAAGATTTTACTCACCGGTAAATCTATTTCTCGTAGTCCGTAGTGGATGCTGGGCGCCCATCCCAAGTGCGGATTGTCTGCAATACTTGTACATAGTTATTGTTAACTAAAGGGTTATTGTTGAGCCATCTGTTGAGAGGCTCAGTTGTTTTCATACTGTTAAACTGGGTATAGTATCACGAGTTATACGGTGTGATTGGTGTGGCTGGTAGGAGTCTTACCCGGGATTCAGAATCCTTCCTTATTATGTCAGCTCGTCCGGGCACAGTGTCCTAACTGAGGCTTGGAGGAGGGTCATAGTGGGAGGAGCCAGTGCACACCAGGTGACCTAAAAGCTTTCTTTAGTTGTGCCCAGTCTCCTGCGGAACCGCTATTCCCCATGGTCCTTTCGGAGTTCCCAGCATCCACTACGGACTACGAGAAATAGATTTACCGGTGAGTAAAATCTTATTTTTTCTCTTACGTCCTAGAGGATGCTGGGGACTCCGTAAGGACCATGGGGTATAGACAGGCTCCGCAGGAGACATGGGCACTACAAAGAACTTTAGAATGGGTGTGCACTGGCTTCTCCCTCTATGCCCCTCCTCCAGACCTCAGTTAGATCCTGTGCCCAGAGGAGACTGGGTACATTACAGGGGAGCTCTCCTGAGTTTCTCTGAAAAAGAATTTTGTTAGGTTTTTTATTTTCAGGGAGCATTGCTGGCAACAGCCTGCATCGTGGGACTGAGGAGAGAGAAGGAGACCTACTTAAATTATAGGCTCTGCTTCTTAGGCTACTGGACACCATTAGCTCCAGAGGGAGTCGGAACGCAGGTCTCCCCTCGCCGTTCGTCCCAGAGCTGCGCCGCCGTCCTCCTCACAGAGCCGGAAGATAGAAGCCGGGTGAGTATAAGAAAGAAGACTTCAAAGGCGGCAGAAGACTTCAGATCTTCTCTGAGGTAACGCGCAGCGGTAACGCTGCACGCCATTGCTCCCACACACAACACACACTGCAGGCACGGATGGGTGCAGGGCGCAGGGGCGGCGCCCTGGGCAGCAATAATAAACCTCTAGGACTGGCTACTAGGCATATATAGGCTGCGGAGGCAGTATATATTGTAATCCGCAGCCAGTATTACAAAATTGAGCGGGACCGAAGCCCGCCGCTGGGGGGGGCGGAGCTTGATCCCACAGCACTAACCAGCGCCATTTTCTCCACAGGGCACTGCAGAGAAGCTGGCTCCCCGGACTCTCCCCTGCTGAACACGGTGACACAGGGCAGAAAAGAGGGGGGGGGGGCAGTTGTAAGGCGCGGTGAGTGTATTATATACATATAATTATATAAAAGGGCTATTTATCTGGGAATTTTGTTTCCAGGTTTCCAGTGTCAGTTGGCGCTGGGTGTGTGCTGGCATACTCTCTCTCTGTCTCTCCAAGGGGCCTTATTGGGGAACTGTCTCCTTATAAATATATATCTCTGTGTGTGTGGGGGTGTCGGTACGAGTGTGTCGGCATGTCTGAAGCGGAAGGCTCATCTAAGGAGGAGGTGGAGCAGATGATTGTGGTGTCTCCGTCGGCAACGCCGACACCTGATTGGTTGGACATGTGGAATGTTTTAAATGCAAATGTGACCTTATTACATAAAAGGATGGACAAAGCAGAGTCCAGGGAAAAAGCAGGGAGTCAATCCATGGCTTTGACTGTGTCACAGGGCCCTTCAGGGTCTCAAAAACGTCCCCTATCCCAAATAGCAGACACTGATACCGACACGGATTCTGACTCCAGTGTCGACTACGATGATGCAAGGTTACACCCAAGGGTGGCAAAAAGTATTCATTATATGATTATTGCAATAAAAGATGTGTTGCATATCACAGATGACCCCTCTGTCCCTGACACGAGGGTACACATGTTTAAGGAAAAGAAACCTGAGGTAACCTTTCCCCCATCTCATGAGCTGAACGCGTTATTTGAAAAGGCTTGGGAAACTCCGGACAAAAAGCTGCAGATTCCCAAGAGAATTCTTATGGCGTATCCTTCCCTGCACAGGGCAGAGTACGGTGGGAATCCTCGCCCAGGGTGGACAAGGCTTTAACGCGCTTGTTCAAGAAGGTGGCGCTACCCTCTCCAGACACGGCAGCCCTCAAGGATCCTGCTGATCGCAGACAGGAAACTACCTTAAAATCTATTTATACACATACAGGTGCTTTACTCAGGCCGGCAATAGCATCGGCTTGGGTTTGTAGCGCTGTAGCAGCTTGGACAGATACTTTGTCAGCTGACATTGATACCCTAGATAGGGATACCATTTTATTGACCTTAGGTCACATTAAAGACGCAGTCTTATATATGAGAGACGCTCAGAGAGACGTTGGGCTGCTATGTTCGAGAGCCAACACCATGGCGATTGCGGCTAGGAGAGCCCTGTGGACCCGCCAATGGACGGGTGATGCCGACTCAAAGAGGCATATGGAGGTTTTACCTTACAAGGGTGAGGTCTTATTTGGGGAAGGTCTCGCGGACCTGGTTTCCACAGCTACCACGGGTAAATCTACTTTTTTGCCTTATGTTCCCCCACAGCAAAAGAAAACTCCACAATATCAGATGCAGTCCTTTTGGTCGCATAAGTCCAGAAGAGGTCGGGGCTCTTCCTTCCTCGCCAGAGGTAAGGGTAGAGGGAAAAGAATGCCTGCTACGGCAGGTTCCCAGGAGCAGAAGTCCTCCCCGGCTTCTACTAAATTCACCGCATGACGCTGGGGCTCCACTGAGGGAGTCCGCACCGGTGGGGGCACGTCTTCGACTCTTCAGCCAGGTCTGGGTTCTGTCAGACGTGGATCCTTGGGCGATGGAAATCGTATCCCAAGGCTACAAACTGGAATTCGAAGAGGTGCCTCCTCGCCGATTTTTCAAGTCGGCTTTGCCAGCTTCTCCCCCAGAGAGGGAAATAGTGTTAGCTGCAATTCAAAAGCTGTGTCAACAGCAAGTGATTATCAAGGTTCCCCTAGTCCAACAGGGGAAAGGGTACTATTCAACCCTGTTTGTGGTCCCGAAACCAGATGGCTCGGTCAGACCCATTCTGAATCTAAAATCCCTAAACCTGTACTTGAAAAAGTTCAAATTCAAGATGGAATCGCTCCGGGCAGTGACCTCCAGCCTGGAAGGGGGGGATTTTATGGTGTCATTAGGCATAAAGGATGCATACCTTCTTGTCCCCATATATCCTCCTCATCAGGCGTACCTGAGATTCGCTGTACAGGACTGTCATTACCAGTTTCAGACGTTGCCGTTTGGGCTTTCCACGGCCCCGAGGATTTTCACCAAGGTAATGGCGGAAATGATGGTGCTCCTGCGCAGGCAGGGAGTCACAATTATTCCGTACTTGGACGATCTCCTGATAAAAGCGAGATCGAGAGATCAATTGCTGAAAAGCGTGTCGCTCTCCCTGAGAGTACTGCAGCAGCACGGTTGGATTCTAAATCTACCAAAGTCACAATTGATTCCAACGACTCGGCTATCATTCCTAGGCATGATACTGGACACGGAACAGAAGAGGGTTTTTCTCCCAATGGAAAAAGCCCAGGAACTCCAGAACATGGTCAGAGACCTGCTAAAACCAAAAAGAGTGTCAGTTCATCAATGCACTCGAGTTCTTGGGAAAATGGTGGCAGCCTACGAGGCCATCCCCTTCGGCAGGTTCCCTGCGAGGACTTTTCAGTGGGACCTTCTGGACAAGTGGTCCAGGTCCCATCTACATATACATCAGAAAATAAGCCTGTCCCCCAGGGCCAGGGTGTCTCTCCTGTGGTGGCTGCAGAGTGCTCACCTTCTAGAGGGTCGCAGGTTCGGCATTCAAGACTGGGTTCTGGTGACCACGGACGCGAGCCTCCGAGGATGGGGAGCAGTCACACAAGGAAGAAATTTTCAGGGACTATGGTCAAGCCAGGAGGCTTGTCTGCACATCAACGTACTGGAATTGAGGGCCATATACAACGGCCTACGACAAGCGGAGAATCTTCTTCGCGACCTACCGGTTCTGATTCAATCAGACAACGTCACAGCCGTGGCTCATGTAAACCGCCAAGGCGGGACAAGGAGCAGAGTGGCAATGGCGGAAGCCACCAAGATTCTTCGCTGGGCGGAAAATCACGTTTGCGCTCTGTCAGCAGTCTTCATTCAGGGATTGGACAACTGGGAAGCAGACTTCCTCAGCAGGCACGATCTCCATCCAGGAGAGTGGGGACTTCATCAAGAAGTCTTTACAGAGATAACAAGTCTTTGGAGACTTCCTCAAATAGACATGATGGCGTCACGCCTCAACAAGAAGCTTTGGAGGTATTGTGCCAGGTCTAGGGACCCTCAGGCAGTAGCAGTAGACGCCCTGGTGACACCATGGGTGTTTCAGTCGGTCTATGTGTTCCCTCCTCTGCCTCTCATCTCAAAAATATTGAGAATCATAAGACGAAAAAGTGCAGACAATTCTCATTGTTCCAGATTGGCCTGGTATTCAGATCTTCAGGAGATGCTCACAGAAGATCCATGGCCTCTTCCTCTCAGGGAGGACCTGTTGCAGCAGGGGCCCTGCGTATTCCAAGACTTACCGCGGTTACGTTTGACGGCATGGCGGTTGAACACCGAATCCTAGCTGGGAAAGGTATTCCGGAGGAAGTCATCCCTACTCTGATAAAGGCTAGGAAGGAGGTGACGGCGAAACATTATCACCGTGCTGGAGGAAGTATGTATCTTGGTGTGAAGCCAAGAATGCTCCTACGGAAGATTTCCATCTGGGCCGGTTTCTCCACTTTCTACAGACAGGAGTGGATATGGGCCTAAAGTTAGGCTCCATTAAGGTACAGATTTCGGCCCTGTCTATTTTCTTTCAGAAGGAATTGGCTTCACTCCCAGAAGTCCAGACTTTTGTAAAGGGAGTGCTGCACATCCAGCCTCCTTTTGTGCCCCCAGTGGCGCCATGGGACCTTAACGTGGTGTTACGGTTCCTGAAGTCTCACTGGTTTGAACCTCTTCAAACGGTTGGATTAAAAATTTCTCACTTGGAAGGTGGTCATGTTGTTGGCCTTGGCATCTGCAAGGCGGGGTGTCAGAATTGGCGGCCTTGTCTCACAAGAGTCCCTATTTGATTTTCCATGTGGATAGAGCAGAGTTGAGAACTTGTCTTCAATTTTTGCCTAAGGTGGTTTCCTCATTTCATATGAACCAACCTATTGTGGTGCCTGTGGCTACGGGTGACTTGGAGGACTCCAAGTCCCTGGATGTAGTCAGGGCCTTAAAAATTTATGTAGCCAGGACGGCTCGGGTTAGGAAAACAGAAGCACTGTTTGTCCTGTATGCAGCCAACAAAGTTGGCGCTCCTGCTTCGAAGCAGACTATTGCTCGCTGGATCTGTAACACGATTCAGCAGGCTCATTCTACGGCTGGATTGCCGTTACCAAATTCGGTAAAGGCCCATTCCACTAGGAAGGTGGGCTCTTCTTGGGCGGCTGCCCGAGGCGTCTCGGCTTTACAGCTTTGCTGAGCAGCTACTTGGTCGGGTTCAAACACTTTTGCAAAGTTCTATAAGTTTGATACCCTGGCTGATGAGGACCTCGCGTTTGCTCAAACGGTGCTGCAGAGTCATCCGCACTCTCCCGCCCGGTCTGGAGCTTTGGTATAATCTCCATGGTCCTTACGGAGTCCCCAGCATCCTCTAGGACGTAAGAGAAAATAAGATTTTAAACCTACCGGTAAATCTTTTTCGCCTAGTCCGTAGAGGATGCTGGGCGCCCGTCCCAGTGCGGACATATTTCTGCAAGGCTTGTATATAGTTGTTGCTTACATAAGGGTTATGTTACAGTTAAGATCAGTCTTTGGCTGATACTGTTTTGTTCATACTGTTAACTGGTTGCGTATATTCCATGTTATACGGTGTGGATGGTGTGGGCTGGTATGAATCTTGCCCTTAGATTAACAAAAATCCTTTCCTCGTACTGTCCTTCTCCTCTGGGCACAGTTTCTCTAACTGAGGTCTGGAGGAGGGGCATAGAGGGAGGAGCCAGTGCACACCCATTCTAAAGTTCTTTGCAGAGCCCATGTCTCCTGCGGAGCCCATCTATACCCCATGGTCCTTACGGAGTCCCCAGCATCCTCTACGGACTAGGAGAAAAAAATAGACCGGTAGGTTTAAAATCTTAATTTTTCTCTCTCAGGGCAGATTTACTAAGTCTTGGAAAGTGATAAAGTGAAGAGAGATAGGGTGGGTAGGGTAAACATACTACGACGATATCAGCACAATATTCTGGTTCCGGACAAAATGAAAGGATATATCGGGCAGTGTGTATTCCACTCTCCTGCGGGTTGCATGTGATATCTTCTGGTTGGCTGTACTCATCCATCCCAACTTTTGGGAGGCAGAAAGAGGGACTAGCCGCGCCCACCCTGGTAAAGGGGTGTGGCCTCATAAAAGGAGGTGTAACCTCACTGTAAAGCCTCACCCATGAGCCACGCCCCCATTTCCGGTCACTATGGGGGCATGGCTAGCACTCTGTTGTCAGTGTCCGGGGTCTTACCGGAAAGCTGGGCCGCGGGGCGGGCTTCACGGGCGGCCGGGCAGCGGCGGTGGAGGGCTGCGGCGCTGGGTTCAAGGATACAGGCAGCGGTAATGGCGTTGAGGGGGTCCGCTCGTGGCGGCGGGACACCGCTGCAGCAGCTCGCTCTCGCTAAGCCGTTGCCTAGGAGACCAGGGGCAGTGAGCAGCATGTTGTCAGAAAAGGTCTGCATTACTGGGCGCCGCCATGTTGGAGACCAAGTTTCTGACATAATTCCTGTTCCTAGTTTTCCAGCCAATCCAGGGAGACTTCTTCCTATAAAAGGGGGCTGGTTTAGGACAGGGATGCCAGTGCTTCAAGTTACAACCCTGTTGTAGGTGCTTTAGCCTGTGCTCCCAGGATTCCTGCTGTATTCTGGTACTTCTAACCCTGCTTTGCCAGTTCTCAGTTGCTGTTGCAGTTTTCCCGTTCCTAGCCTGCTGCTGCCCGTGGAGACGCTCTTGGAAAACCCGGTTCAGTAAGACCCTTTGGGCACGGACGACCCCGGGTCTCTTGCCTCGTCCTCCAAGCTACAGTCCGCAGATTCTTGCTTCCAGCCAAGTCCTCGAACCACCATTCACAGTCCTCAGCTCGTTATCTCCAGCTTCATCTTTCAAGCCACAGTCTACAGTTCTCAGTCTCCAGTCACGACCCAAACTACCGTCCACAGTTCTCAGCTCCTCTACCGCAGTTTCATCTCATAAGTCGCAGTCCACGGTTCTTGTCTTCATCCTCGTTTTACTCTCACCCACAGTTCCACAGTTCTTTGTCTACGACCACGTTCTCAAGTCACCGTTCATCAACCTCAGTTTTCTACCTCTGCTCTGTACATAATAAATACTTTCCATTGACTCTCAAACTCCGCCTACATCCTTCATTGCTCCGTATCCCATGCAAAGGAACTATATCCAACCCCCTCATTTTGTTCTTCCCCAGCCTGCTACCTCCTTGGGCAAGTCTCAACTGCCGGATCCCCAAACTTTGCTAGACGTGACAGTAAGCACTGGCCCAATGGATTCGACGGGTGATCAGGCCTCAGGAGGAGATTCAACCGCAGATATCTGGTCTCGCTTAAGTAAGCAGGAGGCCACACAATCTCAAATTGTGCAGTTCATGCAGAGTATGTCCGAAAGTCTCGATTCTCTCTGTGTTGCCATGACGGCTCCTCAAGTTCCTACAGCTGCTCCCACATTAGCACCTCCGGTTCCGCTTCCTCCTGTGCCAGGCCCACTTCCACGGTTGCATTTGCCATCTCCCAGTAAATTCGATGGGAATCCAAAGCAATGCCGTGGGTTTCTTAACCAGTGTGAAATCCAGTTCGAACTACAGTCGGCCAGTTTCCCATCAGCACGAACCAAGGTAGCCTATATCATTTCTTTACTTACTGGGCAAGCGTTGGAATGGGTGTCACCATTGTGGAAGAGGTCGGATCAAATCCTGTCTAACTACTCGGAGTTTGTAGCCGCCTTTCGAAGAATCTTCGACAAACCGGGCAGGACTTCTGCTGCCTCATTGGAGATCCTGCGCCTGCGTCAGGACACGCGTACGTACGTACGTACGGTCAGTCAGTACGTGATCCAGTTTCGTACTCTCTCCTCTGAACTGAACTGGAATGAGGAGGCTCTCATCGGAGCTTTCTGGAGCGGTCTCTCCGAGAAGATCAAAGATGACCTCGCGACTCAGGACGTACCTGATAAGTTGGATAAGTTAATTTCCCTATGCAATAAATTAGACTTAAGATACAGAGAACGCTGTATGGAGAAATCACGGTCAGATCGTCCCAGGCCTCGAGTCGTTCCTCCACCAACACCATCAACTCCAACTACTGAGGAACCCATGCAGATCAATCGTTCCCGTCTTTCCAACGAGGAACGTCAGAGACGGCGACAAGAGAACTTATGCCTGTACTGTGGTGCATCTGATCATTTTGTTAAATCTTGTAGCCAACGTCCGGGAAACGCCCGCTCCTAGCTTGTGCCGGAGAGGTCAAGCTAGGAGAATACTCAGAATTACTTGCCAAGAAAGAGTCAGTCTTGTTAACCCACCTGGAGCTTCCTTCTTCCTCTCTTCTCATCCCTGCACTACTCGACTCCGGAGCCGCCGAAAGTTTTATTACATCAGCTCTGGTCAAACGATCTGGGATACAAACGGTCCGTTTGGATCGTACCATCTCAATTACTGCTGTGGATGGAAGTCATATTCCTGAGGGAATTATCACTCTTCGTACAATTCCTCTTAAGATGAAGGTTGGAGCTCTTCATTCGGAAAACATCTCTTTCCTAGTAATTCCCAAAGCCTCTCATGAACTGATCCTAGGATTTCCATGGTTAAGTAGACACAATCCCCACATAGATTGGCAAACCATGGATGTTCTTTCCTGGGGACGAAACTGCTTCCAGAACTGTTTGCCCTCTGTAAGACCTCTCTGCTCTTCTAGTCCTTCCAGCCTCCCTGCAGAATACCAGGCCTTCCAAGATGTTTTTAGTAAGCATGGGGCGGACACCTTGCCTCCGCATCGCACTTGGGATTGTCCCATTGATCTGGTACCCGGCAAGACTCCACCCCGAGGTCGAATCTACCCGCTCTCACTCCCTGAGACTCAGGCCATGTCGGAGTATATCCGGGAGAACTTGGAAAAAGGGTTCATTAGGTCATCCACCTCTCCGGGTGGGGCGGGGTTTTTCTTTGTCAAAAAGAAGTATGGGGGTCTGCGGCCCTGTATTGACTATAGAGGTCTCAATGACATTACAATTAAGAACAGATATCCATTACCTCTAATTCCAGAACTCTTCGACCGTGTTAAAGGAGCTACTGTATTCACTAAGCTGGACTTACGGGGAGCCTACAACCTTATACGTATTCGCCCAGGCGACGAATGGAAGACGGCTTTTAATACCCACAATGGCCACTACGAATATCTGGTAATGCCTTTCGGCCTATGTAACGCCCCAGCCGTCTTTCAAGAATTCGTTAATGAAATCTTCAGAGATCTCCTCTATGACTGCTTGGTGGTTTACTTGGATGACATCCTCATTTTTTCTAGGGATCTGAAGACCCATCGAGAACAAGTCAAAGAAGTTCTAACTCGTTTACGGAGGAATCAACTATTTTGTAAGCTCGAGAAGTGCACCTTCGAAGTACCCACGATTCCATTCCTCGGTTACATCCTTTCAGGGCAGAAATTGCAGATGGATCCCGCTAAAGTCCAAGCGATTCAGGATTGGTCGCTTCCAGCTTCCCTTAAGGGAGTTCAATGTTTCCTGGGGTTCGCTAACTTCTACCGAAGATTCATTCAGAATTATTCCTCTGTCATAGCCCCCATAACAGCATTAACCAGGAAAGGAGCCGATCCAGCCAAATGGTCTCCAGAGGCTTTAGAAGCCTTTTCATCGTTAAAGAAGGCCTTCATGACCGCTCCTGTTCTTCGACAACCTGATCTCAGTCGTCCGTTCCTGGTGGAAGTCGATGCCTCCACGGTAGGAGTGGGAGCAGTTTTATCTCAGCTCTTCGAGGACAAGAAAGTCCATCCTTGTGCGTTCTTCTCACGAAGATTCTCCCCCGCTGAGCAGAATTACGCTATTGGGGAACAAGAATTACTAGCAATTAAGTTAGCCTTTGAGGAGTGGAGGTATTTGTTGGAGGGAGCTCAGCATCCAATCTCGGTAACCACGGATCATAAGAACCTCCTGTATCTACAGTCAGCCCAATGTCTGAATCCACGTCAAGCAAGATGGGCACTCTTCTTTACCCGTTTCAACTTTAAACTTAGTTACCGCCCAGGGTCCCTCAACAAAAAGGCAGATGCATTATCTCGTTCCTTGAGTTCTGAAGAAACCTCTGACCGTTCAAAAGAACAATACATCTTAGACTCCACCTCTTTTTCATCAACCAATGCCTCTCCACTTCCTCCTCCAGGAAAGATCTTCGTTGCTCCAAATCTTCGCAAGAGACTGCTTACATGGGCTCACTCCTCCTCCTTCATGGGCCATGCGGGTGGTCATAAAACGCTCAAATTCATTCAGCGCTCCTACTGGTGGCCTCATCTCAGGACTGATGTACAGGAATTCGTGGCTGCCTGTCCAAAGTGTGCTCAGCATAAAAGTCCTAAAGGTCCTCCAGCCGGGTTACTTCATCCGCTACCTGTGCCGCAAAGACCATGGACACATATTTCTATGGACTTTATTACTGATTTGCCTGTGTCTGGCGGACGGAACACCGTATGGGTCATAGATGATCGATTTTCTAAAATGGCACACTTTGTTCCCCTGGCCAGTCTTCCATCAGCATCCCAGCTGGCAAAATTATTCATAGCAGAGATTTTTCGTCTCCATGGATTACCGCAGGAAATCGTATCTGATAGAGGTCCCCAGTTTGTGGCCAAGTTTTGGAGATCCCTATGTTCTGCTCTTGGCGTGAAATTGAATTTCTCCTCAGGATATCATCCTCAAACGGATGGTCAAATAGAAAGAGTGAACCAGGACCTGGAGACATTTCTGCGTTTATTCATGTCCTCCTCTCAGGACGACTGGCTGGACTTCCTCCCATTTGCAGAATTTGCCCATAACAATCTTTATCACTCTGCCACAAAATCTTCTCCATTTTTCATTAATTATGGTTATCATCCGAAAGTTCCTGACTTCCAACTTCTGCCTACACTCGAGGTTCCTGCTGCAGAGTCAACACTCAGACAATTTACTGAAACCTGGAAACAAATTCACAAGGCCTTGCTCAAGACATCCAAGAAGTATAAGACCTACGCAGATCTAAAGCGAAAAGCGGTACTAAGTCTTAAAGTGGGAGATCGGGTTTGGGTTTCCACACGTAACCTAAGATTGAAGGTTCCTACTAAGAAGTTTGCTCCCAGGTTTATTGGGCCCTACCCAATTGAAAGAGTTTTGAATCCTGTGGCTTACAAGGTGAAGTTACCTCCACATTTAAGAATCCCTAACGCTTTTCATATTTCTCTCTTAAAACCGTTGGTACTCAATCGATTCAGAGCTGCTCTACCTAAATCACCCAAGATCCAGTCAACACAAGGTGACGAATTTGAGATTCATAAGATCATCTTACCGGAACGCTGGGGCCGTGGGGCGGGCTTCACGGGCGGGCGGGCAGCGGCGGTGGAGGGCTGCGGCGCTGGGTTCAAGGGTACAGGCAGCGGTAATGGCATTGAGGGGGTCCGCTCGTGGCGGCGGGACACCGCTGCAGCAGCTCGCTCTCGCTAAGCCGTTGCCTAGGAGACCAGGGGCAGTGAGCAGCATGTTGTCAGAAAAGGTCTGCATTACTGGGCGCCGCCATGTTGGAGACCAAGTTTCTGACATAATTCCTGTTCCTAGTTTTCCAGCCAATCCAGGGAGACTTCTTCCTATAAAAGGGGGCTGGTTTAGGACAGGGATGCCAGTGCTTCAAGTTACAACCCTGTTGTAGGTGCTTTAGCCTGTGCTCCCAGGATTCCTGCTGTATTCTGGTACTTCTAACCCTGCTTTGCCAGTTCTCAGTTGCTGCTGCAGTTTTCCCGTTCCTAGCCTGCTGCTGCCCGTGGAGACGCTCTTGGAAAACCCGGTTCAGTAAGACCCTTTGGGCACGGACAACCCCGGGTCTCTTGCCTCGTCCTCCAAGCCACAGTCCGCAGATTCTTGCTTCCAGCCAAGTCCTCGAACCACCATTCACAGTCCTCAGCTCGTTATCTCCAGCTTCATCTTTCAAGCCACAGTCTACAGTTCTCAGTCTCCAGTCACGACCCAAACTACCGTCCACAGTTCTCAGCTCCTCTACCGCAGTTTCATCTCATAAGTCGCAGTCCACGGTTCTTGTCTTCAGCCTCGTTTTACTCTCACCCACAGTTCCACAGTTCTTTGTCTACGACCACGTTCTCAAGTCACAGTTCATCAACCTCAGTTTTCTACCTCTGCTCTGTACATAATAAATACTTTCCATTGACTCTCAAACTCCGCCTACATCCTTCATTGCTCCGTATCCCATGCAAAGGAACTATATCCAACCCCCTCATTTTGTTCTTCCCCAGCCTGCTACCTCCTTGGGAAAGTCTCAACTGCCGGATCCCCAAACTTTGCTAGACGTGACATCTGTGAGCTGCTGGCATGCCCCCTGTCCCTCTTGTCTCCGTGAAGAGACTCTGTGTGCATGCGCATCTATTCAGTGAGTGACACAGCCTCCCAACTGCCCCCCTCCCCCACCGTGGGACACTGCTGCCTGCAGGTCAGACAGTGGGACAATCCCCCCAAAAAGTGACTGTCCCGTGAAAATCTGGACAGTTGGGAGGTATGCTGTACTGCACGGCCTATCAGAAGATATTGTGTGTGACCCAGTACAGTTTAATGAAGGACAGAATGAGGGATCGTTCCGTAGTTCATTAAATTGTTTTAGTGTGTACAGGCAATGACAGAATGAGGGATCGTTCCGTAGTTCATTAAATTGTTTTAGTGTGTACCGGCAATACGATATGTCGGCATCGTTCTGATGTGTACCTGGTATAAAGTACCTGCCAATAAGCTCGTGACATTTTTCAAACACAACCAGTGATATGGCATTTAGTAGCTGATTTGTTGGTACTTTATCACTCTCCAAGGCTTAATATATCTCCCCCTCAGTGTGTAATCTTCGAAGACTGTCTTCTATACAGTCGGATTAACCAAGCTCCAGAATGCCTATGAGCAGGGCCGCAACTGGGGTGGGGGGGGGGAGCTGTGCAAAGGGAGGCATGTGCCGTATTTGAAGAGGTGATCACTCTGTGGACCCGTTCTGTAAGGCCACATCTTCACCCCCCGGCCACGGGATAACTGAATAATGCTGGGAGCTCTCCTAATTCTTCCTACCCTGGTGTCGCCTGTCAGAATTCAGAGCACTGCTACAGAGACCTCACGCACTGGGAGTGTCCAGTCGGGACACAGCAGTATAGGTGTCCACAGCAATTTCTTACCATGTCTCATCCAGGTGACACCAGGGAAGGAAGATTTAGGAGAGCGCCCGGTGGTTGCAGCTCCGCAGCCACTACATGGGAACGGCCAGTGGCGTAACTAGGGGCCTGCAGCCCCTGCAAGCGCTTGAGAGCTCGCAGGGCTGCGGGGCGCCCTAGCCGCCACTGATTTCTGCTGGGAAGGAGGGGCACGGAGGGCACAGCGCGCGCATATCCTGTGTGTCCCTCCTGGGTCTCCGGCGGCAGCGGCGTGTCTGTTAAATTAAGTGCCTGCCATATTTGGCACTGGGGGAGGGCATATTTGGCGCTGGGGGGAGCATATTTGGCACTGGGGGCATATGTGTATCTGGCACTGTGGGGGAATATCTGGCACTGGGGCATATGTGGCACTGGGAGCACAGCCCTAGCAACAAGCATTACCCCCTGGTTACAAGCACAACACCCAGCTCATTAAATCCCTGGCAACAAGCATTACCCCCTAGCAACGAGTATGACACCCAGTGCATGAAACCCCTGGCTAAGAATATTACCACCTGGCAACAAGCTTGAAACCCAGCAGATGATACCTCTGGCAACAAGCATAACACCTACCGCATAAAACCCCTGGCAACGAGCATGACACTCTGAGCATGAAAACCCCTGGCACCGTGCATGGAACCAAGAGCATAAAACCCCTGGCAACGAGCAGGTAATTTAAAAGTAATTAGAAGCCTTACTGTAGGACTTAATGTGTAATGGGCATTGCGGTGTGTGGCATAGAGTATAACGGACATTCCGGTATGCGTCACAGGCATTACGGCGTGTGGTATACTATATCACGGGCATTGTGGTATGTGGTATAATGTCTCAGGGTCATTGCAGTGTGTGGCATAATGTATCACGGACATTGTGGTATGTGGCATAATGTATCACGGACATTGCGGTGTGTGTCATAATGTGTCACAGGCATTGTATGTGCTATAATGTATAATGGGCATTGCGATTCCTGTCATAATGTGTCACAGGCATTATAGTGTGTGGCATTATGTCTAAGGGCCATTGCAGTATGTGGCATAATGTATACTGGGCATTACTATAAGGAGGAAAAATGACAAATAATGTAAGGGGCATGAATCAGGATTATTTTTTTCCTGTGGTGGCCAACGTCTGGGCGTGCAGGTTGCAAAACTGAGGTATAAGGTAGTCTTTTCCTGCAATGCCACGCCCCTATATGCAAAGCCACACCCATTTCAGCAAGGCCACACCCCTATTTGCAATGCTCGTGCCTTCTGCGTGCACAGATTAATCGCCAATTATTGGGGGGGGGGGGGGGGGGCGCCAGAGAATGTTTTGGCTTGGGGGAGACAAATTTCTAGTTATGCCACTGGGAACGGCTTACCCCGTTTGTAACCTGGCAGCCGCTGAACCGGTGTTTGTGGAGATCCCTCACCGTGTGTCATCCAAGCAACACCGCTCTAGGAGGATACGAAAAGCACCCGGTGCCAACAGCGCTGCAGCCTCAATAGGGAAACCGAGTACCCCGACAGTTAATAAGCAGCCACTGTATCGTAATAAGGGCTCCACATCAGCATCACAGACCGGACCGCGGATACGTGGGAAGAAGTAGAACAGACCCCAATATAACAGCTTACTGGTAAAGCTGAAAGAACACTTTAATTGTGCTTGGTGGGTGTCTGTATATATTATATGTGCGGATGTCTTTATATTATATTTATATTATATGGTAGGTTTCACTGTACATTATAGGGGTGGTGTGTATATTTATTATATGGACTCAGTTGTCTCTGTATATTATATGGTGGGTGTCTCTGTATGTTATATGGTGGGTGTCTCTGTATGTTATATGGTGGTGTTTCTGTATATTATGTGGTGGTGTTTCTGTATATTATATGGTGGTACCAATGTGAGTCACCAACGCTCTACTCAGCTCAGCATACTTCCCACATAGTGCAGTGGTGGAAATCTTAAGCATCAGGAATTGCATTAAATCCACTCCACTCTCCACTGATCTCCTGTGGGTGCATATTAATCACTTTATTAATTAATGTCTTGCCAATTTCCAATATTAATACAGGTTGAGTATCCCTTATCCAAAATGCTTGGGACCAGAGGTATTTTGGATATCGGATTTTTCCGTATTTCGGAGTAATTGCATACCATAATGAGATATCATGGTGATGGGACCTAAATCTAAGCACAGAATGCATTTATGTTACATATACACCTTATACACACAGCCTGAAGATCATTTTAGCCAATATTTTTATAACTTTGTGCATTAAACAAAGTGTGTGTACATTCACACAATTCATTTATGTTTCATATACACCTTATACACACAGCCTGAAGGTCATTTAATACAATATTTTTTAATAACTTTGTGTATTAAACAAAGTTTGTGTACATTGAGCCATCAAAAAACAAAGGTTTCACTATCTCACTCAAAAAAGTCCGTATTTCGGAATATTCCGTATTTCGGAATATTTGGATATGGGATACTCAACCTGTATTACATTAAGTAAAATAAGAATTTACTTACCGATAATTCTATTTCTCGTAGTCTGTAGTGGATGCTGGGAACTCCGTAAGGACCATGGGGAATAGCGGCTCCGCAGGAGACTGGGCACAAAAGTAAAAGCTTTAGGACTACCTGGTGTGCACTGGCTCCTCCCCCTATGACCCTCCTCCAAGCCTCAGTTAGGATACTGTGCCCGGACGAGCGTACACAATAAGGAAGGATTTTGAATCCCGGGTAAGACTCATACCAGCCACACCAATCACACCGTATAACTTGTGATCTGAACCCAGTTAACAGTATGATAACACAGGAGCCTCTAGAAAAGATGGCTCACTACAACAATAACCCGATTTAGTTAACAATAACTATGTACAAGTATTGCAGACAATCCGCACTTGGGATGGGCACCCAGCATCCACTACGGACTACGAGAAATAGAATTATCTGTAAGTAAATTCTTATTTTCTCTGACGTCCTAGTGGATGCTGGGAACTCCGTAAGGACCATGGGGATTATACCAAAGCTCCCAAACGGGCGGGAGAGTGCGGATGACTCTGCAGCACCGAATGAGAGAACTCCAGGTCCTCCTCAGCCAGGGTATCAAATTTGTAGAATTTAGCAAACGTGTTTGCCCCTGACCAAGTAGCTGCTCGGCAAAGTTGTAAAGCCGAGACCCCTCGGGCAGCCGCCCAAGATGAGCCCACTTTCCGTGTGGAATGGGCTTTTACAGATTTTGGCTGTGGCAGGCCTGCCACAGAATGTGCAAGCTGAATTGTACTACAAATCCAACGAGCAATAGTCTGCTTAGAAGCAGGAGCACCCAGCTTGTTGGGTGCATACAATATAAACAGCGAGTCAGATTTCCTGACTCCAGCCGTCCTGGAAACATATATTTTCAGGGCCCTGACTACATCCAGTAACTTGGAATCCTCCAAGTCCCCAGTAGCCGCAGGCACCACAATAGGTTGGTTTAGGTGAAAAGCTGAAACCACCTTAGGGAGAAATTGAGGGCGAGTCCTCAATTCCGCCCTATCCGAATGAAAAATCAGGTAAGGGCTTTTATAGGATAAAGCCGCCAATTCTGATACGCGCCTGGCTGAAGCCAGGGCCAACAGCATTACCACTTTCTTTCCATGTGAGATATTTTAAATCCACTGTGGCAAGTGGTTCGAACCAATGTGATTTTAGGAATCCCAAAACCACATTGAGATCCCAGGGTGCCACTGGAGGCACAAAGGGAGGCTGTATATGCAGTACCCCCTTTACAAAAGTCTGGACTTCAGGAACTGAAGCCAATTCTTTCTGGAAGAAAATCGACAAGGCCGAAATTTGAACCTCAATGGATCCTAATTTTAGGCCCATGGACAATCCTGTTTGCAGGAAATGCAGGAAACGACCTAGTTGAAATTCCTCTGTCGGGGCCTTCCTGGCCTCGCACCACGCAACATATTTCCTCCAAATACGGTGATAATGTTGTGCAGTTACCAGGGCCGGCTCCGGGGCTTGTGGCGCCCCGGGCGGCTTTAGGGGGCGTGGCTTTGTACAGGGGGCGTGGTCATTTACGCCCCCTGTACAGCTGAATTGATGTGCGGTGCGCGATGACGTCATCGCGCATCGCACAGCAAAGGTCCTCTCCACGAAGGGAAACTAGACGTGTAGCGTCTAGTTCCCTTCGTGGAGAGGACCTTTGCTGTGCGTTGCGCGATGACGTCATCGCGCACCGCACAGTAAAGGACCTCTCCAGGAAGGGAAACTAGACGCGTACGCGTCTAGTTTCCCTTCCCAGCGGTAGCGGCCGGGGGCGGCGGGCAGCGGGCAGCAGGGGGCACACACCAGTAGCGGATCTTGCCCTGGTGCGGCGCCCTCCGGAGGGCGCCCCGCGCCCTCCGGAAGGCGGCGCCCCGGGCAAAAGTACTGCTTGCCCGTGGCAAGATCCGCTACTGGCAGTTACATCCTTCCTGGCTTTGATCAGGGTAGGGATGACTTCATCTGGAATGCCTTTTTCCTTCAGGATCCGGCGTTCAACCGCCATGCCGTCAAACGCAGCCGCGGTAAGTCTTGGAACAGACAGGGTCCCTGCTGGAGCAGGTCCCTTCTTAGAGGTAGAGGCCACGGATCCTCCGTGAGCATCTCTTGAAGTTCCGGGAACCAAGTCCTTCTTGGCCAATCCGGAGCCACGAGTATAGCTCTTACTCCTCTCCGTCTTATAATCCTCAGTACCTTTGGTATGAGAGGCAGAGGAGGGAACACATACACTGACTGGTACACCCACGGTGTTACCAGAGCGTCCACCGCTATTGCCTGAGGGTCCCTTGACCTGGCGCAATACCTGTCTAGTTTTTTGTTGAGGCGGGACGCCATCATGTCCACCTTTTGGTTTTTCCCAACGGTTTACAATCACTTGGAAGACTTCTGGATGAAGTCCCCACTCTCCCGGGTGGAGATCGTGTCTGCTGAGAAAATCTGCTTCCCAGTTGTCCACTCCGGGAATGAACACTGCTGACAGTGCTATCACATGATTTTCTGCCCAGCGAAGAATCCTTGCAGCTTCTGCCATCGCTCTCCTGCTTCTTGTGCCGCCCTGTCTGTTTACGTGGGCGACTGCCGTGATGTTGTCCGACTGGATCAACACCGGCTGACCCTGAAGCAGAGGCCTTGCTTGACTTAGGGCATTGTAAATGGCCCTTAGTTCCAGGATATTTATGTGAAATGACGTTTCCATGCTTGACCACAAGCCCTGGAAATTTCTTCCCTGTGTGACTGCTCCCCAGCCTCTCAGGCTGGCATCCGTGGTCACCAGGACCCAGTCCTGAATGCCGAATCTGCGGCCCTCTAGAAGATGAGCACTCTGCAACCACCACAGGAGAGACACCCTTGTCCTTGGAGACAGGGTTATCCGCTGATGCATCTGAAGATGCGATCCGGACCATTTGTCCAGCAGATCCCACTGAAAAGTTCTTGCGTGGAATCTGCCGAATGGAATCGCTTCGTAAGAAGCCACCATTTTTCCCAGGACCCTTGTGCATTGATGCACTGACACTTGGCCTGGTTTTAGGAGGTTCCTGACTAGCTCGGATAACTCCCTGGCTTACTCCTCCGGGAGAAACACCTTTTTCTGGACTGTGTCCAGAATCATCCCTAGGAACAGCAGACGTGTCGTCGGAATCAGCTGCGATTTTGGAATATTTAGAATCCACCCGTGCTGTTGTAGTACTACTTGAGATAGTGCTACTCCGACCTCTAACTGTTCCCTGGACCTTGCCCTTATCAGGAGATCATCCAAGTAAGGGATAATTAAGACGTCTTTTCTTCGAAGAAGAATCATCATTTCGGCCATTACCTTGGTAAAGACCCGGGGTGCCGTGGACAATCCAAACGGCAGCGTCTGAAACTGATAGTGACAGTTCTGTACCACAAACCTGAGGTACCCTTGGTGAGAAGGGCAAATTGGGACATGGAGGTAAGCATCCTTGATGTCCAGAGACACCATATAGTCCCCTTCTTCCAGGTTCGCTATCACTGCTCTGAGTGACTCCATCTTGAATTTGAACCTTTGTATGTAAGTGTTCAAGGATTTCAGATTTAAAATAGGTCTCACCGAGCCGTCCGGCTTCGGTACCACAAACAGCGTGGAATAATACCCCTTTCCCTGTTGTAGGAGGGGTACCTTGATTATCACCTGCTGGGAATACAGCTTGTGAATGGCTTCCAATACCGCCTCCCTGTCGGAGGGAGACGTTGGTAAAGCAGACTTCAGGAACCGGCGAGGGGGAGACGTCTCGAATTCCAATTTGTACCCCTGAGATACTACCTGCAGGATCCAGGGGTCCACTTGCGAGTGAGCCCACTGCGCGCTGAAATTCTTGAGACGGCCCCCCACCGTACCTGAGTCCGCTTGTAAGGCCCCAGCGTCATGCTGAGGACTTGGCAGAAGCGGAGGAGGGCTTCTGTTCCTGGGAAGAGGCTGCCTGCTGCAGTCTTTTTCCCCTTCCTCTGCCCCGGGGCAGAAATGAGTGCCTTTTGCCCGCTTGCCCTTATGGGGACGAAAGGACTGAGCCTGAAAAGACGGTGTCTTTTTCTGCTGAGAGGTGACCTGGGGTAAAAAGGTGGATTTCCCAGCCGTTGCCGTGGCCACCAGGTCCGATAGACCGACCCCAAATAACTCCTCCCCTTTATACGGCAATACTTCCATATGCCGTTTGGAATCCGCATCACCTGACCACTGTCGCGTCCATAACCCTCTTCTGGCAGAAATGGACAGCGCACTTACTCTTGATGCCAGAGTGCAAATATCCCTCTGTGCATCTCGCATATATAGAAATGCATCCTTTAAATGCTCTATAGTCAATAATATACTGTCCCTGTCCAGGGTATCAATATTTTCAGTCAGGGAATCCGACCAAGCCACCCCCGCACTGCACATCCAGGCTGAGGCGATTGCTGGTCGCAGTGTAACAGCAGTATGTGTGTATATACTTTTTAGGATATTTTCCAGCTTCCTATCAGCTGGCTCCTTGAGGGCGGCCGTATCAGGAGACGGTAACGCCACTTGTTTTGATAAACGTGTGAGCGCCTTATCCACCCTAGGGGGTGTTTCCCAACGCGCCCTAACCTCTGGCGGGAAAGGGTATAATGCCAATAATTTTTTAGAAATTAGCAGTTTTTTATCGGGGGAAACCCACGCTTCATCACACACCTCATTTAATTCATCTGATTCAGGAAAAACTACGGGTAGTTTTTTCACACCCCACATAATACCCTTTTTTGTGGTACTTGTAGTATCAGAAATGTTCAAAACCTCCTTCATTGCCGTGATCATGTAACGTGTGGCCCTACTGGAAATCACGTTTGTTTCCTCACCGTCGACACTGGAGTCAGTGTCCGTGTCTGGGTCTGTGTCGACCATCTGAGGTAACGGGCGCTTTAGAGCCCCTGACGGTGTTTGAGACGCCTGGACAGGTACTAACTGATTTGCCGGCTGTCTCATGTCGTCAACAGTCTTTTGTAAAGTGCTGACGCTATCACGTAATTCCTTCCATAAGACCATCCAGTCAGGTGTCGACTCCCTAGGGGGTGACATCACTAGTACAGGCAATTGCTCCGCCTCCATACCATTTTCCTCCTCATACATGTCGACACAAATGTACCGACACACAGCACACACACAGGGAATGCTCTGATAGAGGACAGGACCCCACTAGCCCTTTGGGGAGACAGAGGGAGAGTTTGCCAGCACACACCAGAGCGCTATATATATATATATAGGGATAACCTTATATAAGTGTTTTTCCCTTATATAGCTGCTGTATTGATTAATCTGCCAAATTAGTGCCCCCCCTCTCTTGTTTTACCCTGTTTCTGTAGTGCAGGACTGCAGGGGAGAGTCAGGGAGACGTCCTTCCAGCGGAGCTGTGAGGGAAAATGGCGCTTGTGTGCTGAGGAGATAGGCTCCTCCCCCTTCTCGGCGGCCTTTCTCCCGCTTTTTTTAAGGAAAACTGGCAGGGGTTAAATGCATCCATATAGCCCAGGAGCTATATGTGATGTATTTTTCGCCATCTAAGGTGTTTTTATTGCGTCTCAGGGCGCCCCCCCCCCAGCGCCCTGCACCCTCAGTGACCGGAGTGTGAAGTGTGCTGAGAGCAATGGCGCACAGCTGCGGTGCTGTGCGCTACCTTATTGAAGACAGGACGTCTTCTGCCGCCGATTTCCCGGACCTCTTCTGTCTTCTGGCTCTGTAAGGGGGCCGGCGGCGCGGCTCTGGGACCCATCCATGGCTGGGCCTGTGATCGGTCCCTCTGGAGCTAATGTCCAGTAGCCTAAGAAGCCCAATCCACTATGCACGCAGGTGAGTTCGCTTCTTCTCCCCTTAGTCCCTCGGTGCAGTGAACCTGTTGCCAGCAGGACTCACTGAAAATAAAAAACCTATACTTAAACTTTTTCACTAAGCAGCTCAGGAGAGCCACCTAGTGTGCACCCTTCTCGTTCGGGCACAAAAATCTTACTGAGGCTTGGAGGAGGGTCATAGGGGGAGGAGCCAGTGCACACCAGGTAGTCCTAAAGCTTTTACTTTTGTGCCCAGTCTCCTGCGGAGCCGCTATTCCCCATGGTCCTTACGGAGTTCCCAGCATCCACTAGGACGTCAGAGAAATTGTGTTTATATGTCATCCTTAGGTTTAATTGTGGGATGAGGGACACGATGTGCTTCTGTTTGTGCACATATTTTATGATTGACAGCCACCAGCACTGGTTTTGCCTATTACATTGACCATAAATAATATTATTTGGTCCTGGACCACCAACCCAGGGCACCCATGCAAGTGTCCTGAGGCACCCCAGGGTGCCACGGCACACAGTTTGAGAACCACTGACATAAGATATATCTTAAGATCTGTAAGTGGCCACATCCAGCATGCTGTCATTGGCGATAGCTTCTGAGCTTCCCTGCAGCAGGGAAGATCAGAAGCTCCGGCCAACGGCCAGTGGGACCGCGCATCGTGATCGTTCACAGAGCCTGAACGATCTGCACTATTATGAACGATTTGTAGCTCCGATCCGTCAGAAATGGTCAAATCGTTCAGAATATCACTTTTCTTAGTGACTGACCTGTGTTAAATAAGATGCATTCACATAAAGGTTTCTTTAATAATGCATACAGTCGACCACCATCGGCTTATCTACACCAGGCTTACCTTTATGATAAGCCCTATGTGCGCTGAAAGGTTTCTTTTCCGGTCTCTGTATGTGACAGAGACCGGAAAAGAAACCTTTCAGCGCACATAGGGCTTATCATAAAGGTAAGCCTGGTGTAGATAAGCCGATGGTGGTCGACTGTATGCAGTATTAAAGAAACCTTTATGTGAATGCATCTTATTTAACACAGGTCAGTCACTAAGAAAAGTGACTTTGGAAGTTTGCGAAAGCACCAGTATAAGCTAATGGACATATTGTATATTGTGTTCTTTGTTTGAGGAACAGGAATACATACGGATCAAGAATCTGTATATAGCATCGCTGGGAGATCGCCTCTTTCTGTTTCTATTGTATCTATAGAGGAGTGGTGCTCCTTTTTGGGGATCTGCCGAGCTGAAGCTAGGGCGCAAGTTACCTTTCAATCTACTTTTTTTCTTCGTTCAGAATATCGTCTAGTGCAGGGGTGGCCAAACAGTCGATCGCGATCGACTGGTCGATCGCAGACATGCGACCAGTCGATCGCGATCCGCTGCCCATCCACCCGAAGCCGCGCCTCTCCTGCCTGCCGTCTTGCCCCTCAGTCTGGTCTCCGGCAGTGACGGAGGAGTGTATAGCTCAAGTCAGGCGCCAGTTCATTAGCCAAACAGAGCTCGCGAACCGGCGCCTGATTTGAGACATACACGCTGCCGTCACCGCCTGAGACCAGACTGAGGGGCAGGACGGCAGGCAGGAGTAGCGCGCGCTGCGCTCTCCACACAGCACGGTGAGCACTATGGGGGCATATCTGGCAATGTTGGGCATATGTGGCACTGTGGGGGCATATCTGACACTGCGGGCACAGTGGCGACATATGTGGCAATGTGGGGCATATGTGGCACTGTGGGGTCATATCTGGCACTGTGGGGGCATATCTGGCACTGCGGGCACATGGCACTGTGAGGTCATATCTAATCTGGCACTGTGGGGGCATATCTGGCACTGTGGGGCATATCTGGCACTGGGGGCATATCTGGAACTGAGGCCACATGGCATTGTGGGGGTATATCTGTAATCTGGCACTGTGTGGGCATATCTGGCACTGTAGGGGCATATCTGGCACTATGGGGGCATATCTGGCACTGTAGGGGCATATCTGGCACTATGGGGGCATATCTGTAATCTGGCACTGTGGGGGCATATCTAGCAGTGTGGGCACATGACACTGTGGGGGCATATCTGTATCTGGCACTGTGGGGGCATATCTGGCACTGTGGGGGCATATCTGGAACTGCGGCCACATGGCACTGTGGGGGTATATCTGTAATCTGGCACTGTGGGGGCTTATCTGGCACTATGGGGGCATATCTGGCACTGCGGGCACATGGCACTGTGGGGGCATATCTGTAATCTGGCACTGTTGGGGCATATCTAGCAGTGTGGGCACATGGCACTGTGGGGGCATATCTGTATCTGGCACTGTGGGGGCATATCTGGCACTGTGGGCACATGGCACTGTGGGGGTATATATGTAATCTGGCACTGTGGGGGCATATCTGGCACTATGGGGGCATATCTGGCACTGCGGGCACATGGCACTGTGGGGGCATATCTGTAATCTGGCACTGTTGGGGCATATCTAGCAGTGTGGGCACATGGCACTGTGGGGGCATATCTGTATCTGGCACTGTGGGGGCATATGTGTTTGAGGTTTTTACCTGTGGGGGCCAATGTGTTATTTCGTGCGAGACAGTCATTACACTCTGTGCAGCAAGGCTACGTCCCTTTTTTTGTTAAACCACGCCCACTTTTTGTTATCCTACGCCCACTTTTTTGTTATTCCACGCCTCTTTTTTGCACGCGCGCCGCAGGCGCGCGCTATTATTCCTCCTAGGTAGCTCACAAAAGCCAGTCAGCTTCTGTCTTCCATTTTACAGGCTGTGTTTGAAAAAAATAACAGGAGCTGATTGGTTACTTATCACTCACAATTATATCTCTATCCAAGCTTTGATAAATACCACCCTTTGTCTGAAGATATTCATTGTGTGACCTGAGGTTTAGTAGAGACAGATGTGGACAATCCCAATTGGATCGGACCTCATAAAAATGATAATTTGCTAATTTCTCCACAGGGTATATAAACATTTTCCCTGGACAGGTGGACAGGCCTTTAGTGGGGCAGTGTAGATGCTAATGTGTGGGAGTAATATTTTACCATCTGTGAATTCTAGTGGGTCAAAAAATAATCCAATACTTTTAAATCTATAATGTTCCTCCTATTCCTTCCAGTGGCATAACTTTCCCATTAAAACATCAGTTATAACCTTGTGCACATTTTCATGCAAAACAAAATGTCACTTTTAGGTTATTAATAAACTTAATTCTGGAAATAACATGATTATAATGCTAATAATGAGACCTGGTATATGCCGGTCACCTCAGTCTGCCCACTGCTCCTCCCATCCAGGACCGGATTGTCAGCATTGTGGTAGAGGCAGCCAGTTAGGGCCAAGGAGGCCCATCACTCACCGCCAAAATAGTTTCCAGCCATATGGCTAATTGCCAAATGAGCGCTGGGAACCGTGGGAGGGGCGGGTGTGGCTGATCAACCAAAAAATTGCATTTGTACCATAGTGATCGGTGTCTGCATATGAGGGGGTGGTGTGGGTGCTGCAAGAGCCGATGAGCATATTTCCCCCAACCCTGGAAGTGCCCCCATCCAGGACCTACAACTGGCAGCATTCTGCAGCATGATGACCCTGGTCTCTGTTTCCATAGTGGGCACAGCTCTTACTCTGCACATGCGGCCCTCCTTATGCTAAGCTTCTCCTCCACTAGGTGCTCAGTGACTATCTCAGCTTCCCCCCCACTTTCAGGCCCCAATGTGTGAGTCACCATGTCCCTCACCCCAGGCCCCAGTGTGTGTGTGTGTCACCATGCCCCCCCAGGCCACAGTGTCTGTGTCTCCATGTCCCTCCCACAAGGCCCCAGTGTGCATGCCACCATGCCTCCCCCAGTGTGTGTGTGTCTCCACGCCCCCCCCCCCCCCCATGCGTTTGTCAGCATGCCCCCCCAGGTTCCAGTGTGTGTGTAACCATGTCCATCCCCCCAGGTTACAGTATAGGATAACATCATGCAGCCCCCAGGCCCAAGTGTTATATGTTACCATGTCCGTCCGCCCCCAGTGTGTGACACCATGCCCCCAACCCAAGCTCCAGTGGTTATGTTTATATGACCCCCCTCCTGCAATATGTAGATTAGCATGGCCATCTAGCCCAATATATATATTGCATCTGAAACTCCTTATCTGTAAATCCGCGCTGCCAGTAGCTGCCACTCTCTACTCTTGCGCGTACCCCGCGTAACGGGCCAGCCGGCCCTGCTAGCACCCCTCCTGCCCAGTGCCCATTACAGAGGGACAATTACTGGGGCGTTCTCCGTATATCATATAACACAGGGGTGGCCAGACTTTTGGAGTCGGTGATCTACTTTGAAAGCTGAAAAGCTTTTGTGATCTACTCATGCAGGACATCTTTGCGCGCCGCAGGCGCACGCCACAAAAAGGGGTGTGGTATAACGAAAAGGGGGCGTGGTATAAAAAGGGGCGTATCCTTGCTGCACTGGGTGTTATGACTGTCTCACACGAAATCACTTATTGGCCCACCACAGGTAAAAACCTCAAACACATATGCCCACAGTGCCAGATACACATATGCCCCCACAGTACCAGATATGTCCCCACCATGCCAGATACACATATGCCCCCACAGTGCCAGATATGTCCCCACAGTGCCATGTGCCCACAGTGCCAGATATGCCCCCAGTGCCATGTGCCACATATGCTCCCACAGTGCCACATATGCCCCCACAGTGCCATGTGCCCACAGTGCCAGCTATGACCCCACAGTGCCACATATGCCCCCACAGTGCCAGATATGCCCCTACAGTGCCATGTGCCCACAGTGCCAGATATGACCCCACAGTGCCACATATGCCCCCACAGTGCCACATATGCCCAAAGTACCACATATGACCCCACAGTGCCATATGTGCCCCAACAGTGCCATGTGCCAACAGTGCCACATATGCCCCTACAGTGCCAGATACACATATGCCCCCAGTGCCAGATATGCCTCCAGTGCCACATATGCTCCCACAGTGCCAGATATGCCCCCACAGTGCCACATATGCCCCCACAGTGCCACATATGCCCACAGTACCACATATGACCCCACAGTGCCATATGTGCCCCCACAGTGCCACATATGCCCCCACAGTGTTAGATATACCCCCACAGTACCACATATGACCCCACAGTGCCATGTGCCCACAGTGCCAGATATACTTACTTTAGCTGGCTGGATCCCCGCTGGCGGTCTCGCTGTCTCCCCGCTGGCTGGATCCTGCTCCCGCTTCCTGCCGCTGCTGCTGTCCTGCTGCCACTGGCGCTGACTGGATCAACCCAGATCCAGCAGGCGCACAGGCTCCTCACATCGCGTTCCCAATCGAGCATTGCGCGGGTGCGCGGCTGACGTCATGACGTCACCCGCGCAATGCATCATTGGGAACGCTCCGGGCAGAGGCAGCAGGTTACACTTGGATCGCGATCTACCGGTAGATCGCGATCGACGTTTTGGCCGCCTATGGGTGGTCTTCAGTATGCCAGCGGTCGGGCTCCCGGCGACCAGCATACCGGCGCCGGGAGCCCGACAGCCGGCATACCGACACTTATTCTCCCTCATGGGGGTCCACGATCCCCCTGGAGGGAGAATAAAATAGTGTGGCGCGCGTAGCGTGGCGAGCCCGCAAGGGGCTCGTTTGCGCTCGCCACACTGTCGGTAAGCCGGCGGCCGGCCTCCCGGCGCCGGTATGCTGGTCGCCGGGAGGCCGGCCGCCGGCAGATCGTAGTGAACCCTCTGATATAACATGACTATAATGAGTAAATAAAATACCATTCTGCCTCATTTGCATAAACAGATATTCTGCCCGTTACAGAAAAGCTGGGTGTGTGACGGAGAATGCCCCAGGCACTGGGCAGGAGGGGCGCTAGGAGCTGCCTCTGTGTCACCCTAACAGGGATCTTTCCGGACAGATACCTGGTGTGTAAGAACAACAACTTGACGAGCGAGTGTAGAACCACAGCCCGGACTTGTCAATGCTGGTTACCCGCCCCCGATGCTCCAGCAGCTGCAGGTCCATGACTGGGAGACCCCGAAATCCAGGAGTGAGAGGCCGGGCATGGGATGCGTGAGTGTTCCTGGAAGGGGGAGGTCGGCGGACGACACATGGCCACCCACACACACAATCTGTTTGGATGCAGAGCTGCGAGCTGCGAATGTGTGACTGCAGGAGCTGGCGGTATGCAGCATGGGCTGGGAGCGTGGTCTAGGCTGCTGGTGCCCTCCTCGCTGTGGCGCCTTACTCTTGCGTGTACCCCGCGTAACAGGCGGGCCGGCTCTGGGTGCATGCCACAGCTCCTAATGTATGAGTTGGTACAGACTATAGAGGATTATTATATACAGTGTGTCCGAAAGGTTACTGTGCACAGAAGGCACATACTCTCTGTTCAACCGTCAACATCACTCTTGTGCCTAGATGAGTAGTCACTAACACATGTGCCTCCATCGACTATACTACACACAGTGTAGGGTGCCACATAACAGGGGCCAGACACAGCACGTTGCTGCATTTTTACATCATTACATTCAGTGCACAGTAACTTTTTGGACACCCGTAGATGTTCCCAATATGTCAGACAATTAAAATTCACATTCTTAATGCATTTCTACTTTTCCATTCTAACCAGGCCTCCAATTTTCCAAAATCCTGAAATATGATGAAAAGGTTCTTCTTTTTTGATAACTTAATAATCACTAGGTTTTGTGTAGTCAAACTGAGCCACAATCCCTTTTATATTCTATATTTTATATTATATTTTATCCACCCATTACATGCTTTTTGTACTATGCTAGGTATTGACAATTTTATCTTTAACTAGTTATTTCTAGGCCAGACTATAGTCTGTTCTCACTGTGTATTAGTGGGGGTATAGCAGGGGTGGGCAATTATTTCAGCTGGGGGGCCGCTTAACACTTCCAGCGAATATTCGAGGGCCACACACAAAATACACAAAAAAATCCCCTTTTTACACATTACAGCAGACAGCGTCCCTCTTTTTACACATTACGGCATACAGCGTCCCCCTTTTTACACATTACGGCAGACAGCGTCCCCTTTTTACACATTACGGCAGACAGCGTCCCCTTTTTACACATTACGGCAGACAGCGTCCCCTTTTTACACATTACGGCAGACAGCGTCCCCTTATTACACATTACGGCAGACAGCGTCCCCTTTTTACACATTACAGCAGACAGCGTCCCCTTTTTTACACATTACGGCAGACAGCGTCCCCCTTTTTACACATTACAGCAGATAGCGTGCCCTTTTTTACACATTACGGCAGACAGCGTGCCTTTATTTACACATTACGGCAGACAGCGTGCCTTTTTTTACACATTACAGCAGACAGCGTGCCCTTTTTTACACATTACGGCAGACAGCGTGCCCTTTTTACACATTACAGCAGACAGCGCCCCCGTTTTTACACATTACGGCAGACAGGAAAGAAAGAAAGAAAGAAAGAATTATACTTACTCTCTCTGCTGGCTCAGGCTCCTCGGTGCAGCTTCTGCAGAGATCCCGGGCAAGGAGGGAAGGGGAGGAGGGAGCCGCAGCAGCGCTGTGCAATTGGTGGAGGCGCTGCTGCTGCTGTCCCTCTGCTTCACCATAGGCTGTTCTCCACCGCTGCGAATGCTGGGATACGCTTCCCAGCATTTACAGCGGCGGAGGGCAGCCTATGGTGAAGCAGAGGGACAGCAGCAGCAGCGCCTCCACCAATTACACAGTGCTGCTGCGGCTCCCCCTCCCTCCTCCTTCTCCCCAGTGCGCTCTTCTCCTCAGTCACTGACCGCCGCCAGGGCTGGCAACAGAAATATTGGGGCCCGATACACTGATATCTCTGGGGGCCCCCCTTGTCATACCCCCCTTACCCTTGATCCCCAACCTTAGCGGTAAGCACACCCCACCATCACACACAGCAGCCATCCTACACAACCCCCGTCTTCCAAACTCACAGCAGTGGCCAACATTACCTCCCCCTCCAGTACAGAGCAGTGGCTGGAGTCACAATCACAATACACCCCCCTTCCTCTCCCCCACAGCACACAACAGGCAGCATCCAGCACCCCAATCCATCATCCCTCCAGTACATAACAGTGGCCAAAGAGATACCCCCTGTCAGTATAGCTGCAGCCAGAGAGACCCCCCACCCACTGCATTTGACAGCCCCCCTCTCACTCCACATACAACAGCCAGCATCCGACACCCCCTCCCCCACTCCACACATAGCAACCGGTATCCGACACCCCCCTATGCACACAGCAGCCGGCATCCAACACCCCCTCCACACACTGACCTGAGGCTGAGCTCTCAGCTGGGGGAAGTGAGGGGCGACCATGAGCCTGACCTATACAATTTTTTCAATCTATGCCTTGCTGCTGCCGCCGCTGTACCTTGGCGCTTGGGGCCTGGCCGCCGCTCCTGCTCACTGCCTGTTCCCCCGTGCCGCCCAGCGCATAACAGAGGAAATCCCGGTCAGCTGACCCTGTGACGTGACCGGGATTTCCTCAGCGGCACCGCGTCTGGGAGCAGGGTAGCGCAATGACACGCGGCTCAGCCTGTCGGGCCGCGTGTCATTGCACTCTGATGGGGCACAGCGGGCCAGGCAGGATCGATCAGCGGGCCGCATGTTGCCCACCCCTAGGGTACAGTGATTTGTTCAAACCTTGAGGCAACCTTTTGTTGTGGGTGGAGTTTTCAGAGGGTGGGGGCTGCTATCAATTAACCCTGTATCCATATCTGCATGGTTATTTAACTATTTATTTATTTATTAGCAGTTTCTTATATAGTGCAGCATATTCCGTTGCGCTTTACAATTAGAACAACAGTTATAGAACAAAACAGGGCAAAGACAGACATAGCGGTAGGAAGGCCCTGCTCGCAAGCTTACAATCTATAGGGAAATAGGTATTGATACACAAGGATAGATGCAACCTGTTACATAATGGCCCTCATTCCGAGTCGTTCGCTCTGTAATTTTCTTCGCATCGCAGTGAAATTCCGCTTAGTACGCATGCGCAATATTCGCACTGCGACTGCGCCAAGTAATTTTACAATGAAGATAGTATTTTTACTCATGGCTTTTTCTTCGCTCTGGCGAACGTAGTGTGATTGACAGGAAAAGGGTGTTACTGGGCGGAAACACGGCGTTTTCGGGGCGTGTGGATAAAAACGCTACCGTTTCCGGAAAAAACGCAGGAGTGGCCGGAGAAACGGGGGAGTGTCTGGGCGAACGCTGGGTGTGTTTATGACGTCAAACCAGGAACGACAAGCACTGAACTGATCGCAGATGCCGAGTAAGTCTGAAGCTACTCTGAAACTGCTAAGTAGTTTGTAATCACAATATTGCGAATACATCGGTCGCAATTTTAAGAAGCTAAGATACACTCCCAGTAGGCGTAGGCTTAGCGTGAGCAACTCTGCTAAATTCGCCTTGCGAGCGATCAACTCGGAATGAGGGCCAATGTTTCCCCAGATTGCTAGGTTCTTAGTGGGTTGTATGATATGATCACCCAGCAATGTTGGAAGACAAAATGTGAGGTTATGGGGACTGTGCAGAGGGAATGTAACTGAATAGGGAAGCATTGAAGGTTATGTGTGTGGGTCAGGAATTTGGTAGGTTTGTCTGAAGAGATGAGTTTTCAGGGAACGTTTAAAGGTTTGGAGACTAGTGGAGAGTCTTATTGTGCGTGGGAGGGCATTCCACAGAGTGGGTGAAGCCCGGGTAAGGTCCTGTAATTTTGAGTGGGAACAGGTAATACATCTGGATGAGAGACGCAGATCTTGTGCAGAGCGGAGGGGTCTGGTAGGGAGATATTTTGAGATGAGTGAGGAGATGTATGATGGTACAGTTTGGATAACTAGTATAGATCAATGCTGCAAGCATCTTAGGCTGCAAGCATTTTAGTTGCTAAGTATGTTAGTGCAAAGTATGATATAATCTTTGGAGATATACGGATATGAACAGGAGAGAAACAGAAGGACAGCAGGCTATCTCCCCCATCTCCACAAAAGAACTGCAAACAACAGACTACAGTGAGTTACCCATACCACTACCAGTAATGCCTGTAGCCTGCACAGCCTGGATACTGAACAACCTGTCTGATTAAGTAGCAGCCCTACTGCTTTCACACATTGCTCACACTCTCATTTACACAATTTACAACCACTGTGTATCCATCTCAGCCTTTCCGACCCTAACATTATTACTTAAAATTCTGTTTGCATTGTCTTTTGCTTACATTACACCCCACATTCTCCTTGTTCATTCTATATTACACCTACACCATTCTATTCCCCTGAACACTACTGTACCAAATTATGGCTCCTCGATCCTGTCACATACCAATCCTCACTGCCAGGTCTCACCCCCCAAATTCAAAATCACCCACAAACACTCAGAACCCAGCCAACCTTATCCCTATCTCCCCTGTCCCCTCCCTTCCTTTCTCCTGTGCACTCTGGAATGCTAGATCAATCTGCAACAAGCTGCCAACTATCCACGACCTCTTCATCTCCCACTCTTTTCACCTTCTCGCCATCACTGAAACCTGGCTCTCCTCCTCTGACACCACCTCCCCTGCTGCCCTCTCCTACGGAGGCCTCTCCTTCACCCGCACAGTCAGAACTGATGGTCGCCAGGGTGGAGGCGTGGGCATCCTTCTCTCCCCTAACTGCACCTTTCGTGTCATCCCACCTGAGCCCTCTCTCACCTTCTCCACCTTCGAGGTCCACACTATCCGCCTCTTCTACCCCATTCACCTCCTTGTGGCAGTGATCTACCGCCCCCCTGGCCACTGTTCACCTTTCCTTGACAACTTTGCTGCCTGGCTTCCCCACTTTCTCTCCTCCAACCTCCCCTCTGTCATCCTCAGAGACTTTAACATCCCTATTGACATCACTAATGCCGCTTCCACTAATCTTCTCGCCCTTTCCACCTCCTTTGGAGTTTCTCAATGGACCTCCACCCCTACTCACAGTCTCGGCCACTCCCTTGACTTTGTCTTCACCTACCGATGTGATCTCTCTGATTTCTCAAACTCTTCCTTCCCTCTCTCTGACCACCATCTGCTTACTTTCACCCTCTCATCCTCCCTCCTCCTCTCCACGCCCAGACCCACCACCACCAGACGCAATCTCGGGTCTCTCAACCCCACTTTCATGTCCTCCCTCGAGACTTTCCTCTCTCCTATTTCCACTATGACTTGTCCCAACCAGGCAGCCACCTTCTATAACTCTTCCCTAACCGCTGCTCTCGACTCTGTGGCCCCCCTCTCCTCTGTCCCCCTCCGCCGCTCCAAACCCCAACCCTGGCACACCAAACTAACACGTTTCTTACAAAGATGCTCACGCTCCGCTGAACGCTCCTGGAGGAAATCTCACTCTCTGCCGGACTTCCTCCATTTCAAGTTTATTCTCTCCTCCTACAGCTCTGCTCTTTCCCTCGCCAAGCAATCCTTTTTCCAAGCACTCATCTCTTCTCACTCCTCCTGTCCATGCCGTCTCTTTGAAACTTTCAACACTCTCCTTCGCCCCCCTCCTCCTCCCCTACCATCCTCCCTCACTGCCACTGACTTTGCCTCCTTCTTCATCTCCAAAATTGAGGATATCCGACACGACATCTCCCTCTGCTACCCCCCTGCCCCCTTTATCCCTCCCCTCCATCTATCCCACCCTGTCCTCCTTCCATCCCACTTCAGAAAAGGAAGTCCACTCCCTCATCTTATCCTCCCCCCCCACCACCTGCCCCCTGGACCCCCTTCCCTCCCGTCTTCTCCGCTCCCTCTCCCCCACTGCTTGCTCCCACCTTGCTCACCTCTTTAACCTGTCCCTCTCCACCGGCATCTTCCCCTCACCATTCAAACATGCTCTGGTCTCGCCTATTCTCAAAAAACCCAACCTCGACCCCTCATCACCCATTACTTGAACAAGCTACCTCTCTGACAACTCCATCCTCGATCCACTACAATCTGGCTTTCGCCCACTCCACTCAATTGAGACTGCCCTGGTGAAAGTCACCAATGACCTGCTTTCGGCCAAATCCAGGGGCCACTTCTCTCTGCTCATCCTTCTGGACCTCTCTGCTGCCTTTGACATCCTCTCCTCCTCGGCACACTCCAAAATGCTGGCCTCTCTAGCACTGTCCTTGACTGGTTTTCTTCTTACCTCACTAACCGCTCCTTCTCTGTGTCTGCCTCCACCACCACCTCACACCCTTCCATCCTTCCTGTTGGTGTCCCTCAGGGTTCTGTCCTTGGAACCCTTCTGTTCTCCCTGTATACCTCTTCCCTGGGTGCGCTCATTAACTCATTTGGCCTTCAATACCACCTCTATGCTGATGACACACAACTCTACCTCTCATCTCCTGATCTGTCCCCCTCTGTCCTCTCTCAGGTTTCCAGCTGCCTCTCTGCAATCTCCTCCTGGATGTCTGAACGCTCTCTAAAGCTCAACATGGACAAAACGGAACTCATCATCTTCCCCCCATCCAGAGCAACACCCCCGACCAATATCTCCATCATTGTTGACAACACCACCATCTCCCCCGTTCCCCAACTCCGCTGCCTGGGCGTCACTCTTGACTCCTCCCTCTCCTTTGCACCCCACATCCAAGCTCTGGCACAATCCTGTCGTTTCCAGCTACGCAACATTGCTCGTATCAGGCCATATCTCTCCCAGAGTGCAACTAAACTCATCATCCACTCACTGGTCATCTCACGACTTGACTACTGCAATGTCCTCCTCACTGGCCTCGCTTGCTCCCATCTTGCTCCCCTCCAATCTGTCCTGAACTCCGCAGCTAGGCTTATCTTCCTCTCCCGCCGCACCACATCTGCCACTCCCCTTCAACAAAATCTACACTGGCTCCCATTCCCCTACAGAATCCTCTTCAAACTCCTCACCCTCACACACAAGGCCATCTCTAATTCCACTGCTCCCTACAACTCCAACCTCCTTTCCCTTCATACTCCCTCCCGCCCCCTACGGTCGACTAATGACCGTCGCCTCTCCACCGCCCTGGTCACTGCTTCCCACGCACGAGTTCAGGATTTTGCCCGTGCTGCACCCCTTCAGTGGAACGCACTCCCCCGCTCCATTAGACTCTCCCCAACCTTGCAAAGCTTCAAACGGGCACTAAAAACCCACCTATTCATCAAAGCATACCGTCCCGATGCATAACCCAGTGCTGAAGCCGCGCCTCCACCCCCCTGCCTCATGCCGTGAACATCTCAGCTTTGCTTGCATACTGCCATCAGGCTACCTCCCACTTGCCTGCACCTCTTGTCATCTGTCTGTTGCCCCTCCCCATTAGATTGTTAGCTCTTCAGAGCAGGGCCCTCTTTCCTCTTGTTATCTAAGCCCTCGTCTCAACACATTTCACTCACAGCTCTCCCCTACTCAACGACCATCTTTATCCTGCTAGTAAAGGCTCATCTCCATCTATGGCCACCAGCCTCTAGTAGTACGATGATCACTCCCTCAATACTTACATCTTAGCTGTATTATGTCTTGAGAATGTGTGGTGCTCTGTACTCCTATTTCTGTTATTTATTTACTGTAATGCAATGTTTTGTCCCCTGTACTGTCCTTTGTACGGCGCTGCGAAACACATGTGGCGCCTTATAAATTAAATGTAATAATAATAATAATAATAATAATAATAATATTCTATCATTACAGACTGGGGGAATTGCTTAGACATGCACAGGCCTGGGGCTGTATGGCCATATGAGACAGGTATGTAAAATTGCTACTTCTTTCCCTTTTGAAATTGCTCACGATAGGAGGACAACAGACAGTGAGGTCTCTTGTTGATCATGAAACTCAGATGTTAGTTTGATTTTCTAAAACTGATGTCTTACAGATTATCATTTAATTAACGCTGGGTTTGCTGGAAGAGATCTCAAAGACCATCTGGTGAGGAATAATTGATTGACAGATGGACCTATATGCTGGAATAAAAAATTGAATACTGGTCATGTTTCCTTTAACAAACAAAACTAAGTCATGGATTTTTTTTACATATCCTCTGCCCACATAATGAGACACTGTGGGGGTCATTCTGACCTGATCGTTCGCTGCAGTTTATCGCAGCGATCAGGTCAGAACTGCACATGTGCCGGCGCCGCAGTGCGCCGGTGCATGTCTGACAGCCAACGGCTGTCGTTGCCTAGCAAATCACCTCTGCCTGATTGACAGGCAGAGGCGGTCGCTGGGTAGGAAGGGGCGGCCTTTGGCCGCCATTTTGTGGGTGCGGTCTCGCCAACGGAAGGCGTGGCCGAACTGTGTAAGGGCGGGCCACTGCGGCTGCGTGACGTCACACGCACCCGCTGTGAGCCGGGCAGCGTCGAGTAGCTCCCGGCCAGCGAGCATTGGAGCTGTGCGATGCTTTTGTACTTCAGCGACGGGGCAGGGCCTGACATGCGGGGCAGGCTAGCCCAGTGCTGGGCGTCCCCCTGCAGGTCAGTGTGGATGATCGTAGCTGTGCTAAATTTAGCACAGCTACGATCAACTTGGTATGACCCCCCCCCCATGTACAATAAAGGAGGGTACAGCAGGGGCAAACAGGATTTATGGAGTTTTCAATTGTTAGATTTTAGAGCGATTGTCACCAGCCCATGAAGGATGAATGATTATCATGTAACACGCTATAGTCTGCCCCAAACACAGTGCACTTTATGTAATAGGGTATTCATATGCAGGCCCATAGATCACGGTAAGCCACTTACCAGATTCTCTCTGGTGTGATGATTGAGCACACAGATCCACAGACATGACAGACTTGATAGGAAAATCTGCTGCCAACGGGCATGTGCAGTAGCTCCATCCTGCCTTTTATACTATATGTAGTGGCTGCTGGCTATGCTTATGGGAAGTGGGGTTTCCTGACAACTGGAAACCCCCCCCCCCTTGCGTTTTCCTATGTACATGGGTAATGTTTTGGGTTTTTGCCCTGCCAGGCGACTGTGTCACTATTGGCCTTTCCGGTCCCCCAATGTGGGTTAAATAAATCATCTAGGCAAATAGTGGGTGAAATATGCAACCTTATGTTCAGGGCCGGTTCAAGGGCGCTCTGCGCCCCGGGCAGGAAAAGGGGCGTGGCCTAACACAGGGGGCGTGGTCAGTTACGCCCCCTGTACATTGCTAGCGCCGCTTGAATGCTGAGCGGTGCGCGATGACGTCATCGCGCACCGCACAGCAAAAGGTCCTCTCCACGAAGGGAAACTAGACGCTATGCGTCTAGTTCCCTTCGTGGAGAGGACCTTTGCTGTGCGGTGCGCGATGACGTCATCGCGCACCGCTCAGCAAAGTTACTCTCCACGAAGGGAAACTAGACGCATAGCGTCTAGTTCCCTTCACAGGAGGCGGACGGGGATGGCAGCGGGCAGCGGAGGCTGACGGGGGACACAGCGGGCAGCAGTGGCGGATCTTGCCACGGTGCGGCGCCCTCCGGATGGCGCCAGCGCCCTCCGGAAGGCGGCGCTCCGGGCAAAAGTCCTGCTTGCCCGTGGCAAGATCCGCTACTGCTTATGTTATATATAGATACAAACAAACAAACAGCATACAAAAATAAGACAATAGTAGGGTGTGCACTATACCAGGAATGATACACTGCTATAGCTCACTGATGTCCTCGTTGTGCAATCAAGGATGCAAATTAAAAATGAAAAAAAAAAATGTGAAAAAGTCATGTTGATCTTTGCCATGTCAACATAATGCTCATGTGACGCGGCACGGGACGGTACGCGACTTCCGGTCCCACCGGAAGTGACGCGCCCGACCGTAGTTCCACATGTTTGACCGTTCATTAGCACACCGGTATATATAGGGGGCCTGGGAGGCTCTATACAGGTCCTGGTTCCTCATTCAATGCTGCTGATGATGCTACTGCTGCCTTGATTGTTTATTGTCTGGCGTGTACCTTGAGAAAGGTCCCGGTTGAGGACCGAAACGTTGGTGAGCCCTCTGTATATATTTATACTTTTTTGTGACATGAAGTTATTTGGAACCCAACTTCTGAATAAATGACTGAATTTTTGACATCATATCGCGCAAGTCTGGAGAGTGCTATCTTTTTCCACTGGTATGTGGAGAAAAACTATTATATATATATATATATTTATTTATTTATTTATTTATTTTTTATTTATTTTTTGCATGAATGGTAAATACTGGCTTCTTTGACATTTACCCGGGAAATGCTGGACAGCTTTATTGTTTACGCTGTAATTTAGATTTGAGTTTGGATACCCCCCTTCTGAGTCTAAATCTCTCTGCATATTACATCTGCCCCACCTGCAGTGCTGCATGGTTTTGCCCGGGCGCACAGTTACTTGCTCTTATTTGCTTTACTACCACCTCAGAATCAAGCCCTAAAAGTGTTATTTTCCTTGTAATTACTCCTGGGCTACAATGTTTCACTGTGGCATGTTGGTAATTATTAAGGCAACTTTTTTGCAAGTGCACTCCTCCAGTGGTAATAGTACATCCCACTGTGCAGATATCATATACAAGTGAGCTAAAACCACAGTGCTTAGAAAGACAAATCACCCATCCATTCAGATACTGCCATCACACCTCTGAATGCCTCACGGTGGACACGCGATGTTGTATACATACTCAGAAAAGATGGCAGTATAAACATACACATACAGCTTTTACTGCTACAATTGCTGCATAATATAAAGGAGAAATATGCTAAATTGGAGACTATTTTTCTATAAATATATAAATGCTGGACCTTAACTTCAGCCATATTAAGGTCAGCAAACTATTGTAGATGGCAGGCCGGGAGCTTTTTTGGGGGGCGATTTTTTCCCCTATATATGGAAGAACAGCGTTTACTTCCTAATGAGCTTTCCGTCCAAGCGCCTGGGTGAACACTGCTGAGAGATCTGAGACCAGCTTACAAGGAGCATCTCCTCCTGATGTAGCAGAACATTGGGGATCATTCCAAGTTGATCGTAGCTGTGCTAAATTTAGCACAGCTGCGATCATGCACACTAACATGCGGGGGGACGCCCAGCACAGGGCTAGTCCGCCCCGCATGTCGGTGCCGCCGCCCCCCCCCCCCCCAGAAGAGCACAGGCATCGCACAGCGGCGATGCCTTTGCACTTCAAGAGTAGCTCCCGACCAGCGCAGCTTCAGTGTGCTGGCCGGGAGATACTCGTCGCTCCCCGGCCCGCAGCGGCTGCGTGGGACGTCACGCAGCCACCGCAGCCCGCCCCCACCCCAACGGTCCCCCTAAACAGCAGCTTAACGCCGCCGTCCAGCCCCCTCCTGCCCAGCGACCGCCTCTGTCTCAGAGGCGATCGCTAGGCACTGACGGCTGCCATGCGCCGGTGCACTGCGGCGCATGCGCAGTTCCGACCCGATCGCTGCGCTGCGACAAACTGCAGCGAGCAATCGGATCGGAATGACCCCCCATTGTTATAAGAAGCAATCCCCCTCCAATACACAAATGTACTTTCGTCAAGAAAGACTAAGAGGGTTTCTTCTTTTCTTGGACATACGGGGGAGCCATGGGCCAAGATCATATAATGAAATTCTTTATTTGAAATGCTGCCAGAATGGACTTCTTTCACAATGTCTATGTGTATATTATGCTATGTGCTAGTAAATCTTATTATGACAATTTGTTATTACATCTCTTCGTAGCCCTTATTATCCTCTGTACCGTACATGTTGCAGGTAATGTTTTACTCAATATCAGATTCATTATTGTGAATACCAAACATTAACGTATAAAAATAAGATTCATAAAAGTATTTAACACATTTTAACTCCTCAGGCAATCTGATGGAGTTGGAAACAATAAAGTAGTTTTGTTGCCACTCCTCTGGTCCCAAGTTTGGGGACGAGAGGGGTAGTGCTGCAGGCCCATCTAGGAGCGCTGGATTGATTAACACGGCGAGTACATAACTTCCTGGGAGTACTAGGTGGTAACAGTGCACTCCTTGGGGTATATTTACTAACAATTCGTATTTTATGCGATTTGAAGTGTAAAAAAATCACGGCTGACATCGACAGTGTATTTGTGCAACTTTTTGTTTCGTAAATCTGTTATTTACTATTCTATCGTATTTTGAAGTATCGTGTTTTTCGATGTCGATGTTGTTCGTAATTTTTTGGTTAGGATCTCGGCCGATGTTGATATGCGTTCGTATTTGTGTGTGCTTTGTTTACGAATTCGTAATTATTTTTTTACGTGGCGGGCTTACAGTTAATCACGTACGTATTTTATAGGAACTTACGTTTTTTTCTACTCGAACGTGATTGGTTGTGTTCCTGAAGGAGGTGTGTGTGTGGCCAGGACTATAAAACCGCCCCAAACCGTCCGAACCTCGTGGGTTAAGCTAGTGGAGAGGTGAGAGGTAGAGGTGTGTGTTGTTGGCGTTTTGGAGAGTGATTTTGGAGTTTTGTGATCGATTGGTGCGTGCTGTATTGTGTGTAAGTAGTCTTGTGTTTATTGTTGTGGTGTATTGTTTCAGTTTGTGGTTGTTTTTTTGTAAGTAATTTTTGTGTGGTCTCGTGTTTGTTTGTTTGTTTGTTTGTTTGTGTGTTTGTTTGTTGTGCGGTGTGTAGTGGAAGTGCAGGTTTGTGTTTTGAGTTTTTATTTCTCAGTGTATTTTTTTTTCCGTCTGTAATATGTCCATGTCTCAGGTGAGTGAGGTGGAGGTGGTGAGTGAGGTGGAGGAGGTGAATGAGAGGGAGGAGGTGAGTGAGGTGGAGGGTGAGGTTGCTGCTTTGTCCTCCAGTGATTCAGAGAGTGATGTTGCTGCTGCTCCGCAGCCACGCACTACCACCTAATCCGGAAGGAATGTGAAGTTCAGCTATGCAGAAAATATGGCGTTGGTGCGTGTGCTCATGCAATATCACCAGCAGCTGTTTGGCCAACACCCCTCCAAGGTCCCATCTCGTCGCAAGTCTCAACTGTGGTCCAAAGTGGTTGCGGCAGTGAACTGCGAGGGCGTGTTGAAGCGTACGGAGGACACATGTAGAAAACGCTTCTACGATATTAAACACCGTGTGAAGGCAAAGATGTCCAAGGAGGCCAAATCAGCACGGAAAACTGGGGGCGGACCTGCCTTCCGTGCAACTTATAGGGAGTGGGAGGAGCCTGTACATAGTTTGATTCCTGCTGAGGTTGTCGGGGCCACTTACGTACGTGATTCTGACCGCCCAAAACAGGCTGGTGAGTGTTTTCTTTTTTACCTTAACAGATGACGTGTAACCTGTTGTTATTTTGCATATTATGTAATATATTTTGCAGCATGTTTTTGAGGTTGTTTTAATGGTTTACAATATTGTCACTGTAATGATTATCTAAATTGTATTGAAATTAGTTAAATTAGTACGGTTGAGTATCCCTTATCCAAAATGCTTGGGACCAGACGTATTTTGGATATCGGATTTTTCCGTATTTTGGAATAATTGCATACCATAATAAGATATCATGGTGATGGGACCTAAATCTAAGCACAGAATGCATTTATGTTTCATATACACCTTATACACACAGCCTGAAGGCAATTTAGCCAATATTTTTTATAACTTTGTGCATTAAACAAAGTGTGTGTACATTCACACAATTCATTTATGTTTCATATACACCTTAAACACACAGCCTGAAGGTCATTTAATACAATATTTTTAATAACTTTGTGTATTAAACAAAGTTTGTGTACATTGAGTCATCAAAAAACAAAGGTTTCACTATCTCACTCTTATTCAAAAAAGTCCGTATTTCGGAATATTCCGTATTTCGGAATATTTGGATATGGGATACTCAACCTGTATCTGATTTAGTGCTAACTCCTGCGGTATTGTTTTTTATTGATTCATGATTCAAGCAAGATGTTTGAAAATTGTTTTTTTTTCCAGAATGACGTTGTTTTGTGATTCCTTAACTACAAACAGTAATATCATGCTCCATCATAATGTCTTTGTATCCTAATGTCCTTGGGCTATTTTGTGTTTTTTTCGTTACTAACATGTCTTAGCCACACACATTATAAATGATGTTTTTGCAATTAATCCTGTATGATTTTTATACCGGTGATGCTATTATTTTATGAAATGACTATTTTATTTTATTTTTATTTGTGTGTAGTTACCCAAAGAAAATCAGCAACCATGGCTGTCACCTCAAGGCCCCAAGCTGCGGATACAGGAGAAGCAGGTACATTATTTTTAAAAATCGACTTAAGTTTTTTTAAAATAAAATAGACACTAAATAATAAAAAATCTTTCAACATAGGCCCAGCCACATTGCACGCAACTCCACAAACTCAAAGTACACACGTGTCTCGCCAAGGCAAAAGTATGCCACACAAGAGGCAACGGAGTGAACCAAGTCAAACAGTTACCGAGTATCAACAACAACGGCGCCTTTCTCTTGTGGCCCCACAGGCTGCAGAAGAGCTTTTGGCGACTCCTCCAAGACCTCAGCCACACTCTCATCATGTTGCTGGTAAGTACACACAGAATTACATTATCCAGACTTATACACTGATTCACATTTATTTTTGTGGTGTCAAAATGTATTTAAACACACATTGTCAGCATGCACTGTCGTACTGGGACACGAAGGGCACACCGGGGACACCTCTTGTTATGGACCCATACTTTTGCCTGATCAAAGCCAACCAAGGTGTTCAATGAAAACAACACAGAGGCGTGCCAAAACCAATAAAGTCCTACAGTGTAATGATACATAAATTCTATGTATAAGACAAGTGCACAGTCTTGATTCCGCTCACTAGAGGAAGTAGTGGCCCCTCATGCAGTGGTGTGTACCGGTGTTTTGTATGCTAACCCTGTGTGTCATTCCGACCCTGTCAATATGTCACACAAAAATGTGGCAAGGACAGAAGTGATAAGTAAAGGATATTGTTTATCACATAAAATTGGTTTGGTAAAACAGATATGTGGCGTCACTTGTGAATTTTTTGTATTTTTTAAGAAAGTGCATGCGGAACTGTCCGCATAGCAAGGTTCAGCAGAATTGATTCCTTACAAATTGATCCATGGCAACATAGTTGGCAATGTGATTAATTTGTGGTATTTTTGGATGTTGACCATAGCAAACAAGCATATTGCAGGTATTATATTATGTAACCTTAATGGCTAACCTTCCGACTCCAGCTGTTGTAGAACTTATCACCCCAACATGTCCTGCGACATTTTGTACATTTGGAGTATTGGAAACTTACGCATGCTATGTTGGGATGTGTATGTCATCAGCAGCTGTAGTGTAAAGGTTACCCATTAATGTTGTAGAAGGCGCTATATGAATTAAGTTGTTGTCTTGCTGTGTTGTGTTGCTTAGCATGCCATCTTAAATGTAGCTTACATAGTATCAAATGTAAGTCATAGATTCAGCTCATGTGTTTCCAACGTTTTTTTTTTGTTTGTTTTTTTGGGTGGTTTTTAAATGTCAGTGATTTGTGAATGTTTTTATTTTTTTATTTTTGGCAGGAGTGTGTAATCATGTTATTGACAAAGTCAATTCAAAATCTAACCAAATTATATTTATGTTTGGAATTTTATGTTTGGCTCATTTATGGATCATTTACCCAGCCAATATGACCTACATCATGCATGGTTTGCTGAATGTTTCTCTTTAAGTCCGACATGACTAAAATTCCTTACTAAATTAATCTAACCTTTATTACAACCCATGCAGAATCCGACATGCCCAAGAAAACACAGCAGGACACATTGAGTGATGACAATTCTGTGCATCAACAGCAGCCTTCTTCACCAACCCAACCAAGGTCGCCCACAATGAGGTCATCACCCACACAGACAACACCAACTGCTCAACTGACCACACAAACACCACAGGCGGAAATCCGTGACAATGATTTTTTGACCAGGTGGTCACATGAGCAAACCATCGTTGGTGAATACATAAAATGACAAACCCAATTTCAGGCAAGTCTGCCACATCACCTCCCATGCATATCACGAAATAGCAGCAGACTGAACCTCCAAATGACCCGTATTGCTAATACCCTTGAGCAAATACGTACACACAATGGGGGTGATTCCGAGTTGTTCGCTCGTTAGCTGCTTTTAGCAGCATTTCACACGCTAAGCCTACGCCTACTGGGAGTGTATCTTAGCATAGCAGATTTGCTAACGAAGGGTTCGCTAATTTTCTCGTAACGATTACCCCGCAGTTTCTGAGTAGCTCCAGACTTACTCTGCCAGTGCGACGAGCTCAGTCGTTTTCATTCCTGGTTTGACGTCACAAACACACCCAGCGTTCCCCCGTTTCGGCAGACACTCCTGCGTTTTCAACTAGCACGCCTGCGTTTTTCCGCACACTCCCATAAAACGGCCAGTTTCCGCCCAGAAACACCCACTTCCTGCAAATCACACTACGATCAGCAGAGCGATGAAAAAACTTTGTTACGCCGTGAGTAAAATACCAAACTTTTGTGCTAATTTACTTGGCGCAGGCGCGCTGCGCACAATGCGCAGTTTGCGACTAATCGTTCCGTAGCGAACAAAAATAACGAGCGAACAACTCGGAATCACCCCCAATGTGCAAAACAACCATGCCATTATCAGAGTAATGGATGATCAGCATAGACACCAACAGCAGTTCATCAACATCATGCAAAACAATCTGCTTCTAATGCAAAGTTTATCTAGAACAATAGAGCAAAATTCTGATGCCAATACTCAACTGTCCGCCAGTATAAACAATCTTATCCAGAACATATTACCCATTCAACAACAAACCCAAACAGCAAGCTCCTCAACCACCGCACCCAGCATCACCCCAGTTACCTACTCAGTACGGAGATCCCAGAGAACCCGAAGTAATGTTGCTGGACAGGGATCATCGTTGCCCAAAAAGCAACATTCAAAATGACACCTGGAACTTGCGCTAAAAATGTTTTACTACAGAAAATAAAACAATCTGGTTCATTTTTCACGTTATTGTTTTTTTAAATTTGTTTTTCTACATTTATACATTATTTTTTCAACACATATTGTTGATAACTTCAAACATGTATGATTTACATTAGCATTTGTGGGTACTGTTCTAACCTTCAATAAAGGTTTTGTTTTCACTAGCAAAGTAGTTATTTGTGTGTCACAAACATTTTTAGTTTCTGTACACATATTATTACTATTTTTTTTTGCTGGTAGTGCAGACACGTCACACATTGGGAGTCATTCCGAGTTGTTCGCTCGTTGCCGATTTTCACTATACTGCGATTAGTCGCTTACTGCGCATGCGCAAGGTTTGCAGAGCGCATGCGCTTAGTTTTTTTACACAAAAGTTAGGTATTTTACTCACGGCATAATGAAGCTTTTTTATCGTTCTGGTGATCGGAGTGTGATTGATAGGAAGTGGGTGTTTCTGGGCGGAAACTGGCCGTTTTCAGGGAGTGTGCAAAAAAACGCTGGCGTTTCTGGGAAAAACGCGGGAGTGTCTGAAGAAACGGGGGAGTGTCTGGGCGAACACTGGGTGTGTTTGTGACGTCAAACCAGGAACGAAACTGACTGAACTGATCGCAATGTAGGAGTAAGTCTGGAGCTACTCAGAAACTGCTAAGAATTTTCTTTTCACAATTCTGCTAATCTTTCGTTCGCAATTCTGCTAAGATAAGATACACTCCCAGAGGGTGGTGGAATGAGGGCCATTATGCACTTTATGATGGATGTAAGTGTATGTTATAATAAGGATATCCTAAATTACAATATAAGCTAAGTTAGGTGCTTAATTTTGATGACTGCCAAAGGTTTTTTATTTTTTAAAAACTGTTATGCAATATTTGTTAATAAAGTATTTCAGGTTTGGTAGAATATTGTTATAATATTAGTGCATGGATCCATGAGATCTGTGCATGCATATCTGTGGGCACGGGTCTGTTGACATTAGAACTGTATTGTAAAATTTGCGTGGGGTCCCCCCTCCTAAGCATAACCAGCCTCGGGCTCTTTGAGCCGGTCCTGGTTGTAAAAATACGGAGGGAAAATTGACAGGGGTCCCCCCATATTTTAAGAACCAGCACCGGGCTCTGCGCCTGGTCCTGGTGCAAAAAATACGGGGGACAAAAAACGTAGGGGTCCCCCATATTTTTAACACCAGCACCGGGCTCCACTAGTCGGAGAGATAATGCCACAGCCGGGGGACACTTTTGTATTGGTCCCTGCGGCCCTGGCATTAAATCACCAACTAGTCACCCCTGGCCAGGGTACCCTGGAGGAGTGGGGACCCCTTAAATCAAGGAGCCCCCCCTCCAGCCACCCAAGGGCCAGGGGTGAAGCCCGAGGCTGTCCCCCCCCCATCCAAAGGCGGCGGATGGGGGACTGATAGCCTTTTGTGTAAAAAATAAGAATTTACTCACCGGTAATTCTATTTCTCGTAGTCCGTAGTGGATGCTGGGAACTCCGTAAGGACCATGGGGAATAGACGGGCTCCACAGGAGACTGGGCACTCTAAAGAAAAGATTAGGTACTATCTGGTGTGCACTGGCTCCTCCCTCTATGCCCCTCCTCCAGACCTCAGTTAGGGAAACTGTGCCCGGAAGAGCTGACATTACAAGGAATGGATTTTTGGAATCCAGGGTAAGACTCATACCAGCCACACCAATCACACTGTACAACTTGTGATAACCTTACCCAGTTAACAGTATGAAGAACAACTGAGCCTCACTCAACGGATGGCTCATAACAATAACCCTTATTTAAGCAATAACTATATACACGTATTGCAGAAAGTCCGCACTTGGGACGGGCGCCCAGCATCCACTACGGACTACGAGAAATAGAATTACCGGTGAGTAAATTCTTATTTTCTCTGACGTCCTAGTGGATGCTGGGAACTCCGTAAGGACCATGGGGATTATACCAAAGCTCCCAAACGGGCGGGAGAGTGCGGATGACTCTGCAGCACCGAATGAGCAAACACAAGGTCCTCCTCAGCCAGGGTATCAAACTTGTAGAACTTTGCAAAGGTGTTTGAACCTGACCAAGTAGCCGCTTGGCAAAGCTGTAAAGCCGAGACCCCTCGGGCAGCCGCCCAAGAAGAGCCCACCTTCCTTGTGGAATGGGCTTTTACTGATTTTGGATGCGGCAATCCAGCCGCAGAATGAGCCAGCTGAATCGTGCTACAGATCCAGCGAGCAATAGTTTGCTTTGAAACAGGAGCACCCAGCTTGTTGGGTGCATGCAGGATAAACAGCGAGTCAGTCTTCCTGACTCCAGCCGTTCTGGAAACATATATTTTCAAAGCCCTGACTACGTCCAGCAACTTGGAGTCCTCCAAGTCCCGAGTAGCCGCAGGCACCACAATCGGTTGGTTCAAATGAAACGATGATACCACCTTTGGGAGAAATTGGGGACGAGTCCTCAATTCTGCCCTGTCCATATGGAAGATCAGATATGGGCTTTTACATGACAAAGCCGCCAATTCCGACACACGCCTAGCCGATGCTAAGGCCAACAGCATGACCACTTTCCACGTGAGATACTTTAGTTCCACGGTCCTAAGTGGCTCAAACCAGTGGGACTTCAGGAAATCCAACACAACGTTAAGATCCCAGGGTGCCACTGGTGGCACAAAAGGGGGCTGAATATGCAGCACTCCCTTAACAAACGTCTGAACCTCAGGCAGTGAAGCCAGTTCTTTTTGAAAGAAAATGGATAGGGCCGAAATCTGGACCTTTATGGACCCCAATTTTAGGCCCATAGTCACCCCTGACTGTAGGAAGTGCAGGAATCGACCCAGCTGGAATTCCTCTGTAGGGGCCGTCCTGGCCTCACACCAAGCAACATATTTTCGCCATATACGGTGATAATGCTTTGCTGTCACGTCCTTCCTAGCCTTTATCAGCGTAGGAATAACTTAATCCGGAATGCCTTTTTCCGCTAGGATCCGGCGTTCAACCGCCATGCCGTCAAACGCAGCCGCGGTAAGTCTTGGAACAGACAGGGCCCTTGTTGCAGCAGGTCCTGTCTGAGAGGCAGAGGCCATGGGTCCTCTGTGCGCATTTCTTGCAGTTCCAGGTACCAAGTCCTTCTTGGCCAATCCGGAACAATGAGTATTGTTCTTATTCCTCTCTTTCTTACTATTCTCAGTACCTTGGGTATGAGAGGAAGAGGAGGAAACACATATACCGACTGGTACACCCACGGTGTCACTAGGGCGTCCACAGCTATCGCCTGAGGGTCCCTTGACCTGGCGCAATATCTTTTTAGCTTTTTGTTGAGGCGGGACGCCATCATGTCCACCTGTGGCAGTTCCCATCGCTTTGCAACCTGTGTGAAGACTTCTTGATGAAGTCCCCACTCTCCCGGGTGGAGGTCGTGTCTGCTGAGGAAGTCTGCTTCCCAGTTGTCCACTCCCGGAATGAACACTGCTGGCAGTGCTTGCACGTGATTCTCCGCCCACCGAAGAATCTTTGTGGCTTCCGCCATTGCCATTCTGCTTCTTGTGCCGCCCTGGCGGTTTACATGGGCGACCGCTGTGATGTTGTCTGACTGAATCAGCACTGGCCGGTTTCGAAGCAGGGGCTCTGCTTGACTCAGGGCGTTGTAATGGCCCTTAGTTCCAGTATATTTATGTGTAGAGAAGTCTCCAGACTTGACCACAGCCCTTGGAAGTTTCTTCCCTGAGTGACTGCCCCCCATCCTCGGAGGCTTGCATCCGTGGTCACCAGGACCCAGTCCTGTATGCCGAACCTGCAGCCCTCGAGAAGGTGAGCACTCTGCAGCCACCACAGAAGAGACACCCTGGCCCTTGGGGACAGGGTGATCAGCCGATGCATCTGAAGATGCGATCCGGACCACTTGTCCAACAGATCCCACTGAAAGATCCTTGCATGGAACCTGCCGAAGGGAACGGCTTCGTATGAAGCCACCATCTTTCCCAGGACTCGCGTGCAGTGATGCACCGATACCTGTTTTGGTTTCAGGAGGTCCCTGACCAGAGATGCTAATTCCTGGGCCTTCTCCACCGGGAGAAACACCTTCTTCTGTTCTGTGTCCAGAATCATGCCCAGGAAAAGCAGACGCGTCGTAGGAATCAGCTGCGACTATGGAACATTCAGAATCCAGCCGTGCTGTTGCAACACTTCCTGAGAGAGTGCTACGCTGATCAACAACTGCTCTCTGGACCACGCCTTTATGAGGAGATCGTCCAAGTACGGGATAACTATAACTCCCTTCTTCCGAAGGAGTATCATCATTTCGGCCATTACCTTGGTAAATATCCTCGGTGCCGTGGACAGGCCAAACGGCAACGTCTGGAACTGGTAATGACAGTCCTGAACCACAAACCTGAGGTACTCCTGGTGAAGTGTGTAAATGGGGACATGCAAGTAAGCATCCTTGATGTCCAGCGACACCATAAAATCCCCCTCTTCCAGGCTTGCAATGACCGCTCTGAGCGATTCCATTTTGAACTTGAATTTCTTTATATAAGTGTTCAAAGATTTTAAATTCAGAATGGGTCTCACCGAACCGTCCGGTTTCGGTACCACAAACATTGTGGAATAGTAACCCCTTCCCTGTTGAAGGAGGAAGACCCTGATAATCACTTGCTGGAGGTACAGCTTGTGAATTGCCGCCAGTACTACCTCCCTTTCCATGGGGGAAGCTGGCAAGGCTGATTTGAGGTAACGGCGGGGGGGAGTCGCTTCGAATTCCAGCTTGTATCCCTGAGATACAATTTGTACAGCCCAGAGATCCACCTGTGAGCGAACCCACTGGTTGCTGAAGTTTCGGAGACGCGCCCCCACCGCACCTGGCTCCGCCTGTGGAGCCCCAACGTCATGCGGTGGACTTAGTGGAAGCAGGGGAGGACTTTTGTTCCTGGGAACTGGCTGCATGGTGCAGCTTCTTACCTCTACCCCTGCCTCTGGCAAGAAAGGATGCGCCCCTGACCCTCTTGCCTTTCTGAGAACGAAAGGACTGCATTTGATAATACGGTGCTTTCTTAGGCTGTGAGGAAACCTGAGGCAAGAAAGTCGACTTTCCAGCTGTCGCTGTGGACACGAGGTCCGATAGACCGTCCCCAAACAATTCCTCACCCTTATAAGGCAAAACCTCCATGTGTTTTTTAGAATCAGCATCTCCTGTCCATTGCCGAGTCCATAAGACCCTCCTGGCAGAAATGGACATAGCATTAATTCTAGAGCCCAGCAGGCAAATGTCCCTATGAGCATCCCGCATATATAAGACGACGTCTTTTATATGGCCCAGGGTTAGCAAAACAGTATCCCTGTCGAGGGAATCTATGTCGTCTGACAGAGTATCTGTCCATGCTGCTACAGCACTACACATCCAGGCTGAAGCAATAGCAGGTCTCAGTAGAGTACCAGAGTGTGTATACACTGACTTCAGGATAGCTTCCTGCTTTCTATCCGCAGGCTCCTTTAGGGCGGCCGTATCCTGAGACGGCAGGGCCACCTTTTTAGATAAGCTTGTCAGCGCCTTGTCCACCCTAGGGGATGTTTCCCAACGTAACCTGTCCGTTGGCGGGAAAGGGTACGCCATCAGTAACCTCTTAGAAATCACTAGTTTCTTATCAGGGGAACTCCACGCTTCTTCACATAATTCATTTAATTCAACAGATGGGGGAAAAGTCACTGGCTGCTTTTTCTCCCCAAACATATAAACCCTCTTGGTATTAACAGGGTTAATCTCAGAAATGTGTAATACATCTTTCATTGCAATAATCATGTATCGGATGGCCTTGGTCATTTTAGACTGTAAATGTGCCTCATCATCGTCGACACTTGAGTCAGACTCCGTGTCGACATCTGTGTCAACCATCTGAGATAGAGGGCGTTTATGAGCCCCTGACGGTTTCTGAGTCGCCTGGGCAGGCGCGGGCTGAGACCCCGGCTGTCCCAAGGCTGCAGCGTCATCAAACCTTTTATGTAAGGAGCTTACATTGTCGTTTAAGACCTTCCACATATCCATACAATCAGGTGTCGGCCCCGACGGGGGCGACACCACACTTATCTGCCCTTGCTCCGCCTCCACGTAACCCTCCTCATCAAACATGTCGACACAGCCGTACCGACACACCGCACACACACAGGGAATGCTCAGACTGAGGACAGGACCCCACAAAGTCCTTTGGTGAGACTGAGAGAGAGAGTATGCCAGCACACACCACAGCGCTATATAACACAGGGATTTTCACTGCTAATAAGTGATTTTCCCAATAGCTGCTTTTTTGTATTGATTTGCGCCTAAATTTATGTGCCCCCCCCCCCCCTCTTTTTCACCCTTCTTGTACCTGGATATTGCAGGGGAGAGCCTGGGGAGCTGCTTCCAGCGGAGCTGTGAAGAGAAAATGGCGCTGGTGTGCTGAGGAAGAAGGCCCCGCCCCCTCAGTGGCGGGCTTCTGTCCCGCTTTCTGTGTAAAAAAATTGCGTTTTTTTAACATATATACAGTGCCAGACTGTATATATGTATTCTTATTGCCAAAAGGTACTTCAATTGCTGCCCAGGGCGCCCCCCCCCCCCCAGCGCCCTGCACCCTACAGTGACCGGAGTGTGTAAGTGTGCTGGGAGCAATGGCGCACAGCTGCGGTGCTGTGCGCTACCTTAAATGAAGACAGGAGTCTTCTGCCGCCGATTTCGTCGTCTTCAAGCTTCTGTTCTTCTGGCTCTGCGAGAGGGACGGCGGCGCGGCTCCGGGAACGGACGATCGAGGACAGGTGCCTGTGTTCGAACCCTCTGGAGCTAATGGTGTCCAGTAGCCTAAGAAGCACAAGCTAGCTGCAAGCAGGTAGGTTTGCTTCTCTCCCCTTAGTCCCACGTAGCAGTGAGTCTGTTGCCAGCAGAAGCTCACTGGAAATAAAAAACCTAATAAATACTTTCTTTACTAGTAAGCTCAGGAGAGCCCACTAGGAGCACCCAGCTCTGGCCGGGCACAGATTCTAACTGAGGTCTGGAGGAGGGGCATAGAGGGAGGAGCCAGTGCACACCAGATAGTACCTAATCTTTTCTTTAGAGTGCCCAGTCTCCTGCGGAGCCCGTCTATTCCCCATGGTCCTTACGGAGTTCCCAGCATCCACTAGGACGTCAGAGAAATAAGAATATTGTTTTTTGTAGCAGTACTACAAGTCCCAGCAAGCCTCCCCCGCAAGCTGGTACTTGGAGAACCACAAGTACCAGCATGTGGGGGGGAAACGGTCCCGCTGGTACCTGTAGTTCTACTACAAAAAAATACCCAAATAAAAACAAGACACACACACCGTGATAGTACAACTTTATTACATACATGCACACCTACATACACACATACTTACCTATGTTGACACGAAGCAGTCGGTCCTCTTCTCCAGTAGAATCCAAGGGGTACCTGTAAATAAACATTATACTTACTAAAAAACCAGGGTAGATCGGTCCTCTTTACATTTGTATTCCAGGGACTTGGTAAAATAACAAAACGCATTTGCCGAACCACGCACTGAAAGGGGATCCATGTTTATTACACATGGATCCCCTTTCCTCGTCTGGCGGGACCCCCCCTGACTGCTGTCAAAGAGGGTTCCTTCAGCCAATCAGGGAGCGCCACGTATTGGCGCTCTCTTGATTGGCAGCGCTGGGCTGGACTGTCAGTGATGCGGCAGCGCAGAGGAAAGAATGTAGATGACAACAGTGCCCCCACTTAACCTCGCAACCTCCCGCAAACCGCTAAGTTCACACCATTGCTTATAATGGAGCAGAGATCATCTACATTCTTTCCTCTGCGCTGCCGCATCACTGACAGTCCAGCCCAGCGCTGCCAATCAGGAGAGCGCCAATACGTGGCGCTCCCTGATTGGCTGAAGGAACCCTCTTTGACAGCAGTCAGGGGGGGGTCCCGCCAGACGGGGAAAGGGGATCCATGTGTAAACATGGATCCCCTTTCAGTGCGTGGTTTGGGAAATGCGTTTTGTTATTTTACCAAGTCCCTGGATTACAAATGTAAAGAAGAAGACTGATCTACCCTGGTTTTTTAGTAAGTATAATGTTTATTTACAGGTACCCCGTGGATTCTACTGGAGAAGAGGACCAACTGCTTCATGTCAACATAGGTAAATATGTGTGTATGTAGGTGTGCATGTATGTAATAAAGTTGTACTATCACGGTGTGTGTGTTTTGTTTTAATTTGGGTATTTATTTTGTAGTAGAACTACAGGTACCAGTGGGACCGTCCCCCGTCCCCCCGCATGCTGGTACTTGTGGTTCTCCACTACAAAAAATAATATTCTTATTTTTACACAAAAAGGCTATCAGCCCCCCATCCACCGCCCTTGGATGGGGGGGGGGGGGACAGCCTCGGGCTTCACCCCTGGCCCTTGGGTGGCTGGAGGGGGGGACCCCTTGATTTAAGGGGTCCCCACTCCTCCAGGATACCCTGGCCAGGGGTGACTAGTTGGTGATTTAATGCCAGGGCCGCAGGGACCAATATAAAAGTGTCCCCCAGCTGTGGCATTATCTCTCCGACTAGTGGTGCCTGGTGCTGGTGTTAAAAATACGGGGGACCCCTACGTCTTTTGTCCCCCGTATTTTTTGCACCAGGACCAGGCACAGAGCCTGGTGCTGGTTCTTAAAATATGGGGGGACCCCTGTCAATTTTCCCTCCGTATTTTTACAACCAGGACCGGCTCAAAGAGCCCGAGGCTGGTTATGCTTAGGAGGGGGGACCCCACGCCAATTTTTCAAAACATTTCTAATGTTAACAAACCCTTGCCCACAGATATGCATGCACGGATCTCATGGATCCCTGCATGACTATCAAAATACGCTTTACAAAAGCAGTTCTATTTTTTTGGCGTGCTTTTTTACGATTTGTATTTTTTTCACGGCAGGGTTTCACGAATCCCGGCCGACATTTTTATAGTAAATGACCGTGTTCTATACCTAAAACAGCCGAATTTGACCGATGGTGTATTCAATCGTAATTTACAACTTTGACTTTCACAAAAATACGAATATCAACATCACTGCCGAAATTTGACTTTCATAAATTCCCGATTTGGACACTGAAAAAAAATACAAATCGACCAAAAATGAATTGTTAGTAAATATACCTACTGGGATCTGGCCCCAAGGTGTGATTAGCCTTAGGGACAAAGCCTTGGAAATATGGCAGGAGACTTATGCCCTTAGGCACAGTTCTGAATGGGGCCCATCCTTCCTTTCAAGGATGACCAATACACCACCTTGTCATAAATGTAAATAAAGGCACACATTTTAGTTAATACCCAGGCTGTTGAGCCCAACATCTAGTGTCTGAGCTGTTGCACTAGCTACCCATTACATGTACCGTAAAATCGGCACCGGGTGGTGGAGAAGCCACCTGACAATGGAAGCGATGACTCTTTTTTCTGTGAAAGTGACTCACAGTTGGTGAGTAGCTAGTTTGGCCAGTCAGTGACTACTTGTTACTGACAACTCGCAAAACCTTCATAAAACCATTTGAAGCCGGATGCGTGCTATGGGCGGATGTCATCACGTCTCCGGAAAGCAGGACTATACTGCTACTGCTGCAGAATGGATACACGTACAGATGACTGGGCAGGCACGGCGACAGGGGGGGTCAAAGGGGACACTTGTCCCGGGCCCCGATGTTGTGAGGGGCCTCAGGGTCAAGCTGCGGCAGTACTGCAGCAGTATGGCATGGATTTAAATCATTGTATAAATCAAGGCAGCGCACTGGCCGCGGCCCACCCGCTGTGTAGTTAAAAGCTTTTACTAATAGCTTTTTTCGTCATTCAGCGGCCCCCCTGTGGTAACCCCCCCCACTGCCCCCGCCAAGCCCCCAGGTCAGCTGTCCGGAACTTCGGCAGCCAGTACCCGTGTGCAGTGACGTAGTGCTGTGCACGTCGCTGCGTTCTCCCCTCCTCTCCGCCACCCTGTCTCTGCTGTGAGGAGTGGCAAAGTAGGAGCAGGACTGTGGCCAGAGACTGCAGGGCCGGCGCGCAGACACACTCAGGCAGGCTGGCTGGCAGCTTGTTGTGGAGACTCGGAGCCTGGTCCGGCGGCTGTGTGTCGGTAAGCGTGTGCGCTCAGCTCTCCAGGAGTTTGGGGGTTTGGTTTGGGCACCTGTCATGGATAAATGTCGGATCAGAGAAGAATTACTGACACACACACACACACACACACACACACACACACACACACACACACACACACACACACACACACTATTTGTTTAATACCACCCTCTGCATTAAAATAGGGGTCAAGGAGGGTTCTGGGGGCCCCAGAGATATCTTTTGTACCGGGCCCCAAGATATCTGTTGCCGGCCCTGTGACTGGGAAACTTGCATGCAGTGCCAGGACTGGGAGATAATGTGTTTTGTGGCTCTTTTGAGCTAAACTAAATGTACAGGATGTGCAGTGTTTTAGAAGCTATTAAAATTGTTGTTACGAACCTCACTATCTTGATATATATATATATATATATATATATGCAGTGGTCGAAGTGGTCAACGCGCGTGCTCCAGAAAAGGTGGAGTGGTCACCCAAAAGGGGGCGTGTCCAGTGTAGTAGAACCCCTTATACTATCTAGTACTGGTGCCCCTTTCACCTTGTAACACACTGAATGAGCCGAAATTCACCTTGTAGCACACTGAATGAGCTGAAATTGTGACAGCAGGGACAGCCAGAGTGACGACAGGGAGAGCGACAGTGACGACAGGGAGAGAGACAGTGACAACAGGGAGAGAGACAGTGACAACAGGGAGAGAGACAGTGACAACAGGGAGAGAGACAGTGACAACAGGGAGAGAGACAGTGACAACAGGGAGACAGTGACGACAGGGAGGGAGAGTGACGACAGGGAAAGAGAGACAGTGACGACAGGGATACAGTGACGACAGGGAGGGAGAGTGACGACAGGGAGAGAGAGACAGTGACGACAGGGAGAGTGACGACAGGGGGAGAGGGAGTGACGACAGGGAGAGTGACGACGGAGAGTGACGAGAGTGACGACAGGGAGAGTGATGACAGGGAGAGACAGTGACGACAGGGAGAGACAGTGACGACAGGGAGAGAGACAGGGGGAGAGAGAGTGACGACAGGGAGAGAGTGACGACAGGGAGAGTGACGACAGTGACAGCAGGGAGAGAAGTGACAGCAGGGGAACATTACCTTATTTGTTGCTGGCAGCAGTGAGCGGTGGGCTGCTGGCAACGTCGGGCGGCTAGTGGCTGGCGCCGGGCGGCTGGTGAGCGGCTGTGAGCTAATACAGTGCTCTACACAGCCGCCGGCCACCGCGCAGGGACGGGGAGCACCATGTGCAGCAGGATGCCACTTCCCTCGCCTCTTGCTGCACTTTCATGTGCTCATTTCCGGGTCAGTGGAAGAAGTGGCGGTATACCATACCGCCGTATACCGCCCCACTTCGACCACTGTATATATATATATATATATATACACACACACAGCCAACATTTCCTGCCGAACAAGCAGCAGTTCCCTTTAGCACAGTGTACTGTGCATGAGAACAAGCCAGAACGAGATTGCAGGTGTTACTGCGTAATATTCCACCTAGACTTGACCTGATATTAAGATCACAGTTTGTGAGACCTACAGTAGGATAAACAAGCAGATAATGAGGAAACCTAAATCTCTGAGGACACGAGTGTCCCAAATCAATTGCAATACTCCCTAGCTGCACCATTTGTCTTAGTGCCAAAAACCGATAATGTCCTCTATGGAAACTGGGTATCATGGATTATTAGATCTACACTAAAAAGGTCTACAGTCAATAGGTCTACCTCTAATGGCAGACATGCATTAGGTTGACAGGGTTAAAAGGTCAACATAAAATAGGTAGGCAGTGGGAAAGGTTAACATGAAAATGGTCGACACAAAGGTAGACAATTTTGTTTTTTGTTTTTTTTGCCACTTCTCGGACACAAACAAGCCCCATTAGTGTACTCTTTCGCTCACCATGCTTCGGGCACAGGTTACTATTCCCAGTCGTAGTCCACGTGGATGGTAAGGGTTGTGTATGGGTGACCAGCAGTCACCATACCGAAACCGGGATCCTGGGGAGCAGAATGCCAGGGGGAGGCAAAGCTTCCATTCCACTCTATGGATGTCGTGGAAATAGTCCCTGTTAGTCAGTATGCTGTGTCACGATCCGGGTATCTGGACGCCATTTCTTACCCATCAGATGCCTCCTAAGGCTGGCTCAGCGCTCCAGGACCGGATCCCATCTGTTATCCTGATGTGTACATTCCTGTATCCTCTCCTGTCACTCTGGGACGCTGTCACAGTAAACGCCATATTACACCTGGCATGGCGTCTCCCGCGGCCTCCGCCGCCGTCCCTGAACTTCTGCATGCAGAGTGTCTGAGTGGCGATTACGTCAGCCGCGGCCTCCGCTGTGTCCGCGTGGTTGGATGTGCATCTGTCAGCCTGGCGCCTCCTGTCTCCGGTGGCCGGCGCCGCCATTACTGTTTTCATTACCACATGGATTACAAACCAAACTTCCCTCCAAGTGTCTGCATGGGCGCAGCCATCTTGGATTCTGTCAGCTGATCATTTCCACCAATCTGTTCTCAGTATTGTTAATCTGCATAATTGCCTAGCCAATCCCTTCCTTGCTGCAGGCATAAATACACTGTGCCTGAGCAAGGAAGGCGTCAGTGCTTTGGTTGTCAAACCTAGTTCCTGTTTGTCTCTCTCCTGTGATTGTCTTCCAGGTTCCAGCTCCTGTCTCAAGACTTCCACCATAGAGACCCGCACCAGCATTCCACCTGCGGTGTAGCCTGACTCTCCAATCCATTGTGGATTCATCTGTTTCCAGCTACAACATTACCTGCTTCCAGCTCAGCTTCCAGCAGAGTACAGCTTCCCTTAAAGGGCCGGTGTCCTTTCTACACTTTACCACTCTCCGCCGGTATTATTATTTCTCCGCTCTCAAGTTCTACATTTCAGTTCATATTTCATCGCTCCCAAGTTCATTTATTATTTAACTGGTTCCAGCCAGTATCCACTCCGTGCTAACAACAGTCTGGTTCCAGCCAGTATCCACAGCAGCTGTTTTATCTTCAGCAACCCAGCTTTTCCTGGAACACCAGCTGGCACAATCCTGGGTTATCTCCATTGCTACAGTCGGGCCTGGTAAGGACTTTCCATCTAGAAGATCATAAGAACTATCTCACACTACCAGTGCCCTGTGGCTCCTGCCATCCTGTAGTACCCAGGAACTGTATTTATTCTTTGCTGACTTTTACGTTTTCTTTTACTGCTGCTGTGTTGCGGAGTTGTCATAATAAACATCATTGACTTTTATCCAAGTTGTCGTGGTCACGCCTTCGGGCAGTTATTATTCATGTTACTTACATGTCCAGGGGTCTGATACAACCTCCCAGGTTCCGGTACATCTCAGCCCCTACAACTGAGGCTGCCTCCCGTCAGCTCAGGCCCTCAGTTGTGACAGTAAGCACTGACCTAATGAATCCAGCCGGAGACCAGGATCAAGCGGCCAGGCCGATGCAAGAACTGGCAGCCCGACTAGAACATCAGGAGGCTGCACAGGGCCACATCATCCGCTGTCTCCAGGATCTCTCTACTCGGCTGGATGGGATTCAGACAACTCTCCGTGGATCAGGCGCGTCTGGTGCGTCAACCACAGTGACTCCAGCTATAACCCCACCCACCTTACCCATTTCTGCTCCACGTCTTCATCTTCCAACGCCAGCAAAATTTGACGGATCTCCAAGATTCTGCAGGGGATTTCTCAACCAGTGTGAGATTCAGTTTGAGCTACAACCTGGCAATTTTCCCAGTGACCGTACAAAAATTGCCTACATTATTTCTCTTCTCAGTGGCTCAGCCCTTGGTTATGGGAGAGGTCCGACACCCTGCTATCTTCCTACACTGCCTTCGTGTCAACATTCAGGCGCATCTTCGACGAGCCAGGCCGGGTAACCTCAGCTTCATCCGAGATTCTCCGTTTACGCCAGGGGTCACGTACTGTAGGACAATATCTGATACAGTTCCAGATCCTGGCATCCGAACTGGCATGGAACGACGAGGCCCTGTATGCTGCATTCTGGCATGGCTTATCTGAGTGTATTAAAGATGAGTTAGCTACCAGAGACTTACCTTCTAAGTTAGATGAGCTAATCTCACTCTGCACGAAAGTTGATTTACGTTTCAGAGAGAGAGCAACTGAGCGTGGAAGATCATCTGCTCCAAAATCTTCTGCTCCTCCTCCTCGTCAACTGTCACCATCTAAAGATGAGCCCATGCAACTTGGCCGTTCCCGTTTAACTCCTGCTGAGCGCCGAAGACGTCTCTCCGAGTTTCTCTGTCTCTATTGTGCAGCTCCGTCTCACACCATTAATGCCTGTCCCAAACGTCCGGGAAACTCCAAATCCTAGCTCGCCAAGGAGAGGGCCGGCTAGGAGTAATGATCTCCTCTCCATCTCCTCAAGATTGTAATCTCCCAGTCTCGCTTCAAGTTGCTCAACGTTATCGGAACGTCATTGCCCTCCTTGATTCCGGAGCAGCTGGGAACTTTATTACCGAAGCCTATGTTAAACGGTGGTCCCTACCCACCGAGAGACTTCCTTCGTCCATTTCTTTAACTGCCGTGGATGGCAGCAAAATTTTTGATGCAGTTATTTCTTTAAGGACTCTACCAGTTCGTCTGAGAGTGGGAGTTCTTCATTCCGAACTTATTTCTTTTCTAGTGATTCCAAGAGCCACACATCCTGTGGTCCTGGGCCTTCCATGGCTCCGTCTTCACAATCCTACAATTGATTGGACGACTACGCAAATCCTGGCATGGGGTTCCTCCTGTGCTGAGACATGTTTGTTTAAAGTATTGCCTGTCTGTTCTTCCTCCCCCAGGTCGTCTGATGTTCCACCTCCTCCATATCAAGATTTCACGGATGTGTTCAGTAAAGCTTCTGCTATCCTTCCTCCTCATAGAGAATGGGACTGTCCGATTGATCTCGTTCCAGGGAAGGTTCCACCTCGAGGCCGAACTTATCCGTTGTCTCTGCCTGAGACGCATTCTATGGAGGAATATATTAAAGAGAACCTAGCAAAGGGGTTCATTCGACCTTCTTCTTCTCCAGCCGGCGCAGGCTTCTTTTTTGTAAAAAAGAAAGATGGTGGTCTGCGGCCGTGCATCGACTACAGAGGTTTGAACGACATTACCATCAAGAACCGTTATCCTTTACCCCTGATTACTGAGCTCTTTGACAGAGTTAGCGGAGCTACCATCTTTACAAAGCTGGACTTGCGAGGTGCATACAATCTCATCCGGATCCGTGAGGGTGACGAGTGGAAGACCGCCTTTAACACCCGTGACGGACATTATGAGTACCTCGTCATGCCCTTCGGATTGAGCAATGCTCCAGCTGTCTTCCAGCATTTTGTCAATGAGATCTTCAGAGACATTCTATACCATCATGTCGTGGTCTATCTAGACGATATCCTCATTTTTGCCAACGATTTAGAGGAACATCGTTTTTGGGTTAAAGAGGTTCTGTCCCGTCTCCGTGTCAATCATCTCTATTGCAAATTAGAAAAATGCGTCTTTGAAGTCAAGTCCATTCCGTTTCTAGGGTACATTGTGTCCGGTTCCGGACTAGAGATGGATCCTGAGAAACTACAAGCAATCCAAAATTGGCCGGTACCCTTAACCCTCAAAGGGGTCCAGAGGTTCTTAGGGTTCGCCAACTATTACCGAAAGTTTATACGAGACTTTTCCACCATTGTGGCGCCTATTACTGCTTTCACTAAGAAGGGTGCTAACCCGTCCAAGTGGTCTGAAGAAGCCATGCAAGCATTTCATCTTTTAAAACAAAGGTTCATCTCTGCGCCTGTTCTGAAACAGCCTGACATCGACTCTCCTTTCATCTTAGAGGTGGATGCCTCCTCCGTTGGAGTAGGAGCGGTGTTATCTCAGAGGGCTAAAGATGGCCATTTACACCCTTGCAGTTTCTTCTCCCGGAAGTTCTCCCCAGCTGAGCGCAACTATGCCATTGGCGACCAGGAGTTGCTAGCCATCAAGCTCGCTCTAGAAGAGTGGAGGTATCTGTTGGAGGGAGCTTCTCATTCAATCACCATACTTACAGACCACAAGAACCTTTTATACCTGAAGGGCGCACAATGTCTCAACCCTCGTCAGGCCAGATGGGCACTTTTCTTTTCCAGGTTCGACTTTAAACTCCAGTTCTGTCCGGGCTCTCAGAATCGCAAGGCCGATGCCCTTTCCCGCTCATGGGAGCAAGAAAATGAGTCAGAGTCTTCAGACAAGCATCCTATTATAAATCCGTTGGCATTCTCCACGGTAGGGATGGACTCTACGCCCCCATCAGGGAAAAGTTTTGTGAAGCCGATGCTAAGGAAGAAGCTCATGCATTGGGCCCATGCTTCCCGTTTTGCCGGACATACAGGTATCCAAAAAACCCTGGAGTTTATCTCTAGGTCCTATTGGTGGCCAACTCTGAAAAAGGACGTCTTGGAGTTTATTGCATCTTGCCCAAAGTGTGCCCAACATAAAGTATCCCGCCAGTCGCCTGCGGGGCAACTGGTTCCACTATCCGTTCCCCGTCGACCATGGACCCACTTGTCGATGGATTTCATTACAGACTTACCCATGTGCAACAAGTTCAATACCATCTGGGTGGTAGTTGACCGGTTCACCAAGATGGCACACTTCATTCCTCTCACCGGTCTTCCGTCAGCTTCCAAGTTGGCTCAAGTATTCATACAAGAGATCTTCCGACTCCACGGTCTTCCTGAAGAAATTATCTCAGATCGAGGAGTTCAATTCACAGCCAAATTCTGGCGAAGTTTATGTCAAGTCCTCCAAGTCAAGCTAAAGTTTTCCACGGCTTAGCATCCTCAGACCAATGGTCAAACCGAGAGGGTGAATCAGGACTTGGAGGCCTTCCTCCGCATCTATGTGTCCTCCTCTCAAGATGACTGGGTTCAATTACTTCCCTGGGCAGAGTTCTGTCATAACAACCAGTATCATTCTTCATCTGCTTCAACACCATTCTTCACTAACTTTGGATTCCACCCTAAAGTCCCTGAGTTCCAACCGCTTCCAGCAACTTCTGTTCCCGCAGTGGATATCACCTTGCATCAGTTTGCCAATATCTGGAAGAGCGTACGATCAGCTCTGCTCAAGGCATCGTTCAGGTACAAGAAGTTTGCGGATAAGAAGCGTCGAGCAGTTCCTGCTCTCAAGGTGGGTGATCGGGTATGGTTATCCACGAAGAATTTGAGGTTAAGAGTTCCCAGTATGAAGTTTGCACCTCGCTATATCGGTCCTTTCAAGATTGAACAAGTCATCAATCCTGTTGCTTACAGACTCCAGTTGCCTCCCTTCTTAAAAATACCCAGGACATTCCATGTTTCCCTGTTGAAACCGCTGATCTTGAATCGGTTTCATTCCTCACTTCCTCCAACTCCGAAAGTCCAAACTCAACGAGGCGTTGAGTATGAAGTGGCCAAGATCCTGGACTCACGTCACCGTTACGGTCAACTACAATATCTTATTGACTGGAAGGGTTATGGTCCTGAGGAACGTTCATGGACCAATGCTTCTGATGTCCATGCTCCTGCCTTGGTCCGGAGATTCCATTCCAAGTTTCCTCAAAAGCCAAAGAAGTGTCCTGGGGCCACTCCTAAAGGGGGGGGTGCTGTCACGATCCGGGTATCTGGACGCCATTTCTTACCCATCAGATGCCTCCTAAGGCTGGCTCAGCGCTCCAGGACCGGATCCCATCTGTTATCCTGATGTGTACATTCCTGTATCCTCTCCTGTCACTCTGGGACGCTGTCACAGTAAACGCCATATTACACCTGGCATGGCGTCTCCCGCGGCCTCCGCCGCCGTCCCTGAACTTCTGCATGCAGAGTGTCTGAGTGGCGATTACGTCAGCCGCGGCCTCCGCTGTGTCCGCGTGGTTGGATGTGCATCTGTCAGCCTGGCGCCTCCTGTCTCCGGTGGCCGGCACCGCCATTACTGTTTTCATTACCACATGGATTACAAACCAAACTTCCCTCCAAGTGTCTGCATGGGCGCAGCCATCTTGGATTCTGTCAGCTGATCATTTCCACCAATCTGTTCTCAGTATTGTTAATCTGCATAATTGCCTAGCCAATCCCTTCCTTGCTGCAGGCATAAATACACTGTGCCTGAGCAAGGAAGGCGTCAGTGCTTTGGTTGTCAAACCTAGTTCCTGTTTGTCTCTCTCCTTTGATTGTCTTCCAGGTTCCAGCTCCTGTCTCAAGACTTCCACCATAGAGACCCGCACCAGCATTCCACCTGCGGTGTAGCCTGACTCTCCAATCCATTGTGGATTCATCTGTTTCCAGCTACAACATTACCTGCTTCCAGCTCAGCTTCCAGCAGAGTACAGCTTCCCTTAAAGGGCCGGTGTCCTTTCTACACTTTACCACTCTCCACCGGTATTATTATTTCTCCGCTCTCAAGTTCTACATTTCAGTTCATATTTCATCGCTCCCAAGTTCATTTATTATTTAACTGGTTCCAGCCAGTATCCACTCCGTGCTAACAACAGTCTGGTTCCAGCCAGTATCCACAGCAGCTGTTTTATCTTCAGCAACCCAGCTTTTCCTGGAACACCAGCTGGCACAATCCTGGGTTATCTCCATTGCTACAGTCGGGCCTGGTAAGGACTTTCCATCTAGAAGATCATAAGAACTATCTCACACTACCAGTGCCCTGTGGCTCCTGCCATCCTGTAGTACCCAGGAACTGTATTTATTCTTTGCTGACTTTTACGTTTTCTTTTACTGCTGCTGTGTTGCGGAGTTGTCATAATAAACATCATTGACTTTTATCCAAGTTGTCGTGGTCACGCCTTCGGGCAGTTATTATTCATGTTACTTACATGTCCAGGGGTCTGATACAACCTCCCAGGTTCCGGTACATCTCAGCCCCTACAACTGAGGCTGCCTCCCGTCAGCTCAGGCCCTCAGTTGTGACATGCTGACTGTCAGGATTTAGAGGGGGTGGGATGTAGTCGTCTGTATTGTAACTGGCGGTCACATAACTACATACCGATGGTAAAGTAAGAAAAAAAAAACTAAGAACACCTTGGGGTATATGCAATTAGCGGCGAATCGCGGCAATTTTTCACCCGTTTTTTAATTCGACACAATTCGACCGTCGAATTCCGGCAAGTGGGTGCCGGAATTCAACATATTCAATAAAAAACTGATTCGACAGTCCCGCTGTCGAAAAACGGCCGATTTGACGGATTTTGATCCGATTTTTAAAAAAACGGAAAAAACTGTAAAAAACCCGGAAAAAAATTGCGTGGGGTCCCCCGTCCAAAGCATAACCAGCCTCGGGCTCTTCGAGCCGGTCCTGGTTCTAAAAATCCAGGGGGAAAAATGACAGGGGATCCCCCGTATTTTTAAAACCAGCACCGGGCTCTGCGCCTGGTGCTGGTGCAAAAAATACGGGGGACAAAAAGAGTAGGGGTCCCCCGTATTTTTTACACCAGCATCGGGCTCCACTTGCTGGACAGATAATGCCACAGCCGGGGGTCACTTTTATACAGCGCCCTGCGGCCGTGGCATTAAATATCCAACTAGTCACCCCTGGCCGGGGTACCCTGGGGGAGTGGGGACCCCTTCAATCAAGGGGTCCCCCCCCAGCCACCCAAGGGCCAGGGGTGAAGCCCGAGGCTGTCCCCCCCATCCAAGGGCTACGGATGGGGGGCTGATAGCCTTGAGAAAATTGAAAGAATATTGGGGTCATTCCGAGTTGGTTGCTCGTTATTTTTTTCTCGCAACGGAGCGATTAGTCGCTAATGCGCATGCGCAATGTCCGCAGTGCGACTGCGCCAAGTAAATTTGCTATGCAGTTAGGTATTTTACACACGGCATTACAAGGTTTTTTCTTCGTTCTGGTGATCGTAATGTGATTGACAGGAAGTGGGTGTTTCTGGGCGGAAACTGGCCATTTTATGGGTGTGTGTGAAAAAACGCTACAGTTTCTGGGAAAAATGCGGGAGTGGCTGGAGAAACGGAGGAGTGTCTGGGCGAACGCTGGGTGTGTTTGTGACATCAAACCAGGAACGAAACTGACTGAACTGATCGCAGATGCCGAGTAAGTGTGGAGCTACTCAGAAACTGCTAAGAAGTGTCTATTTGCAATTCTGCTAATCTTTCGTTCGCAATTTTGATAAGCTAAGATTCACTCCCAGTAGGCGGCGGCTTAGCGTGTGCAAAGCTGCTAAAAGCAGCTTGCGAGCTAACAACTCGGAATGACCGCCATTGGTTTTTCCAGTAGTACTACAAGTCCCAGCAAGCCTCCCCCGCAAGCTGGTACTTGGAGAACCACAAGTACCAGCATGCGGGAGAAAAACGGGCCCGCTGGTACCTGTAGTTCTACTGAAAAAAAAAATACCCAAATAAAAACCGGACACGCACACCGTGAGAGTAAAAGTTTATTTCACACATGTCGACACACACATACTTACCTATGTTCACACGCCGACCTCTGTCCACTTGTCCAAGTAGAATCCACGTGTACCTGTGAATAAAATTATACTCACCTCAATCCAGTATCCAGATTATAATCCACGTACTTGGCAAAAAAAAAAAAAAAAAACACCCGAACGAGGCGGACTGAAAGGGGTCCCATGTTTACACATGGGACCCCTTTCCCCGAATGCAGAGACCCCCCCGTGACTGCTGTCACAGAAAGGTCTCTTCAGCCAATCAGCGAGCGCAACGTCCTGGCACTCTGCTGATTGGCTATGCGCGTCTGAGCTGTCAGACAGCGCATCGCAAAGCCTCTCCATTATATTCAATGGTGGGAACTTTGCGTCAGCGGTGAGGTCACCCGCGGTCAGCGGCTGACCGCGGGTAACCCCACCGGTGGCCGCAAAGTTCCCACCATTGAAACTAATGGAGGGAGCTGTGCGATGCGCTGTCTGAGAGCAGACGCGCATACAGCCAATCAGCAGAGTGCCAGGACGTTGCACTCGCTGATTGGCTGAAGAGACCTTTCTGTCACAGCAGTCACGGGGGGGTATCTGCATTCGGGGAAAGGGGTCTCATGTGTAAACATGGGACCCCTTTCAGTCCGTTTGGTCCGGGTGTTCGTTTTTTTTTTTTTTTTGCCAAGTACGTGGATTATAATCTGGACACTGGATCAGGTGAATATAATTTTATTCACAGGTACACGTGGAGTCTACTTGGACAAGTGGACAGAGGTCGGCGTGTGAACATAGGTAAGTATGTATGTGTCGACATGTGTGAAATAAAGTTTTACTATCACGGTGTGCGTGTCCTGTTTTTATTTGGGTATTTTTTTTCCAGTAGAACTACAGGTACCAGCGTGCCCGTTTTTCTCCCGCATGCTGGTACTTGTGGTTCTCCAAGTACCAGCTTGCAGGGGAGGCTTGCTGGGACTTGTAGTACTACTGGAAAAAAACAATATTCTTTCAATTTTCTCAAGGCTATCAGCCCCCCATCCGCAGCCCTTGGATGGGGGGGGACAGCCTCGGGCTTCACCCCTGGCCCTTGGGTGGATGGGGGGGGACCCCTTGATTGAAGGGGTCCCCACTCCCCCAGGGTACCCCGGCCAGGGGTGACTAGTTGGATATTTAATGCCACGGCCGCAGGGCGCTGTATAAAAGTGACCCCCGGCTGTGGCATTATCTGTCCAGCTAGTGGAGCCCGATGCTGGTGTAAAAAATACGGGGGACCCCTACTCTTTTTGTCCCCCGTATTTATTGCACCAGCACCAGGTGCAGAGCCCGGTGCTGGTTTTAAAAATACGGGGGATCCCCTGTCATTTTCCCCCCTGGATTTTTAGAACCAGATATGCAATGCACACAAACTTGCTTGATCGGGCGCTAATACAATATTACATATACTTAAAGTGTACCAATTAATCTATTTTGATTTTATCTGAAGAGCAGCTCCTACGTGGCAACTGGATGCCCTTTACACTAAAGAAAATAGATTGAGTTTCAATGGAAACACTAGGAGCGCTAATAATATATTCATAAAAAATTTTTTATTGATTTTTTAGATGTTAATTACCACAATATAAACAATTTACCTAGTAACTACAAGGTAACATAAAAACCACAATGCAATGATTAGATATGCAAAATGTATATATTCAGCTGATTAGCTCTTTTATAAAAAAAACAATACTGCAGTCCAAGATTGAACATATTGGAATCAGGAAGTCCTCCAATTTGGTATAATTAAATGTGGAGTAGAAAAAAATGTCCCACAGTTTTGTTATGAATTGATACTTTGTATTTATTGCAAGTTTCCTAGTTTTACGAGGCACTGATCTCACCCGTGGTAGCTGGTCTCCGCTGATTCCCGTCGATGGCAATTTGCAGCATAGACTACAAGCGGCTAGATGTATACCTCCTTAATATGTCAGGAGGGGATGCCACAAATTCTCAGCAGTCAGTCTGCTGACGGGGCTTATCAAGCACAGCGGTGGAGCATATAGATGTACCGTCTCATCAAGCGCCAGCAGGGGAGAGATCTCAAGATTAAACAGAGTATTGGATGATAAATGGAGACTCCTTCGGTGGACAAGCAGTGCCCGCAACCCTTAACGCGCTTCTCCGCCCCAAACAAACGGCGGTTTCATCAGGAGGTGTAGATATCCAATGGAAGGATAGATGGATATTTAAATAATTTTGTATCCAATCAGCGTTGAAATAGTAATATGCACACCTGAGTTTTTGCTCAGTGTTGTAATTGTCAATGGATGTTTAGATCGCTTTGTATCCAATCAGCTGTTTTAATAGTAATACATACACCTGAGTAATCACTCGGTGCTGCATTACTTCTATAATCAATTAATATATTTTATTTGGTACAGGTACTTTGTTTAAAACCAGTATTTTCAATAAATAAAAACATATAATATAATCAATAATAAAGAGCGATAGACAGAAGCACTGACCACATGAGTCCCGATATATCCATGTAGGTATGTATATAATGAGCATATTGCTCTATATCATGGTGTGTCTGTTTAGATTTCTTACCATTACGACAGGTCTCGTGTGTTCAATACCTCTCATCAATCCTCATACACAAATAACAAATACATGTATATATATGTTTTACTTTAATAAAGAACGGCATCCCAGAGGAGTATAGCTGTAATCTAATCTTATAATTTCTTAGGAGGCTTATAATTCAAAGTTCCCTATCTTAATCAAGCATCCACAGTAGCCCAGTGGATACGTAACTGGGCTATAGTAAGAGAGGTCATCAGTTCTAAACCAACACAGGCGCAATTGCTACATATAGTTATTATTTATATAGTTTTTATATTTTAATATTTGTAGCGTTTTTATATATGGGGGGAAGCAACAGCATTGGTTATCATCAATTAGATCCAGGATATAAAGAGAAACAAATACATATATGTTTCCCGTTCTCTGTGCCTCTGTGCGCAGATAATGAACCCAAGTGACGGGAGACATAGTAATATATTACGGCCTATTGGAAAGGCTAGTAACTAGCAAACATATAATTTGCTTCACCCATTTCACTTCCCATCTTAAGGTTATCACGGAACACGCCCAGCTAGATCATCATATATCATAGATCATATCTTATACCGAAAAGTAATTAGGGTAAAGACAAATTGAATAGTAGAATATAGAAATAGTTATAGAAATAGTTGTGCAGAGGGATTTTTTCAGAGTATTTTTATGTGTATTAGAGACATCACTATTTCTCATATAAATTAATACACATAAATCTCCATAGATACTCGGAAAATTACTAGACCAGAATTAGCTCGGAAACGAATATATCTTATGTGTATTAAAGTATGGACAGGTCCAGTTAGCATATGAAATATAAAGGGAAGGAGATATGAAGAAAGCAATGGAAATTTAATTTATACATTATTTAGCTCAATGTTTTCATTGAGACCCAAAGGAAACAAAGTATCCAGAACGCATATCCAATAAGCTTCCCTGTTACAAAGGAGGTTATATCTATCCCCACCACGAAATGTCTGCTTTATATGTTCCACTCCCTGTATATGTAGAACCCCACAGTCACCTCCATGCAATGAATTAACATGTCTAGGTACACTATGATTCGTTGATTTTTTATTAATTAATCTTCTGTGTTCCAGGAACCTAGTGTTGAGAGAGCGTGTGGTTCTACCAACATATTGGCTCCCACAGTTGCACGAAATTAGATATATAACAAATGTGGTTAGGCAATTTATATTGCCCACTATATCAAGAGATTCTTTGGTTCTACATGATAAGAATTGTGTACTCTCTTTGATATAACTACAAGTAATACACTTTGGTCTGTTGCATCTATAGCAACCTGTTCTAGGAACACTTGGATAAGAGCTTATAAGACTCTGTTCATTAGGTATTGAAAAATGACTGGGAGATAAATAGTTTTGCAGATTCATAGTTTTCTTAAAAGTGATTCTTGCTTCTTGTTCAAGGGAGTCTGCAAGAACTCTATCCATTTTTAGTAAAGGGAAGTTTTTCTTAATAATGTTTCTAATTGAGTTTGAAGCACTGTTAAATTTGGAGATAAAGGTTGGTTCATGGTTAGTTAGAGTTGACAAGGGGGGAGTAACAGAATCACTCAACGAGAGAAGTTCTTCTCTATCTCTCATAGAGGTTTGGGAGAGAGCTTCATCTAAAACCTCCTGGGGATAACCCTGTTCTCTAAATGATTGCGTAAGCTCGTTGCTCTGTATAATAAAGTCAGAGTCACTCGGGCAATTCCTCTTCAACCTTAGATACTGGCTTTTGGGGATGTTCCTTAGCCAAGGACGACAATGACAGCTTGAATAGTTGAGAAAGGAGCTACAATCTACCTTTTTCTTATAGGTTTTTGTCAATAGTTCACCCGTATCCAGCTTGGCGTGTAGTGCAATGTCCAGAAACGTAATCTCTGTATTGTGTATTGTGCTGGTGAAGGTGAGACCATACGTGTTAGTGTTCAAAAAATCAACGAATGCAGTGACAGAAGAAATATCTCCACTCCAAATAATAAAAAGATCATCTATGTACCTGCCATAGAGCACCAGGTTCGCCCGATAGGGTCCGTCCCAGATATATTCATCCTCAAGACGTCCCATATATAGATTAGCAAAGTTTGGGGCGAACCTGGTGCCCATGGCGGTACCATGTGTCTGTAAATAAAAATCACCATTAAACGTGAAATAGTTCCGTGTTAATATGAAGTGAATGGCATCTAAAATAAATTGGTTAAGGTGAGGGGAAAGTGCTAAATCAAGATCCAAGTAATGTTTGATTGTTTGTATTCCATTTTTGTGAGGGATATTTGTATATAGTGATTCAACATCGCAGGTGACTAATAAATAGTCCTCCTGCCAACTAATATTCTTAATCAACTGCAAAAAATGGGTAGTATCTCTAATATAAGATTTGAGGTTTTTTACAGATGGTTGCAAAAATGAATCTACAAAAGCTGAAAGGTGAGAAGTAAGAGAACCCACTCCTGATATAATGGGACGACCGGGAGGTGACGTGAGGGATTTGTGGATTTTAGGGAGGTGATAGTAAGTGGGGGTGATGGGATGAGTGTTAAACAGAAATTGATATTCAGTCTTGGAGATTGCACCACACGTCAAAGCTCGTATCAGCATTTCCTTAAGTTCTCCAGCGTAGCTCAGGGTAGGATCCTCATGAAGTTTAGAGTAAAAGTTTTTGTTATTAAGTTGCCGGTAGGCCTCCTGTAGATATTCAGATACATTTTGGATAACAGTCCCTCCCCCCTTGTCAGCTGTTTTAATTATAATAGTATTGTCCCTTTGCAGATTCCTCAAAGCACGTCTATCGTTACTATGTAGATTGTCTCTAGTACTTCTTTTTCTTTTTCCTGTCTTTTCACAGAGATTTTTAAAATCCTGTAAGGTGGTGGTATAAAAGGTTTCTATAAATCCACTTTTATAATATGTCGGATAGAACTCACTCTTATTGCGGAACAAGTTTCCACTATTGGTGCGCTTCACATCAAAAATAGGAACTATTTGTGATGTATCTCCCTCCAATTGCAAATCTATCAATGTATCTAAGGTAGATTGATCTTTTGAATCCAGTACTATGGGGACCCCCATAATACCTTTGTTTTTGAGAGTTTTATTATGAAAGTATCTCTTTCTACAGAGATCACGTGTGTATCTATTTAGTTCGATGTAGAGGTCGAAGAATTGGGGATCTTTAGTGGGTGCAAATTTCAACCCTTTAGCCAAAATGGCTTTTTCACTCTCAGATAGCATTCTGGAGGACAGATTGAATACCCCCTTATTCCTTATTTTTGTTTTAAGCTTTTTCCGGGATTCATTTCTTCCTCCTCTACATCCCCTAAATTTGATTCTCTTCTTCTTTTTGGTGACTGTGGTTCTAGGGGGCTGAATCTGTTTCGATTCTTCCAAATGGGATACAATTCCCGTTCTAAAAAATGAGGGGAGTCAGTGGTATTATTTGACTCCTCGTATCTAGCAGACATTTGGTGGGGATTTTTGGCCTGGCCCCCTTTTGGGTATATTCCCTCATATGTACCGGGATTGTAGCTTGAGCTGGCAAGGATGTTAATGGTCTTCTCTCGTTTCTTGGATCAATTTTTGTGTTACCTCTATAAGGAGGTATATTTGTTCTTGAGTCATGTCTAGATTGCATGTTTCTATTATCATTATTTTTTGAAGAGTTTGGAGATGGCTTTTGGTAACTAGATTGTTTATACATATCCATTGTTCTTCTCCCACCCCTGTTATAAGTGTGCACTATATTATTGGAATAATCATATCTATCCCTATCTAATTTTTTATTTTTGTTGGAGATAATCTCCTTTTCAAATTCCTCTACTTTTTGGTTCAAAACATAGTCACAGTTATTAAAATCTGATCTTATATTGAAGGGTTCCAACAGATTTTGTACCTTCTCTATTTCTGCAGAAATATTGGTAACTTTAGTATCACGGTATGTAACTAAAAGCTCCATTAAAGAAAACGAACAGCTGTCGAGAATCTCATTCCACTTTTTTGTGAGGTCGATATCATCCTTAAAGGAACAGGACTTATGTATCCTTAGACCCCTAGGGATCATTTTTTCTTTAATATATTTAGATAGAGTCATTTTATCGAGCCAATGTCTCGTTTCTGCTTTTAAAAGATTTTCCAATCTACTAAATAAATGATGCATATCTAGTGGATTTGCCTCAGTGGAAAGGGATTCAGCAGCTATACGTTCCTGTAAGAGCACATTCCGTCTCTCATTCCTCTCAATAAATCTCCTCTGGGATGCCATATCTTATTAACAACTAGTAAATACAGAAATAATGAAATAAAGTTAAAAAATATATGAAGAATCAAATATATTGATAAAATTAAAGCTAAAAAGCAGCCCAAAATGGTTTAACCAGATCCAAACAATTTATATAGAACAATATGCAATGCACACAAACTTGCTTGATCGGGCGCTAATACAATATTACATATACTTAAAGTGTACCAATTAATCTATTTTGATTTTATCTGAAGAGCAGCTCCTTGATGTTAATTACCACAATATAAACAATTTACCTAGTAACTACAAGGTAACATAAATGCAATGATTAGATATGCAAAATGTATATATTCAGCTGATTAGCTCTTTTATAAAAAAAAACAATACTTGTATATATTTGTTTGGGGCGGAGAAACGCGTTGAGGGTTGCGGGCACTGCTTGTCCACCGAAGGAGTCTCCATTTATCCTCCAATACTCTGTTTAATCTTGAGATCTCTCCCCTGCTGGCGCTTGATGAGACGGTACATCTATATGCTCCACCGCTGTGCTTGAGAAGCCCCGTCAGCAGACTGACTGCTGAGAATTTGCGGCATCCCCTCCTGACATATTAAGGAGGTATACATCTAGCCGCTTGTAGTCTATGCTGCAAATTGCCATCGACGGGAATCAGCGGAGACCAGCTACCACGGGTGAGCTCAGTGCCTCGTAAAACGAGGAAACTTGCAATAAATACAAAGTATCAATTCATAACAAAGCTGTGGGACATTTTTTTCTACTCCACATTTAATTATACCAAATTGGAGGACTTCCTGATTCCAATATGTTCAATCTTGGACTGCAGTATTTTTTTTTTTATAAAAGAGCTAATCAGCTGAATATATACATTTTGCATATCTAATCATTGCATTGTGGTTTTTATGTTACCTTGTAGTTACTAGGTAAATTGTTTATATTGTGGTAATTAACATCTAAAAAATCAATAAAAAATTTTTTATGAATATATTATTAGCGCTCCTAGTGTTTCCATTGAAACTCAATCTATTTTCTTTATTTTTAGAACCAGGACCAGCTCGAAGAGCCCGAGGCTGGTTATGCTTTGGAGGGGGGACCCCACGCAATTTTTTTTCTGATTTTTACCATTCCATTTAAAAAAAAAATATATATATAATATTTTTAAAAATATATAAATAATAATTGTGCCTCCAAAATAGACAAACCAAGTACCTAATCCCTTCTAATATAAATAGATATGCTATTACTAATAAAAAAAACCCACAAAAAAAACATGTTTTTAAATTTTTTTATTAGATTCCGCCACCAAAGTGTGGCGGATTGAAAATGACGAATTTACTGTCTAAAAGCACTGTTGTCGAATTTCCAAACTTCAATTGAATATACTTTTGGCGAATTGCCGCATTTGTACCATTGCAGAAATGTCGAATTTGACAAATGTCAAATTTCAAAAAGTCGAATTTGGAAAGTCCGTTTTTTTGACGGAAAGTACTGAATTGCATTGTCGATTTTTTTTTGGGGGCGAAAATGTCCCATTTTTCGACATTTTGGGGAATTCGACCGCAATTGCATATACCCCCTTGTGTCTACCATGTGTGTCAACCATTGTTATATTGACCTTTTGACCCTGTCGACCTAATGCATGTCTACCATTAGTTGTGGACCTATTGACTGTATACCTTTTTATTGTAGATCTATAGTCCGGATACCCTTCACAGAGGTGTCTATTTACTAAGCCGTGGACAGAGATAAAGCCAATCCGCTCCTAACTGCCATGTTACAGGCTGTGTTTGAAAAAAGGAGATTTATGGTAGACTTACCATAGTTACATTTTTTTCTGCAAGGTACACAAGGTTCCACAGAGAATACATTGGGGTGTAGAGTTGGATCTTGATCCAGAGGCACCAACAGGCTAAAGCTTTGACTGTTCCCAGGATGCATTGCATAGCCTCCTTTATAACCCCGCCTCCGAACACTGGAGCTCAGTTTCGTTAACCAATCCAATGCAGTAGCAGGTAAAGAGAAGGCAGATGCTAGTCACATAAAACCACATTCTCACGCCAGGAGAAGGGACCAGCGGCTAATGCCATACAAACCCAAAGAAGCTAAGTGTGTCAGGGTGGGCGCCCCGTGGAATCCAGTGTACCTCACAGAAAAATATTTAACCATGGTAAGTCTTACCATAAATCTACTTTTCTGCAGCGGGGTACACTGGGATTCCACAGGGAATAACATCGGGGATGTCCTAAAGCAGTTCCTCATGGGAGGGGATGCACTGTAGCGGGCACAAGAACCCGGCGTCCAAAGGAGGCATCCTGGGAGGCGGATGTATCAAAGGCATAGAACCTGATGAACGTGTTCCCTGAGGACCATGTAATCGCCTTGCACAATTGTTCAAGGGACGCGCCACGGCGGGCCGCCCAAGAAGGTCCAACAGACTGAGTAGAATGGGTCTTGATAGCAGCAGGAGCTGGAAGTCCAGCCTGCGTATAAGCTTGTGCAATCACCAATCTAATCCATCTGGCCAAAGTTTGCTTATTCGCAGGCCAGCCACGTTTGTGAAAACCAAAAAGGACAAAGGGAGAATCAGAGGGAGGCGGTTCTCTTCACATAGATATGGAGAGCCCGTACCACATCCAAAGACCGCTCTTTGGAGGACAAACCAGGAGAGATAAAGGCCAGAATCACAATCTCTTGGCTAAGGTGGAAAGACGACACCACCTTAGGTAGATAACCAGGGCGAGTTCTAAGAACCGCATGGTCACGGTGAAAAATCAGAAAGGGTGACCGACAGGATAAGGCATCCAAGTCTGAAACCCATCGAGCAGAGGCAATAGCCAGCAAAAATAAGACCTTAAGCGTAAGCCATTTCAGGTCCACAAACTCAAGAGGTTAAAATGGAGACTCTTGTAGGGCATTCAGAACAACATACAGATCCCATGGAGCCACAGGAGGGACATAGGGAGGTTGAATCCGTAAATATACGTTATGGTAAGAACTTACCGTTGATAACGGTATTTCTCCTATGTCCACAGGTTCCACAGGATAACAATGGGATATGATGGAGTGATAGCGGATTGGCACCAAACGATCACAAGCTTTCAGTCCTCCCAGGATGCAATGGGCCCGTCCATAAATCCGCGCCCACTGGCTCAGGCAAATCAGTTGGATTCCAAAGCAATTAGGCAGGAGCATCATGTAGAGCCCTATTCAGGCGAGAAGAACACAGATGCACACCCTTCCGTACAAGAAGGAAGAGGTTTAGTGAGTAGAAAGATCCTCAAATCAGGTGCATCATGGTGGGATCCCTGTGAACATAGGAGAAATACCGTTATCAACGGTAAGTTATTACCATAACGTATTTCTCCGGCTGGGTCCACAGGTTATCCACAGGATAACAATGGGATTTCCCAAAGCAATTTAGTGGTGGGGACGCTCCTGATTGGACAGGAGAACCTTAGGCCCGAATTCAGCGTCATGAGAGGCAAAAGTATCCAAGGCACAATGTCTAATGAATGTGTTAATGGTAGATCATGTGGCTGCCTTACATATCTGTTCTGCTGAAGCACCATGTTGTGCTGCCCATGAAGGACCTACCTTTACGTGTAGAGTGAGCAGAGACATTACCCGGAACAGGGACATCAGCTTGAGAATATGCTTCTGAAATAGTCATTCGAAGCCATCTTGCTAGCGAGGCCATCCCCTCTTGTGAAATCCGTAGAGAATGAAGAGAGAATCTGTCTTTCTGATGGCACTGGTACGATCCACGTAGATCCTTAATGCCCGGACTACGTCCAGTGACGCTTCTCCCGCAGAAAGTCCCGATACCTGAAAAGCCGGGACTACAATTTCTTCATTAAGGTGGAATTTAGATACCACCTTCGGAAGATACCCTGAACTAGTTCTGAGAACTGCTTTATCTGGATAAAAAATCAAAAAAGGAGAATGACAAGACAGCGCTCCTAAATCTGACACTCTTCTAGTTGATTCCATAGTTAGTAGAAAGAGAACTTTAGCTGTCAGCCATTTAAGATCCACTTTATTAAGTGGTTCAAACGAAGCAACTTCAAGAGCTTTGAGAACTAAACTTAAGTCCCAAGGCACTGTAGGAGGAACAAAAGGCGGTTGAATGCGCAGCATTACCTGGGAAAAAGTACGCACATCCTGTAAATTGGCAATTTTCTTTTGGAACCATACAGTCAATGCTGATACTTGCACTCTCAAGGAAGCCACCTTCAAACCCTTATCCATTCCTGCTTGAAGGAATTCTAAGACCCTGGAAACTTGGAAAGATTTTGGGTCGATATTTCTTTCACTGCACCAATGAATACAGGCATGCCATATTCGGTGATAAATGCGAGCTGAGGAGTGTTTCCTTGCTCTGAGCCTAGTTTGAATTACCTGTTGTGAGAATTCTCTTGACTTCAGGATAGAGGTTTCAAGAGCCACGCCATCAATGACAGTCGATCCAGATTCCTGTGATAACAAGGACCCTGCATCAGTAGATCTGGACGTTGAGGGAGCAGAATTGGCGCATCCATCGACATCCTCTGCAGATCTATGTACCAATGCCTTCTGGGCCAAGCCGGAGCTATTAGAATCACGGCACCCTTTGCTTGTTTTATTTTCCTCACCACCCTGGGTAGCAGGATGATCGGAGGAAACAGATATGCCAGATGAAAGTCCCATTTCACTGACAAGGCGTCCACAAAGATCGTTCCGGGATGCTTTGTTCTTGACCCGTATGCTGGCACTTTGTTGCTCAGACGGGATGCCATGAGATCTATCTCTGGCAAATCCCACTTGTCTACCAGAGTCTGAAATACTTCCGGGTGTAGAACCCATTCGCTTGCTTGAATGGTGTGTCGACTGAGAAAGTCCGCTTCCCAGTTTAGGACTCCTGGAACGAACACTGCGGACAATGCTGGAAGATGGAGTTCTGCCCACTTTAGTATGTGACTTACCTCCTTCATTGCTGTTTGGCTGCGGGTTCCTCCCTGATGGTTGAGGTACGCTACTGCCGTTGCATTGTCTGAGTGGATCTGGACTGGTTTTCCTTGCAGAGTGTCCTTTGCCTGAATCAGTGCCACGTATATGGCCCGAAGTTCCAACAGGTTTAATGGCAGGCAACTTTTTTCTTTGGTCCATTGTCCCTGGAACCATAATTTTCCGGACACTGCTCCCCAGCCCCGACGACTGGCATCTGTTGTCAGGATCTCCCAATATGATATCCAAAAGGGTCTCCCCTTGTCTAGATGGGATGTCTGTAGCCACCAGGCTAATGACTTTCTTACCTTTTCTGAAAGTACTATGGTCTGTTTCTTTATTGTCTGATGTACACCATTCCATCTGGCCAGAATCAGATGCTGCAGAGGTCTTGAGTGGAATTGTGCATACTCCACCATATAGAATGTTGACACCATCAAACCCATCATTCGCATTGCTGCATGAATTGATATTGTTTGACTGTGTAACAACTCCTGAGTCCTTAACTGCACCTTGGATATCTTGTTCCAGGTAAAAATATTCTTTGCATACTTGAATCCAATACAGCCCCCAAGTGAATCATCCGTTGTGACGGAATCAGAGATGACTTTGCCCAATTTATGAGCCATCCGTGCTCCTGTAGACAAGCTATTGTCTGTTGGAGATGGCACAGGAGCAATTCCTGGGATTGTGCCAGGATTAAAAGGTTGTCGAGGTATGGAAAAATTCTTATCCCCTGCTTGCGGAGATAAGATGCCATAACCACCATAATTTTGGTAAACACTCTGGGGGCTGTGGCTAACCCAAAGGGTAAAGCCTGGAACTGAATATGCTGCTGGAGGATGGCGAACCTGAGATAACACTGATGAGACAGTGCTATAGGAACATGTAGGTAAGCACAGAGCCGGATTAAGACCATGGGGGGCCCGGGGCACTTAAGAGAGTGGGGCCCCTAATAGAGAAGGCAGAAAATATATATATATATATATATACACACACACATATACATATATATATACATACACACACACACATATATATATATATATATATATATATATATATTTTTTTTTGCCTCCCCAAGCAGCACACCCCCTGCCACACCGCAGATCGGATCTCTCTTCCGTTCCGATCTGCGGTGCTGTGCTCCCCGGATCCCGTCCTCACTGCAGCAGCGGGCGCACAGACAAGACAGCTGAGCTGAGCGACGGCTCAGCTGTCCAATAAAGTATGAATGAAGCAGCCTGCCGCTCAGTCATTGGCTGGGCACGCAGGCTGTTTCATTGATACATTATTGGACAGCTGAGCCCAGTGGCGTAACTAGAAATTTTTCTCCCCCAAGCCAAAAAATCCTTCGGCGCCCCCCCCCCCCCCCCCATGCCCCCCGTAATTGGCACTAGCAAAGGTAGAAAAATGTGCACGCCGCAGGCGCGCGCCGGCAAAAAGGGTGTGTGGCTTTGTCGAAATGGGTGTGGCTTTGCGTGGAGGGCGTGGCATTGCAGGAAAAGACTAGCTTATACCCCAGTTTTGCAACCTGCACGCCCATACGTTGGCCACCACAGGAAAGAAAAATAATCCTGATTCATGCCCCTTACATTATTTGTAATTTTTCCTCCTTATAGTAATGCCCAGTATACATTATTCCACATACTGCAATGGCCCTTAGACATTATTCCACACACAATAATGCACATGACACAATATGCACACACTGTAATGCCCCAGACACATTATGCCACACACCGTAATGCCTGTGACACATTATGACAGGAATCGCAATGCCCGTTATACATTATGCTACACACTGCAATGCCCCTGATACATTATAGCACATACAATGTCTGTGACACAGTATGACACACACCACAATGATCCTGAGACATTATACCACATACCACAATGCCCGTGATATAGTATACAACACACCGTAATGCCTGATACATTATGACACACACCGCAATGTCCGTGATACATTATGCCACACACCGTAATGCCCATTACACATTAAGTTCTACAGTAAGGCTTCTAATTACTTTTAAATTACCTGCTCGTTGCCAGGGGTTTCATGCTCTTGGTTCCATGCACGGTGCCAGGGGTTTTCATGCTCAGGGTGTCATGCTCGTTGCCAGGGGTTTCATGCACTGGGTGTCATGCTCGTTGCTAGGGGGTAGTGCTTGTTGCTAGGGCCATGCTCCCAGTGCCACATATGCCCCCAGTGCCAGATATTCCCCTACAGTGCCAGGTATATGCCCCTAGTGCCAGATATTCCCCCACAGTGCCAGGTACATGCCCCCAGTGCCACATATACCCCCCCCCCCCAGTGCCACATATGCCCCCACAGTGCCTGCTCCCCCCAGTGCCAAATATTCCCCCACAGTGCCAGGTATATGCCCCCAGTGCCAGATATTCCCCCACAGTGCCAGGTATATGCCTCCAGTGCCAGATCTTCCCCCCACAGTGCCAGGTATATGCCCCCCAGTGCCAGATCTGCCCCCACAGTGCCAGATCTGCCCCCCACAGTGCCAGGTATATGCCCCCAGTGCCAGATCTGCCCCCCACAGTGCCAGGTATATGCCCCCAGTGCCAGATCTGCCCCCCACAGTGCCAGGTATATGCCCCAAGTGCCTGCTCCCCCCCTCCCCCATGTGTTGGAGGGACACGGAGCGCATCGCGCGTCTCTCCTATGTCCCTCCTGGCTCTCCCCGGGCTGGTCTAATACAGGAAGTGCCGGTTCGTGAGCCAATCAGAGCTCACGAACGGCACTTCCTTAGACCGGCCGGGGGAGAGCCAGGGAGGGACACAGGAGAGACGCGCGATGCGCTCCGTGTCCCTCCAACACAGCAGGGAGGGAGAGGAGACCGCAGATTGACATGAGGACGCTCGTCCGCATGTCAATCTGTTCTAAGGGAGTCGGGGAGCGGAGCACAGCACCGCAGATCGGATCGGAAGAGAGATCCGATCTGCGGTGTAGCAGGGGGCCCTTTTGGAAAGGGGGGCCCGGGGTACGTATCCCCCGGGCCCCCCCCTTAATCCAATAGAAACAGAAAGAGGCGATCTCCCAGCGATGCTATATATAGACTCCAGATCCGTAAATGTTCCTGTTTCTCAAACACAGAACACAACATACAGTATATCCGTTAACTGGTAATGATAATTTCCACAGGAATTCCAACGTCACTTTTCTCAGTGACTGACCTGTATTAAATAGGATGCATTCACATAAAGGTTTCTTTCATATTTCTTATAAACGACAGCCCACGGCTTATCTACACCAGGCTTACCTTTAGGATAAGCCCTATATGCACTGAAAGGTTTCTTTTCCAGTTCTCATTCGTGTTGGAAACGTTGTTATCTCCAATCAAATCTCTCCAAAATGACAGCAAATGGTGAAAAAAATGTCTTTATTCAAACAAACCCACCGATGATGTGGGAATAAAATCAAAGACAAGTAAAAACAAAAAATAAATAAAACACCACAAGAGGTACCCTAATTGCAGTAGGGGCCACTTCCAATGGTACCGGTAGGAAGGACAGGGTATACACTCCCAATTCAAAGGGGTTATAAAGAGAGCAAAAAGTTACCCAAAGATTAATGCCAACCACCGTAAAGAAGTACAGCCCAGGGTCCTCCTGTGGAACACCAACGCGTTTCGGATAAAATCCTTCCTCAGGGTATGCAATGGAAGTGACCCCCTAGTCACATTTATACCTGACTGTCCAAATCACATGTCCATATTGGCGAATCAGGTTACAATAATGCTAAACATACATACAACCTTACAATTTTGTTATACATATATCTTAAAAAACATATCCACATAAATATCACCATATTCTGCTGTCAATATAAAAGAAACTCCATAAAAAGCCATATAAAATCCCCAAATAACTTAATTGGTTGATACTATAGTCCAAACTGGATCCCTGGAATGGTCCTTTATTAGGGAAAAATCACCCTTATCCCAGGTGTCCATATCCGCAAATTACTCATGATCCTTTAATCACGTGTTACACATACTTCCGCCCACAGGCCATCAGCAATGCCGTATATATTCGTTTCCATGGCTACGGCACGTACTTTGTCCTTGCTACTCACGATCCGTCACAACCGGAAGGGGTCGTCACATGTCCGGTCTCACTTCCGGTGCTCGGACCGCAATGCGGAAACCAGTTGCCGCCCTGTTGAGACGCACGCTAATTGCTTCTTCCATCTCTATCACCACCGGAAGTGCTTATCACGTGTCTGGTCTCTTTTCCGGTAATTGAACCGCATTGCGGAAGTTTTGCTGCCGCCCAGTTGAGACGCACAACCATTTTCTCTTCCATAGACATAAAGTGATACAGGGAAAACGAAAAGAAAATATCAGTGGTTTTATTATTACTTATACCCCACAGATAGACTAAAAAACGTCCCAATTTTCAAAATATATTCAGACTTATATTTAAAACATTTTTTAAAAATTCAAGATGTTGTACAAAATACAAAATAACTTTGTGCAAAATACGCAATGGTCTTACTGTATCTTTATACCTGAAATATAATTTAGATATATATCTTATATATTTAGTTAGAGGGACTAATTTTTAAACAGATGACCTTCCTAAATTATACAAGTGACACATAATAATATGTATTCCCCCCTAGATGTTTCTTTATTTACTCTTCTGGTTTCACGTTTCCACTAGATTGGTTATACATTAACAGACCTACAGAAACCACTTGGTCTCGAAATCTAAATTGAGACCTTTTGGATGTAGTGTTTTTAGTTCGTAGATCTTTCTCATCTCCGCCCTCGCTAATCTATCTTCATCATCATTCTTGCGCCAATTCGAGTGGATACTCATAATTGCACAAAAACTTACAAGATGGTTGTTATTGCAATTATGTGTGTTTTCAAAATGGTTGGACACACTATGTGTTTCGAGGCCTTTTTTAATGTTACGGACGTGTTCCGCCATCCTCACCTTAAGTACCCTCGTGGTGCGTCCTATATACTGTATACCACACTGGCATTCTAATAGATATATACAGTTTTTAGTGGAACAAGTTAGAAACTGTTTAATAGGGTATACCATATTAGTTTGTGTGGATTTGTATTCTGTTATTTTATTACCATTTCCCTTACAGTTCCTGCACATAATGCACATCCCACATCTATAGAAACCTTTCGATTTCACCCTAGTTTGCATTTTTGGGGGGGCCACTACACTACTCACAACGTTCTCCTTCAAGTTCTTAGCCTTCCGATATATAAAGCTTGGTCGTTCTGATATATGTTCCCTTAACAAAGGATCTTTATTCAGAATATCCAAATGTTGTCTCATAATTTTTTCTATTTGTGTGTATTGACTATTAAAGTCTGTAATAAATGCTATTCCCCTAGTATTGCCACCATCCTTACTTTTAACTTTTTTCAGACACTTATCTCTATCCAAATTGGCACCGAGATCCCTAGCAGTTCTTATAGCCTCCAAATCGTATCCCTTTTGTTGGAACTGATCTTGCAAGATATTAGCATGCTTCTCGTATTCCTCAATATCTGTACAATTACGTCGAATACGATGGAACTGACTTTTGGGGATACTTTGCAACCAATTTTGATGGTGATTACTGGTAAAATCAATAAAGGAGTTGCAGTCGGTTTTTTTAGTATAATTACTGGTTTTAACTACTCCGTCTTCAACATAAATCCTCAAATCCAAAAAATTAACCTCAATCTCACTTATCTCAAAAGTAAGTTTTATATTGAATTAATTGTTATTAAGGTGCATACAAAAGGCATCCAAGGTACTACGATCGCCTCCCCATACAAAGATAATGTCATCGATATATCGATGCCACGACACCAGACTGGCGCCCAGCTGGTGGCCGTTCCATACTGCTTGCTCTTCCCAATATGCCATAAATAAATTGGCATAACTGGGCGCCAGTCTGGTGCCCATGGCAGTACCCATAAGCTGCAAGTAAAAATTGTCCTGAAACCAAAAAAAGTTATTTCTCAAAATAAGAGAAATGCCATCAAGGATGAATCTTTTTTCATTCTCATTCGTGCCCACTTGGTCCAAAAAGAATTCCGTAGCTGCCAACCCATGTTCATGCTCAATGATGGTATACAGCGATTGTACATCAGCTGTAACCATTAAAAAAACGGGCTGCCAGTTAACCTTCATCAATTTGTTAATGATGCTTATAGTGTCCCTTAAATAAGACTGGGTGGATTGGACTATTGGCTGTAATAATCCATCAATCGCCTGGGACAAGTTGGAAAGACATGAGTTGGTGCCAGCGACAATAGGCCGCCCCGGTGGTCTTTCACTATCCTTATGGATCTTAGGGAGGATATAGAGTACAGGTATTGAAGGGTTCTCTATAACAATCGACTTCATATCCTCCTCCTCAATGACCCCTTTGGATAGGTACAGAGCTAAGAATGATTTCAACTTGTCCATAATGCCATCTCCTGGATTTGTCCTTAGCTTTTTATATGTGTCCCCCTCACATAGTTGTCTGCAGACTTCCATGTTATAATCCTCCAGATTCATGATTACCACACTTCCCCCCTTGTCTGCAGGTTTTATTACTATATCCCTATTCTCTCTAAGGGACTTAATGGCCATCCTTTCCTCTTTACTCAAATTCATTTTCCTATTTGGTTTTAGTTTTACACTTTCCAAGTCATTCTTTACCGCTTTTTCAAATGCCTCGATAAAACACCCTTTCTTATGTTTAGGGTAGAACTTTGATTTCCTTTTAAGATTAAGTTTCCCTATATTGTGGGGAGTAGTTGATTCTGATCTATCACTAAAAAAAACTTTTTAAAGTGAGATTTCTAATGAATTTCTCTACATCCACAAACACGTTAAATTTATCACACCTATTTGAGGGAGAGAATTTTAGACCCTTTTCAAGGACACCAGTTTCATGTGCTGATAATTGATAATTACTAAGATTATAAATCTTGGTGTTCTTATTAGTACTGGTAGTTATCACAGAGTCAGTATCCTGCGTAATTTCTTCCCCCCCCATGTTAATGGAATTACTGGTGGATCCAACACAACCTTTACATTTATGTCTCCTACTTGAATTTAGTAATTTGAATTTACCTCCCCTCCTACCTCTCTTTCTTATAATTTTCTTTTCACCTATATCAGAGTCTATCTCCATTCCCTGTGTGACCTTCGACCCACATCTAAAAAACGTGATTGAGTAGACTGATATTCATAATCAGTTCCCTCCTCAATGTCGTTATGACGTCTATTCCCCCTATATGTGCGGTTGGGTCCATGTTCCTGCAGATAACCTGTATTTTTCCATGTGTTTCTTTCTTCCCTTTTTAGGGGCATCCTTCTATTTTCAAAGTCCCTCTTCTGATTGTATTCATTCCTATAGTTGTATGTATTTCTATATCTCCATGAACTGTCCACTGGCGATCTTTCTCTATTTCCTGTGTTTCTTTTTAGTACTCCTTTCTTCTGTCTATATTGACTTCCATGATTGTCCCGTGTGTTGGATGTATTTCTATCCTTAGATAGATTACCCAATTGTATATCCCCATCACACTTATTTCTTTTACATTCATCAGTATCTCTAAAATACTTTTTCTGTTTTTTATTTTTAATTTCCCTCTCTATCTTTTCTATTTTTCTAATAATCTCCTCCTCCAATGTTTTATAGTCCTCTGATTTGGAATAAGGTTCTACCAAAGATCGGAGGGAGCTGATCTCATCCTCTATCACCTTAAGGGTTTCGCTTTTTTCTTTAATAATAAGTTGCATAAGAGAATAAGAACAATCATCTAAGATTTTCTGCCAATCCTTCATAAAACTCCCTGATTCGTTATTGAATGAGGGAGTTTTTATAATTTTCAACCCTTTAGGGGTGAGACCTTCCGAACAATATTTTTCCAGGAAGGCCACCTCCCACCAAATCTTGCTCTCTCGTATGAGCAACTTTTCCAATTTCCCCATCGCGCTCTCTAAATGATCATCCTCCAATTCCACACTCTCATTCTCATTAAACAATAAGTCAACCTGAGCTTTTCTATTGGTTCGATGGGAAAACATATTTGAGGGCGGCAAGACACAATTTCAGTGCAAACAGACCAACTTTAGACAAAGATTTTGAAAAGTAACTTGCGCCCTAGCTTCAGCTCGGCAGATCTCCAAAAGGAGCACCACTCCTCTTTAAATACAATAGAAACAGAAAGAGGCGATCTCCCAGCGATGCTATATATAGACTCCAGATCCGTAAATGTTCCTGTTTCTCAAACACAGAACACAACATACAGTATATCCGTTAACTGGTAATGATAATTTCCACAGGAATTCCAACGTCACTTTTCTCAGTGACTAACCCCCCTTAATCCGGCTCTGGGTAAGCATCCTGTACATCCAGTGATAACATGTAATCCCCTGGTTCCATGGCCAAAACTATGGAGCGTAACGTCTCCATGTGGAACCGCGGTACCCAAATGTATTTGTGTAGCATTTTGAGATTGAGAATGGGCCGAAACAACCTATTTGGCTTCTGAACCAAAAACAGGTTGGAGTAAAAACCCTGTCCCCGTTGTGCAGGGGGTACTGGAATAATTACCCCTGACTGAAGCAACTTCTGAACTGCTTCTTGCAGGGCTCTGGCCTTTGCCTCTACCCGAGATGGGCTGTGCAGAAGACCCTTCAAGGAGGCTGCTTCTTGAAAGGAAAAACATAACCCAGAGATACCGCTTCTTGCACTCAGGCATCTGGTGTAGACTGCTGCCATATCTGTGCAAAATGAAGAAGTTGGACCCCTACCCTGGGGTACCCCAGGCGGAGGACCGCACCATCAGGCTGATGCTTATCTTCTAGTTTGGAAGCTGGCCCTCTGGTGGCCCAGTGCTTCTTTGCCTTACCAAACTTATTGTATTGGGGCTGCTTACGTTCACTTTTTACTTTTGCTTTTCCTTGCGACCGAAATGGCCGAAAAAACGGACCCGTAGGCCTGGGATTATATGTGGCGAGAAACCTGACTCTTGGATTCTGCTTCTGATTCCAGAATATCGGTCAATTCATTACCAAACAGAATATTCCCAGCAAAAGGCAAAGATTCCAGAACCTTTTTTGATTCTGAATCAGCTTTCCATGTACGTAACCAAACTGCTCTACGAGCAGCTACTGTTAAGGCTGATGCTTTAGAAGCAGTCGTACCCATATCTATTGCCGCTTCTTCCAAGAATACTGCAGCCTGTTTCATGTCAGCTATATGGGATTCTTGCTCCCTAGAAGGTGCTGAAAGCCCATCTTCCAGTACCTCAGCCCATTCAGCTACTGCTTTTGCCATCCAAGCTGAAGCCATAGCTGGCCTTATGACTGCCCCCCGACAGAGAAAATATGGTTTTCAAAAACCCATCCACTCTTCTATCAGTGACATCTTCTAATGACGTTGACGGGAAAGGCAATATAGATTTTCGCACTAATCGAATGACATGCATATCTACTTTAGAAAGCACTTCCCTTTTTTTTTTTTTTTTTTTTTTAAATATGTTTATTAAGGAAGAAAATGGAAATACACACACATTACCACAATAACTGTAGAATATTGACAATAGGAAAATACAAGGATATCAATGAAAATGATGATATATAGGAATGTATATCATAACATTTGTTCAAAACAAATCACATAAAAATTCACATAAGAGAGTAGGGGAGTCAAGGGGGAGGTTCAAAATGTAAAATGGAAGATTAACAACATTTAGTGTCAGCAAGAAGTCAAACAATGCGATCAGGAGAGTACAAGAGTTGAGGCTAAAAGGGCGGTGATCCCTTCATGAGTACCTCAGTATTGTACCATGTAGTATGTTTAACTACCTTGCGTATGTTGTCACGAGTTGACTGAGATAGGGTTACGATATAGGGCAGCCATATTGCAAAGAATTTGGAAGAGTTGGAGTCTGCTCTGAGAGAGCATTCTATCCAGTCCATTTGGTATAGATATGTCAATCTAGGATGCAGAAGGGTTATGGATATAGGGGTTTTATGTATCCACTGAGAAAGTATGGTCTTCTTGGCGGCTGCCGCAATCCGTGCTAATAACAGTTTATTACCTGGGGACAGTGAGAGACAGTCAGGATCGTACTGATTCCAGAAAGCCCAAATTAAAGTAGCCGTGAAAGAAATATTCAAGGTCGATGTAATGTAGGTACAGATATCTTTCCAGAACAATTGTATTACCGGGCATGACCAGAGGCAGTGGATGATATCAGCAACAGGAGAAGAACATTTGAAACATTGAGAGTTATCAGAGATGCCCGTAAGAAATCTAAGACGAGGAGTGTAGTATGCCCTATGCAAAATTTTTAAATGCATTTCTGAATAGGAAGAGGAAACTAAATGTTTATTAAGTAGTAAGTGCCAGCGTATTACAGTTTGTAGATCAGTTCCCGGCAAGGTATCCATCCATTTAGCTAGGCCTGTAGTTTGACTATTCAGATCTATCTTACGTCTGGTGTATGCATAAATAAAGGATGTGGGGCAAGGAGAGTGAGGAGTCAATCGCAATTGGGTGTCTAGGGGAAAGTTGTAGTCTGCAGGCCGTAAGTGTGTTATCAGTCGCGTTGCAAAACTGCGGGCTTGAAAATATACAAAGAGTGGTATATGTAGGTTCGGAAATCTGAGTTTCAATTGAGACAGGGTGAGTACTTCGGTGCAGGTGACATTCAATAGTTGATATATCAAACGCAAGCCGTGAGAATACCAATTTTTGATAATCGCGTCTGTCTCCCCTCCTTGAAAGTCTGGATTATTTAAGAGTGGTTGGAATAAGCAGCTGGTCACTGTAAGTCCCATGCGTTTTCGAATTGGGTCCATGCCTTACACGGGGAAAATAATAATGGATTCGAACGGAAGGGTTGCAATGAGTCAGGAAAATTTTATATGGAAGGCAGGTTACCATGAGGTAGCATAGATTGCTCTAGTGATAAATTAACATAGTTGGCAGAGCCTCCAACCCAGTCAATAGCATATCTGTAATTAGCGGCCAGAGAGTAATCTTCTGGGCATGGCAAGTTCACCCCCCCCCTGCGTAGTTGGTTGTTTCAATTTAAAAAGGGCTATGCGTGGGCGTTTATTCTCCCAAATAAAAGCATTAAGGGATTTATTAATTGTTTGGATGTCGCGTTTAGCAAGAAGAAGCGGAAGCATTTGGATCGGATATAGTAGACGGGGGAAGGAAATCATTTTGTATAAGTGGCATCTACCTTGATATGAAATTGGTAAATTTTGCCATCGTGCAAAATCGTCCATCATTTTATTAATAGAATGAGAGAAATTTAGTGTGTATAGATCGGCTAATTTGGATGAAAAACGTAAGCCTAGGTAGGTTATAGAGCTAGCGGCCCATTTGAAAGGGAATCGGGAGCCCCAATTTTGTGTAGTTTTAGGGCCTAGAGCCAGTGCCTCTGTTTTATCAAAGTTGATTAGGAAGCCCGAGATCAAATGAAAATCATTGAGTATGGCTTGTCAGGAATCGGCGCTCTGCTACGTCTCACTTACCAGCGCGCTGGTGTGCGGGCCTCCGGAGGTCTTGTCCCCAGTTGCGGCTGCATGGGTGTAGTAACCGCGAGCGTTCTATTTCACATTGCTGAGTACTTCTGAGTCTGGTCCTGTGTGGGTTTTGCGGCGTGCCGGTGTCCAGCCTGTGTGGACGTTACCATGACACCTGCACGCAGCTGATTCTGATGTTCAATCCAGCTTGTATCTCCGCCTGCAGTTTGTGTCCAATCACTGCTGGGCAGGAGGTATAACTTCCAGCTTGTGGCTCTCTCACATTGTCTCGGACAACAAGTCACACACCGTGTGGCTTAGTTCTTCTGGTTCCTGTTTCCAGCGATCCCCGTGGTTACTTCCGTTTGTTCCAGTCTTCATTCTCACAGCTCTCCTGTTAAACTCCGGACTCCAATTCCATCCAGCCACAATCACCAGCAGCAGAGACTCTCCTCAGGTGTTCGTATTACCATCTCACTTGTACACTGGCTATCTGTATTCCATCCGTGCATTTCAGCAGTATTACTATTGATGGCTTAGAGACTGTTTAGAGATGAGCGGGTTCGGTTCCTCGGAATCCGAACCCCCCCGAACTTCAGCCTTTTTACACGGGTCCGAGGCAGACTCGGATCTTCCCGCCTTGCTCGGCTAACCCGAGCGCGCCCGAACGTCATCATCCCGCTGTCGGATTCTCGCGAGGCTCGTATTCTATCGCGAGACTCGGATTCTATATAAGGAGCCGCGCGTCGCCGCCATTTTCACACGTGCATTGAGATTGATAGGGAGAGGACGTGGCTGGCGTCCTCTCCGTTTAGATAGAGAGTGAGACACTTGATTTAGTAATTTAATTTTAGTAATTTTGGGGAGCATTAGGAGTACTCAGAGAGTGCAGAGTTTTGCTGATAGTTATACTAGTGACCACCAGTTTTATTTATTATTTAAAATCCGTTCTCTGCCTGAAAAAAAACGATACACAGCACAGTCACATACCATATCTGTGCTCAGCCTCAGTGTGCTGCATGATAATATCATCTATGTATATCTGACTGTGCGGAGTGCTCACTGCTCACACAGCTTAATTGTGGGGGAGACTGGGGAGCAGTTATAGCAGGAGTACATAACAGTGCACACTTTTGCTGCCAGTGTGACTGACCAGTGACCACCAGTATATTGTCTGCCTGAAAAAGTTAAACACTCGTGTGTTTTTTTATTTTTATTCTATAAACGCATTCTGCTGACAGACAGTGTCCAGCAGGTCCGTCATTCATTATATTATAATATATACCTGCAGTAGTGATATATATATATTTTTTATATCATTATCATCCAGTCTATACTAGCAGACGCAGTACGGTAGTCCACGGCTGTAGTTACCTCTGTGTCGGCAGTGCTCGTCCATAATTGTATACCTACCTGTGGTGGTTTTTTTTTTCTATCTTCTTCATACTAGTAGTTTAGGAGTCTGCTGCTGACAGTGTCCAGCAGGTCCGTCATTATATAATATATACCTGTCCTGCAGTAGTGATATATATATATTTTTTATATCATTATCATCCAGTCTATACTAGCAGACGCAGTACGGTAGTCCACGGCTGTAGCTACCTCTGTGTTGGCAGTGCTCGTCCATAATTGTATACCTACCTGTGGTGGGTTTTTTTTTTCTATCTTCTTCATACTAGTAGTTTAGGAGTCTGCTGCTGACAGTGTCCAGCAGGTCCGTCATTATATAATATATACCTGTCCTGCAGTAGTGATATATATATATTTTTTATATCATTATCATCCAGTCTATACTAGCAGACGCAGTACGGTAGTCCACGGCTGTAGCTACCTCTGTGTCGGCAGTGCTCGTCCATAATTGGATACCTACCTGTGGTGGTTTTTTTTTCTATCTTCTTCATGCTAGTAGTTTAGGAGTCTGCTGCTGACAGTGTCCAGCAGGTCCGTCATTATATAATATATACCTGTCCTGCAGTAGTGATATATATATATTTTTTATATCATTATCATCCAGTCTATACTAGCAGACGCAGTACGGTAGTCCACGGCTGTAGCTACCTCTGTGTCGGCAGTGCTCGTCCTTAATTGTATACCTACCTGTGGTGGGTTTTTTTTTCTATCTTCTTCATACTAGTAGTTTAGGAGTCTGCTGCTGACAGTGTCCAGCAGGTCCGTCATTATATAATATATACCTGTCCTGCAGTAGTGATATATATATATTTTTTATATCATTATCATCCAGTCTATACTAGCAGACGCAGTACGGTAGTCCACGGCTGTAGCTACCTCTGTGTCGGCAGTGCTCGTCCATAATTGTATACCTACCTGTGGTGTTTTTTTTTTTTTCTATCTTCTTCATACTAGTAGTTTAGGAGTCTGCTGCGGACAGTGTCCAGCAGGTCCGTCATTATATAATATATACCTGTCCTGCAGTAGTGATATATATATATTTTTTATATCATTATCATCCAGTCTATACTAGCAGACGCAGTACGGTAGTCCACGGCTGTAGCTACCTCTGTGTCGGCAGTGCTCGTCCATAATTGTATACCTACCTGTGGTGGGGTTTTTTTTTTCTATCTTCTTCATACTAGTAGTTTAGGAGTCTGCTGCTGACAGTGTCCAGCAGGTTCGTCATTATATAATATATACCTGTCCTGCAGTAGTGATATATATATATTTTTTATATCATTATCATCCAGTCTATACTAGCAGACGCAGTACAGTAGTCCACAGCTGTAGCTACCTCTGTGTCGGCAGTCACTCGTCATCCATAAGTATACTAGTATCCATCCATCTCCATTGTTTACCTGAGGTGCCTTTTAGTTGTGCCTATTAAAATATGGAGAACAAAAATGTTGAGGTTCCAAAAATAGGGAAAGATCAAGATCGACTTCCACCTCGTGCTGAAGCTGCTGCCACTAGTCATGGCCGAGACGATGAAATGCCATCAACGTCGTCTGCCAAGGCCGATGCCCAATGTCATAGTACAGAGCATGTAAAATCCAAAACACCAAATATCAGTAAAAAAAGGACTCAAAAATCTAAAATAAAATTGTCGGAGGAGAAGCGTAAACTTGCCAATATGCCATTTACCACACGGAGTGGCAAGGAACGGCTGAGGCCCTGGCCTATGTTCATGGCTAGTGGTTCAGCTTCACATGAGTATGGAAGCACTCAGCCTCTCGCTAGAAAAATGAAAAGACTTAAGCTGGCAAAAGCACAGCAAAGAACTGTGCGTTCTTCGAAATCACAAATCCACAAGGAGAGTCCAATTGTGTCGGTTGCGATGCCTGACCTTCCCAACACTGGACGTGAAGAGCATGCGCCTTCCACCATTTGCACGCCCCCTGCAAGTGCTGGAAGGAGCACCCGCAGTCCAGTTCCTGATAGTCAGATTGAAGATGTCAGTGTTGAAGTACACCAGGATGAGGAGGATATGGGTGTTGCTGGCGCTGGGGAGGAAATTGACCAGGAGGATTCTGATGGTGAGGTGGTTTGTTTAAGTCAGGCACCCGGGGAGACACCTGTTGTCCGTGGGAGGAATATGGCCATTGACATGCCTGGTGAAAATACCAAAAAAATCAGCTCTTCGGTGTGGAAGTATTTCAACAGAAATGCGGACAACATTTGTCAAGCCGTGTGTTGCCTTTGTCAAGCTGTAATAAGTAGGGGTAAGGACGTTAACCACCTCGGAACATCCTCCCTTATACGTCACCTGCAGCGCATTCATCATAAGTCAGTGACAAGTTCAAAAACTTTGGGCGACAGCGGAAGCAGTCCACTGACCAGTAAATCCCTTCCTCTTGTAACCAAGCTCACGCAAACCACCCCACCAACTCCCTCAGTGTCAATTTCCTCCTTCCCCAGGAATGCCAATAGTCCTGCAGGCCATGTCACTGGCAATTCTGACGAGTCCTCTCCTGCCTGGGATTCCTCCGATGCATCCTTGTGTGTAACGCCTACTGCTGCTGGCGCTGCTGTTGTTGCTGCTGGGAGTCGATGGTCATCCCAGATGGGAAGTCGTAAGACCACTTTTACTACTTCCACCAAGCAATTGACTGTCCAACAGTCCTTTGCGAGGAAGATGAAATATCACAGCAGTCATCCTGCTGCAAAGCGGATAACTGAGGCCTTGGCATCCTGGGCGGTGAGAAACGTGGTTCCGGTATCCATCATTACTGCAGAGCCAACTATAGACTTGTTTTAGGTACTGTGTCCCCGGTACCAAATACCATCTAGGTTCCATTTCTCTAGGCAGGCGATACCGAAAATGTACACAGACCTCAGAAAAAGACTCACCAGTGTCCTAAAAAATGCAGTTGTACCCAATGTCCACTTAACCACGGACATGTGGACAAGTGGAGCAGGGCAGACTCAGGACTATATGACTGTGACAGCCCACTGGGTAGATGTATGGACTCCCGCCGCAAGAACAGCAGCGGCGGCACCAGTAGCAGCATCTCGCAAACGCCAACTCTTTCCTAGGCAGGCTACGCTTTGTATCACCGCTTTCCAGAATACGCACACAGCTAAAAACCTCTTACGGCAACTGAGGAAGATCATCGCAGAATGGCTTACCCCAATTGGACTCTCCTGTGGATTTGTGGCATCGGACAACGCCAGCAATATTGTGTGTGCATTAAATATGGGCAAATTCCAGCACGTCCCATGTTTTGGACATACCTTGAATTTGGTGGTGCAGAATTATTTAAAAAACGAGAGGGGCGTGCAAGAGATGCTGTCGGTGGCCAGAAGAATTGCGGGACACTTTCAGCGTACAGGCACCACGTACAGAAGACTGGAGCACCACCAAAAACGCCTGAACCTGCCCTGCCATCATCTGAAGCAAGAAGTGGTAACGAGGTGGAATTCAACCCTCTATATGCTTCAGAGGTTGGAGGAGCAGCAAAAGGCCATTCAAGCCTATACAACTGAGCACGATATAGGAGGTGGAATGCACCTGTCTCAAGCGCAGTGGAGAATGATTTCAACGTTGTGCAAGGTTCTGCAACCTTTTGAACTTGCCACACGTGAAGTCAGTTCAGACACTGCCAGCCTGAGTCAGGTCATTCCCCTCATCAGGCTTTTGCAGAAGAAGCTGGAGACATTGAAGGAGGAGCTAACACAGAGCGATTCCGCTAGGCATGTGGGACTTGTGGATGGAGCCCTTAATTCGCTTAACAAGGATTCACGGGTGGTCAATCTGTTGAAATCAGAGCACTACATTTTGGCCACCGTGCTCGATCCTAGATTTAAAACCTACCTTGGATCTCTCTTTCCGGCAGACACAAGTCTGCAGGGGTTCAAAGAACTGCTGGTGAGAAAATTGTCAAGTCAAGCGGAACGCGACCTGTCAACATCTCCTCCTTCACATTCTCCCGCAACTGGGGGTGCGAGGAAAAGGCTCAGAATTCCGAGCCCACCCGCTGGCGGTGATGCAGGGGAGTCTGGAGCGACTGCTGATGCTGACATCTGGTCCGGACTGAAGGACCTGCCAACGATTACGGACATGTCGTCTACTGTCACTGCATATGATTCTCTCCCCATTGAAAGAATGGTGGAGGATTATATGAGTGACCGCATCCAAGTAGGCACGTCAGACAGTCCGTACGTATACTGGCAGGAAAAAGAGGCAATTTGGAGGCCCTTGCACAAACTGTCTTTATTCTACCTAAGTTGCCCTCCCACAAGTGTGTACTCCTAAAGAGTGTTTAGTGCCGCCGCTCACCTTGTCAGCAATCGGCGTACGAGGTTACTTCCAGAAAATGTGGAGAAGATGATGTTCATTAAAATGAATTATAATCAATTCCTCCATGGAGACATTCACCAGCAGCAATTGCCTCCACAAAGTACACAGGGAGCTGTGATGGTGGATTCCAGTGGGGACGAATTGATAATCTGTGAGGAGGGGGATGTACACGGTGATGAATCGGAGGATGATGATGAGGTGGACATCTTGCCTCTGTAGAGCCAGTTTGTGCAAGGAGAGATTAATTGCTTCTTTTTTGGTGGGGGTCCAAACCAACCCGTCATTTCAGTCACAGTCGTGTGGCAGACCCTGCCACTGAAATGATGGGTTGGTTAAAGTGTGCATGTCCTGTTTATACTACATAAGGGTGGGTGGGAGGGCCCAAGGACAATTCCATCTTGCACCTCTTTTTTCTTTCATTTTTCTTTGCGTCATGTGCTGTTTGGGGAGTGTTTTTTGGAAGGGCCAGCCTGCGTGACACTGCAGTGCCACTCCTAGATGGGCCAGGTGTTTGTGTCGGCCACTAGGGTCGCTTAGCTTACTCACACAGCTACCTCATTGCGCCTCTTTTTTTCTTTGCGTCATGTGCTGTTTGGGGGGGAGTGTTTTTTGGAAGGGCCAGCCTGCGTGACACTGCAGTGCCACTCCTAGATGGGCCAGGTGTTTGTGTCGGCCACTTGGGTCGCTGAGCTTAGTCACACAGCTACCTCATTGCGCCTCTTTTTTTCTTTGCGTCATGTGCTGTTTGGGGAGTGTTTTTTGGAAGGGCCATCCTGCGTGACACTGCAGTGCCACTCCTAGATGGGCCAGGTGTTTGTGTCGGCCTCTAGGGTCGCTGAGCTTACTCACACAGCTACCTCATTGCGCCTCTTTTTTTCTTTGCGTCATGTGCTGTTTGGGGAGTGTTTTTTGGAAGGGCCATCCTGCCTGACACTGCAGTGCCACTCCTAGATGGGCCAGGTGTTTGTGTCGGCCACTAGGGTCGCTGAGCTTAGTCACACAGCTACCTCATTGCGCCTCTTTTTTTTCTTCTTTGCGTCATGTGCTGTTTGGGGAGTATTTTTTGGAAGGGCCATCCTGCCTGACACTGCAGTGCCACTCCTAGATGGGCCAGGTGTTTGTGTCGGCCACTTGGGTCGCTGAGCTTAGTCACACAGCTACCTCATTGCGCCTCTTTTTTTCTTTGCGTCATGTGCTGTTTGGGGAGTGTTTTTTTGAAGGGCCATCCTGCGTGACACTGCAGTGCCACTCCTAGATGGGCCAGGTGTTTGTGTCGGCCACTAGGGTCGCTTAGCTTAGTCACACAGCTACCTCATTGCGCCTTTTTTTCTTTGCGTCATGTGCTGTTTGGGGAGTGTTTTTTTGAAGGGCCATCCTGCGTGACACTGCAGTGCCACTCCTAGATGGGCCAGGTGTTTGTGTCGGCCACTTGGGTCGCTGAGCTTAGTCATCCAGCGACCTCGGTGCAAATTTTAGGACTAAAAATAATATTGTGAGGTGTTCAGAATAGACTGAAAATGAGTGGAAATTATGGTTATTGAGGTTAATAATACTTTGGGATCAAAATGACCCCCAAATACTATGATTTAAGCTGTTTTTTAGGGTTTTTTGAAAAAAACACCCGAATCCAAAACACACCCGAATCCGAAAAAAAAAATTCGGTGAGGTTTTGCCAAAACGCATTCGAACCCAAAACACGGCCGCGGAACCGAACCCAAAACCAAAACACAAAACCCGAAAAATTTCCGGTGCACATCTCTAAGACTGTTTCCTGCTTGAGCCTAGTAAAGCTATCTGGACTTGTGTGCTTTATAGAGACTGAGTGTTTCTTATACATACCGGAGTTCTGCCTTTCAAGTTACTTTATCTTACGTTATACTGTGACTGTGTGCTATCAAGTACTATTGGACTTTAGTTATATCATCTGCCTTCAGTTTTGTTGTTTCACATTTCATTTGCAAGAAACCTCAGCTATTTAAATCCAGTTATCAACCATTGTCATTCCATTACCGGTTTTCTGTTCATACTGTGTTATCCGATCTGCTCAGTAACAATAAAACATCAGCGCCTATGCGCAGGACTATTATATTGCCTCCACGTTTTATCCATCAGACCAACACTGACCCACTAGCACCCCCGCCGGTGACAGACAAACCTAGAGACCTGACATGGCTAATAGAGAGGGGAAAGCTTTTATGGGTTCATTAAAATAAAGTAACAGATCATCAGCAAAAGCCGAAACTTTCACTGATTGTGAGCCAATTTCTATCCCTTCCCAAGTAACATCTTGCACGCAGGTGTGTATTAACGGGTCAAGGGCCAAATGAAAAGTAGGGGAGAGAGGGGACATCCCTGGTGCGTACCCCTATGTAAGGAGAAGGCGGATGTGTTCAATCCATTAATAGTGAGGTGAGCCTGCGGATTAGAATAAAGCATATTGAAGACTCTAATAAACTCTGCTCCGAATTCTTGAGTATGGAAGATTCTCAGTAAGTGTGTCCAGGATACCCGGTCAAACGCTTTATCAGCGTCGCAACTGACCACTAGCGCTTTAGATGTTGTAGAGCCATCGACACTATGTATTGCTGCAATCAGGGTACGTACATTATGCACTGATGTTCTAGTCTTTACAAACCCGGTTTGGGCAGGATGTAAGATACGTTGCAATATTAATTGGAGACGAGCGGCCAATAATTTGGTGAATAGCTTTAGGTCCTGGTTTAGAAGGGATATAGGACGATAAGACTGGACAAGTGTAGGGTCTTTACCTGGTTTAGGAAATACTACTATTCTAGCTTCGGTGAATCCCGAAGGGGGAGAGGATCCTTGCAATAATGAGTTAAATAATGTTAGCAAATAAGGCAACATATGAGGAGCTAGCATTTTATAATATTCTGCTCCGAACCCATCCGGGCCCGGCGTTTTGCCATTATGGAGTGATTTAATCAAATATAGCAATTCCGTTTCCGTTACTGGGTCCGTCAATGATGCCCGTTCCTCCTCCGTCAATGTGGGCAAGCCTGCTTTTTCCAGAAATAACATACCCTCAGTGGGGTTATCTAGGGGTGCTGCGTATAAATTCTTATAATATTGTAAGAAGGTGTCAGATATGGTTTGCGTGTTCATAGTTGAAGAAACTGAGTCTGTGTGTAAGTGAGTAATGCGAGAAGGGATTGTAGATGATCTCACTAAGTTAGCCAACAATTTGCCCGACTTGTTACCACCACGGAAAAATTTGTTTCGTTGGACATCATAGGAAAAGTTAGCTCGTTCAGTGTATAACGCGTCATGAAGATGTTTTGCGTCAGTATAGGCCCGCCTAGTGGCTGGAGAATCATGTAATACCATAGCGTCATATGCTGCCGTCAAAGCTTTACTCAGATCATGCAACTGGGCGTTCAATTGCTTGCGTTTTCTGGAAACATATTCAAGGATTTGTCCACGGACAACTGGTTTGGAAGCCGACCAAAACAAATTGATGTCATTGACATGAATTTTGTTATCATTTACATAGTTAAGGAAGGCCTGGGTAAGAAATTGACTAAAGTCTGAGGAATGTTCCAGGTAAGCAGGGAAACGCCAATTATAGGATCTAGTCAAAGGGGTATCTAAAGTGATCGAGAGCCAGATTGGGGCATGGTCCGAGAGTGAAATGGGTTCTATCGCAGCATCCACAATATGTTGCAGAAGAGAATCCGCAATTAACCAAAAATCTAATCTAGAAGAGGAGTGGTGAGGGTGGGAGTAGAAGGTATATTCGCGAGCGTCTGGGTTGCGAATTCTCCATGGGTCAGATAGTCGTAAAGAAGAGGTGAGTAGTGTGAGTGAGGTAGGAGTGGTAACAGTAGACAAATTAGGTGTGGACGTCCTGTCAAGACCAGTTGACTGTACACAATTAAAGTCTCCTCCCAAAATAATTTCTCCCTCTGCCCAACCCTGCAATTTCGAGTATATATATGAGAAAAAAGATGCATTAGGGCCATAGATATTGGCCACCGTATAGGTCGTATTTAGTATTTTCAGTTTCAAGAATAGAAATCTACCCTCTTGATCAACCAGGCTATCTAAAATAATGGCGGGCAGTGATTTATTGAGGATAATCAAGATGCCTCTGCGTTTTGATGTGAAGGAGGCCATTCTATATTCTCCCACCCACGTATCGCGTAGCACATTAGGGTCCGATACCTTCCAGTGAGTTTCCTGTAATAACACTATGTCAGGTTTTAGCCTTTTCAAATAGGTAAGAACCTTTTTCCGTTTAATAGGGGTATTGAGTCCCTCGACGTTCCATGACACTAACTTGAAACGTGATTGTGTTATCATAGAAGAGTCATGTGTTAGCGGCATTCAACCGATACCAACCCTAGGCCAGTATCCGACTACAATATGCCGTAACAGTTGATCCCAGCCCTTCCCAGCGAGCGGGCCGTAGTGGATCAATGATGAAAAGTAACAAAGATAAAGACGTACTGATATTCCTATCAAAATTTGTGAAGATTGTGTGTGTATAGCAATAAAGTTATAAACCGGGTTACAAAACATTTTCAACACTTTAAGAACCCATGTAAGTGCCCTATGAAATTCCTTCAACATCCAGAAAAAAAAACCCAGTAGAACACATGAGGAGGATATCCTCAAACATAAAATCCAAGGGCACCATAAACTGAAGTAACATATCAAAAGATGAGAAAAAGGGGAGAGGAGCAGGCAAAGGAGCCAGAAAAAGGATAGAAGAGGCGGTAGCAGGTGAGAAAAGGGGTATAGAGGAAAGAACATAAGAGCATGACAAGTATGAAATTGTTGCATAGCAGTTGGTATTATACTCCAACTGCTACAATAAACCATTGTCACAGTGTTGAAATACAACCAAATCACTATATCAAATAGAAAAGCATTATTCATCTGTTTCTTGAATGGACAAGCAAAAGGTGACAATTAATCAACTGGAAAAGGATATAAAGAGTCAGTCCGCATCATCCAGACCAGAGAGTAGAGTTGTATCCAAAGAGTTCACAAAGTTTCTGGCCTCCTGTGCAGTTTCAAAGAGGTAGGATTTACCAACATGGGTGATTCTCAGCTTGGCCGGATATAACAATGCAAATCGGTGACCAAGTTCAAACAGACGTTTACATATAGGTGAAAACTCTCGTCGTTTCGCAGCCACTAGATAAGAAAAGTCCTGAAATAGTAAAATCTTGGAGTCTTGGTATCGAAGATCAGTACTTTTCCGATAGGCTTCCATCAAACGGACTTTATCGGCATAGTTAAGAATTCTCATAATGACCGGTCTGGGTCTGTCTCTACCGGTCTGACGATCAGGGCCAATCCGATGGACACGTTCAACCAAAATGGACCCCGTGTCCGAAACGCAACCCAGTTCTCTTGGCAGCCATTGGGAGGCCAGTTTCATTAGATCTGACGGTTTCACAGATTCTGGCAAACCCACAAGACGGACATTATTTCTTCTATTCCAATTTTCTAAATCTTCTAGCTTGTCTTGCAGGGACACCATCAGCTTATCGTGTTCTATCCGGTTCGACTTAGCCGCAGATAGATTGTCCTCTAAATCAGAAATCCTTTGTTCAGCTTCGGATATACGTTGATCATGAGCTGTGAGTTGAGTGTGTGCCGAATCTAAGGAATCCTTCAGGGGCGCCAGTTTTTGATCCAGTAGAGATGAGAGTATATTTGTGATTTCACTTGTGGAGAAGGACTTGGATGATTCCATAGTTGGAGCAGGTGGTGGGTGCCCCCTGGGACTAGAACCCTGACTATATGTCGGGGAGACAGGAGCACTATTAGCGGAGCTTTCACGATTTTTGCTTTACCCGCCTGGGCACCCCGTGGATTACGTAGTTTTTTAGACATGAATTTGTCCATAATAATATATATAGGTAGAATGGACAGGTGATCCACAGAACTGCAGTGAAAGGTATCTTAGGGAGAGGCTACTGATCTGGACCAGCCACAATCAGAGCACTGGCGGGCAAGATATGTGCAGGTAAAGAAGTATAGACCACTTGTAGAAGGGGTTTGTGAGGCGCGTGAGCGTGCAATAGCAGGCGATCCAGGTCTGCAGGCACTGGTCCGATTGTGTAGTGCACTCCAGTGCACACCTCACTATAGATAAGAATCACCCCACGCGGGCCACGGTCCCAACTTCAAACAAGGTCCCGGCTCCGGTGGTGAATGTAAACCGTAGTCCGCGAGCATGTCAGCCCCGCGACCCAGGTCAGGGATCCACACCCCCGAGTGCGAGCAGGACACTATCTGCCGTTGCTACGGTATAAATTTTTTTTTTTACTTTTTTTTATTTTTTATTATTATATCTTTTTATCGCAGCTGATGTAGCTCCAGACAGTGCCACGGAGATAGAGTTCCCAGCAAGCAGCAGTAGAATCAGGGTCAGCTGCCACTTTGCGTCTGGTTTAGCCAATGCAGTTATACCAGGGACAGACTGAGGTATATCAGGGTCTCCGGGTGTATGTAACACCACCTGCAGGGTATAGTGTGGGGAAGGAGAGGGGAGGGAAGCCTCTAAATGCAGCCCATCACACCCCCCCTAACACTCAATACGGAGTACCTGGGGCCCAGACTGTACCAGCGTGGGTCAGAGAGTCGTCCTCTGCAGCCTCCTAATCACTCCCAGCGCAGCGTCTCCTCTTCTGCCTCCCACTGAGGGAGAGAGAGTGGCCGTCGTCACTTGCAGCAGCAGCCGGACGGCAGTCACGGGGGAAGCTGAGTCCTTCTCACAGGCGCGCCTATCAGCCGCACAGGGTCCCGTCTCACTAGTTGCGCCGCAGTCAGGGAGGGGGTCCCGGCGCCGGAGCGACACTTCCGACGTCGCGGGGCAGATCCATAAATTGAGGTCCCGGCTTCAGGTGACGAGTAGGCCACAACCCGCGGGGACTGAGTAAACAGCCCCCCGGCTCCGTGACCCGTCTCGTCGTGCAATGGATGTTTATCCCAGCCAGGGAGAGTGAAATAGGGCTGCCGGGCACCACAACAAGGGCTGCTTTTAAACTGTATTTGCAGGAGCTCCTGCGTTCCACATCTACTCAGGCTGCTCACCAAGCCACGCCAGCACTTCCCTTTTTAAACAGTCCCCAGTTAGAAAAGGATAATTTGAATCCCATTTTCTGGGAATTCTGTATTTTTTTTATTGAGTGTAGCCCAAGCTTCTTCCATGATTTCCGTCAGTTGATCTGATCCTGGAAACTCTATCCTGTTTTGGGACATTGAAACACAGGTACCTTCGTTTTTAACACTGGCTCTGTTGAATCCTCTAAGGACAGAATAGCCTTCATTATTCTAATTAATTCAGCTACATCCACTGAGCTGATACCCCCCTACCTGTTCTTCGTATGCTGAAGCAGAGTAGATAGAGCTATCATCATCTGATGTATCATCCTGTGTAGCCTGTGAATTTTATGATTTATTTACACTCGGTTTATCAGCTTGTTTCATTGGAGAAGCTGTTGGGGATATACCGTAGGAAGGGAGCTGCATGTATGAGTTAATAGTGTACCCTACTCCTGGTATTGAAGCTGTAGGAATTACCCGTTCAGCTATACTGGACAAGGTCTGTGCAAACATTGCCCAAGGTGCATCTACCGGACGCTGAACAGGGATCGGCCTTGTAATCTGCTGAAAAGCAAAACAATTTGCACATAAACCATCCTGTACTAGATCCTGAGAGGATAATACCGTTTTGCAGGACAAACATGATATGAGTGTTGGTGTTACTGTCAGTGTAACCTCGTCACTTTTGCCGCTCTTAGACATGATAAATAATCAGCACTTCCACAGTGTACTACACAATTTGTGACTGTAATCACTTTACCCTTTAAAGTGGTATCAATCTAACCCTACCCATGCACCAGCATTGAGGCTCAGGTGAAACCACTGACAAACATATATAAAGTCAGCAATCACACTAGCAGTCAGTCACATGTTATATATTAGTCATATGAGCATATTTAAAAATATGTAGGAGTACATATTACTGCATTCTGTTCTATACAGATCTTAACGTATTCAGACGCAATGCGAAGAAAACCACAGTAATGTACACAGACTCATATGCAATGGGCACTAAACGTAACTATTCATACTAACAAAAGTAGATAGAAATTTAGTGCTGTATTACCGGTACTCAGTAGAGTGGGATACAGGGAGACTCACCTCACTTCCAAGATCGATCAATATGTTAGCAAATGCTGAGTGGATCCAGACGCTACTAATGTACACTGTCGCTTCGGGAACTTTAGGTGCACACAGACGCCTGTGCTGCGACCGGGTCTCATCCTCGTGGTAGCATCTGAGACGGAAGTGAGGCAACAGTTCATGGCGGGAGACCGACGGAAACTGGTCATGAACTGGGGGGAGGGGCGACCAGGAGAGCGAGTGACTCCCCACTACTGACATTAACCCTAGGGATCGCAGCCTCATACTATTCCTGGTGCCGCGCCAGCTACTGCTTGGTAGTATCCTACCAAAACGGTGTGGCTGTGTCCGTATTCCCCTTCTAAGCGGAACTGATGTCTTACCTTCTCCCCATGCTCCGGCCACAGCCATGTCATGTCTGCTGGACCTGCTAGTATATCTGACACAGGCGCCCGTCGAGACAGCACTTGTATCGTGGGTAAGCATTGCTGCAACCTGACGGAGAGTTGTTGGAGCAACTCTTTCCAATATGCGTATAAGACGCTGTTAGGAAAGATCACTCAAAAACCTAGTAAGACTATAAAAAATAAAATAAGAAAGCTTAGGGCTGTCAAAAACAGCAGCCCTCTGACCATGGTCCAGCTCCTGCTGCACCAAACAAAAAACTGATTTGCCTGAGCCAGTGGGCGGGGATATATGGACGGGCCCATTGCATCCTGGGAGGACTGAAAGCTTGTGATCGTTTGGTGCCAATCCGCTATCGCGCCATCATATCCCATTGTTATCCTGTGGATAACCTGTGGACCCAACCGGAGAAAACACCCTGAGTGAAAGTGTGAACGTCAGGAAGAGACACAATCTTTCTCTGAAACCACACAAACAAGGCAGATATATGAACCTTGAGGGAGGACAGACAAAGGCCTAAGTCCAGGCCCTGTTGCAGAAAAGCCAAACGTTTGGCAGTACTGAACTTGTATGCATCATAATTCTTAGCCGCACACCAGGTGAAGTAAGAATTCCAGACCCTATAATAAATCCGAGCCGAAGCTGGTTTACGGGCTTTCAACATAGTTTGAATGACCGCCTCAGAAAATCCTTTGGCCCTCAGGAGGGACGCTTCAAGAGCCACGCCATCAAAGCCAGTTGGGCCAGATCATGGTAGACACAGGGGCCCTGAACGAGGTCTGGGCATTGTGGAAGCAGAAAAGGACGCTCTATTGAGAGACCCTGCAGGTCTGAGAACCAATGCCGTCTGGGCCACGCTGGAGCGATTAGAAATAGTATTCCTCCTTCTTGCTTGAACTTCCTTATTACCCTGGGCAGGAGTGACACCGGAGGGAACACGTACGGCAGCTGAAAGTTCCACGGAATTGCCAGTGCATCCACAAATGCTGCTTGAGGATCTCTTGTCCTTGCTCCGAAGACCGGAACCTTGTGATTGTGTCGAGACGCCATCAGGTCTACATCTGGTAGGCCCCACTTGTCCACTAGGGGTTAAATGACCTCCGGATAAAGGCTCCACTCTCTGGCGTGTACGTCCTGACAACTGAGGAAGTCCGCTTCCCTGTTGAGGACCACCGGAATGAACACTGCCAATATGGCTGGCAGATGGCGTTCCGCCCATTAAAGAATCTTTGACACTTCCATAACTACCATGCGGCTTTGCCGTGGTGGCATTGTCCGACTGTACTTGAACAGGCCTGTTGTGTACCAGAGGCAGGGCAAGTTTCAGAGCATTGAACACTGCCCGCAACTCCAGAATATTTATCGGGAGGAGAGATTCCTCCCTGGTCCACCGACCCTGAAGAAAGTGTTGCTCCAACACCGTGCCCCAACCCCGCACACTGGCATCCATCGTTAGGAGGACCCAGTTGGAGATCCAGAAGGGACGACCCCTGCTCAATTGTTGTTCCTGTAGCCACCAGCTCAGTGACAGACAAACCTCCAGAGTCGAGGAGATCATGTGAGATCTGATCCGGTGAGGCAGGCCGTCCCATCTGGCAAGGATCAGCTTCTGCAGAGGGAGTGTGAGAAATTGAGCATACTCTTACCATGTCGAAAGCCGACACCATGAGGCCTAGTACTTGCATCACTGAGTGTATCGACACTCGTGGGCTATAAAGGAAGCATCTTATTCTGTCCTGAAGCTTCAGGACCTTTTCTGGAGACCAGAACAAATGTTGGTTTTGTGTGTCCAGTAATTCCCGCAAGTGCACCATGCTCTGAGCAGGGACCAGTGATGACTTCTTCCAATTGATGAGCCACCCGTGTGTTTGTAGGAATTGGACCGTCAGTTCCAGATGACGGGTGAGAACCTCTGGGGAGTTCACCAGGATCAGCAAGTCGTGCAGATACAGCAGGATCCCGATACCTTGCCGACGGAGAATGGCCGTCATGACCTTGGTGAAGATCGGAGGAGCTGTAGTCAGTCCAAAGGGCAAGGCTTGGAATTGATAATGTAGGTTGCCAATAGCAAACCGCAGATACTGCTGATGCAATACAGCAATGGGTATGTGTAGGTAAGCATCTTGTATGTCCAGGGATACCATATAATCCTTGGGCTCCAAAGGCAGAGCAACAGAACGAAGAGTTTCCATACGGAATTTGGATACCTTCACAAATTTGTTCAAAGATTTGAGATTGAGAATGGGCCGGGAGGATCCATTTGGCTTCAGTACTAGGAACAGCGTTGAATAGTACCCCCTGCCCCTCTGAGACAGAGGCACCGGCACTATCACTGTGTCCAGGAGGGATTGCACCAACAAACGTAGAGTTTTTGCTTTTAACGGATCTGAACGGATAACAATCGAGCAAAACATGTGAGGGTGACATGTCCTGAAAGAGATGGCGTATCCACGAGTGACGACTTCCCTCACCTAAGTGTCTGAAGTGGTCTATAACCATACCTGGGTAAATCGCAGAAGCCGGCCTCCAACCCTGGGATCCCCGCCACGTCATGTAGTAGGCTTGTCTGGTTTGGAAGCAGGCTGACGGGCAGCCCAAGGACATTTAGGCTTGGGCTTAGAGGTTTTGGAAGTGCAAGCCTGTTTCGGGTACGCCTGACCCTGTGCTTTACTTGGAGGTCGAAAGGTACGAAAAGTGGTACTCTTAGCCTTCGGAGCCGAAGGATTACTACTTGGCAGACATGCAGTTTTAGCAGACGCTAAATCAGCAACAATCTTGTTCAAATCTTCTTAAAAGGGATCACCTCCAAAGTCTATTTAGAGTCCAGGTCTACCGACCAGCACCGCAACCACAGAATTCGGTGAGCCAGAATGGACATAGTAGACGCTTTGGCCACCAGAACACCGGCATCCGAGGCCGCCTCCTGAATGTAATGAGAGGCTGTGGTAATGTATGAAAGACACTGCCTGGCATTATCAGAAAAATTCAGAGGTAGCTCTGCCTCAACAGCTTGAACCCAGGCTTCAATACCTTTTGCAGCCCAAGAAGCAGCTATAGTGGGTCTATGCACAGCACCCACAAGAGTGTAAATAGACTTTAAACAACCCTCCACACGCCTATCCGTCAGTTCCTTCAGACAGGTGATGGTAGTGAGAGGAAGAGTAGAAGACACCACAAGACGCGCTACATGTGAGTCCACCCGTGGTGGTGTTTCCCAATTCTTACTTAACTCTGCAAAGAGGGGATAACGAGCTAGCATCTTTTTAGACAGGGAGAATTTCTTCCCTGGAGACTCCCAGGATTCCTGACTTATGTCAACCAAATGGTCAGAATGTGGCAAAACTAATTTAGTAACCTTCTGACGTTTGAACTTATCAGGTTTCTTAGACGTATCTGGAGAATCAGTTTCATCCTCAATCTAAAGAATGAATTTGATAGCCTCCAATAGGTCAGGAACATCAACCTGCATTGTAGATTCCTCATCAGAAGCATCTGCATCAGTGTCTGATGGATCAGTATATACCCCATCTTCATCAGATAAAGTATCCGAAACATAAGTGGATTGTGAGGAAGAAATGGCCTGCTTAGGTGACACCTTGGTCCTAGGAGGACGAGGGTTAGGCTTTTGTTTAACCAAAGACTGATTTAATTTCTGTAACTGAGTAGACAGAGTGTTCGCCCATGGCGGATTAACTACAGGGACAATATGTGGCTGTAATGGCACAGGAGGTCCCACAGGGGGCGTAAGTCTCATTACTAGCGTAGTCAGTAAATTAGAAAAAGCAGCCGAAGCTGGGTCTTGGTGTGCCACTAGTGCTGCAGACTGACTGAGGGATACTGGACCCCCGGTACCTGGACCCTCAGCTGGAATATTTCCCTCAGATAAATCTGCAGATCTACCGCCCTGTGTAGCAGACATTATATGGAAACGTAGCCTCAGGGTGTTAACAGTACAATATAGCCAGACACAGTACCTGCAAAAAAAAAACCCTGTGGAGTGTGACTGCAAATGCAGAACACAGAGGATTTAAGTGGTATATGGTGACTGAAATACACAAAGAAAAATACAAAACCGTATATCCTGTGAAAGACTATATAATATATGGGACCCTGATGCACTTAGCCCCCCTCAGGGTACAGAATATAGTGATAGCAAGATGTGATACACAGAATGGAAACCACTCATCAGCTATAGGCACACACAGTCACATGTACAATGCAGACATTATTGCACACAACAATAAGACTGCACTGGACTAGTAATACTATGTATGTATACAGATATAACAATGCACAGTAAACACTGGATGTATATCACAGAATACCTGTACTAAATATTTCTGTAGTTATGTACTTGTTCTTAACTAACACTGTCTAAACGACATGTAGAATACTTAAGTGTCCTGTAAATGCACAGCACTGATGAGGCAGGTGGCTTTATAGATGAGCCAGTGCCCAGCAGTCCCAGAATCAGCACAGCTCTGTGTAATGGCGCCCAAACGCTGACAGGGAGTGAGAGAGAGAGATGCAGCTCCAGGGCGGAAACATCTGCTGTAGATGGCACCTGGGGCTACAGGTCAGTGCCTTATCCCCTTCTGCTGGGCTTCACCACTGGATACTATGGAGCCTGTAAGAAATTATTTTAGTAAATCCAACCTGTGCTCCTTGTCCCTGTACGGGCAGTGTCCACGGCCAGCGGCGCACTCCGTCTCCTAGGACCGCGATTTTGGCAGGTCCCAACTGGGGGACCCTCTTACCTCCTCCCTGTAAGTGCAGCCACGCGATCCAGGAGAGCATCAGTGGTGACTGTGCCTGATGAGACCGGAGCGCCTCCGTTGTAAGAACCCGGCAACCAGGGCGCGGGAGTATACAGCGCCGCTAGGGGAGGTGATGGAGCCACAGCACGATATGTTAGTGTGACATAGCATCTAGTGCAGGCCTGGCCAACCTGTGGATCTCCAGCTGTTGTGAAACTACAAATCCCAGCATGCCCTGCCACAGTTTTGTTATTAGGGAATGCTAAAACTGTGGCTGGGCATGCCAGGACATGTAGTTCCACAACAGCTGTAGAGCCACAGGTTGGCCAGGCCTGATCTAGTGCCTGTGCTGCGGCCCTTGAAGTCTTCTTTCTTCTCAAAAAAACTCTTTTCAGGGCTGCCTAACGCAGCCCTCCCTGTTAGCTGTCTGCACTGCAGGCACCAACTTACAAACTGAGCTCCAGTGCCTGGTGGCAGTGCAATGCATCCTAGGAACAATCAAAGCTTTAGCCTGTTGGTGCCTTGATAGAGATCCAAACTCTATACCCCCAATGTTATTCCCTGTGGAATCCCAATGTACCCCACTGCAGAAAATAAGATTTTAAACCTACCGGTAAATCTTTTTCTCCTAGTCCGTAGAGGATGCTGGGGACTCCGTAAGGACCATGAGGTATAGACGGGCTCCGCAGGAGACATGGGCACTCTAAAGACTTTAGATGGGTGTGAACTGGCTCCTCCCTCTATAGCCCTCCTCCAGACCTCAGTTAAAGAACTGTGCCCAGAGGAGACGGACAGTACAAGGAAAGGATTTTTGTTAATCTAAGGGCAAGATACATACCAGCCCACACCATCCACAACGTACAACATGGAATATACGAAACCAGTTAACAGTATGAACAAAACAGCATCAGCCAGAGACTGATCTCAACTGTAACATAACCCTCATGTAAGCAACAACTATATACAAGCCTTGCAGAAATAGTCCGAACTTGGGACGGGCGCCCAGCATCCTCCACGGACTAGGAGAAAAAGATTTACCGGTAGGTTTAAAAATAAGATTTTACTTACCGGTAAATCTATTTCTCGTAGTCCGTAGAGGATACTGGGGACTCCGTAAGGACCATGGGGAAGAGACGGGCTACGCAGGAGACATGGGCACTTTAAGAAAGAATTTAGTTCCTGGTGTGCACTGGCTCCTCCCTCTCTGCCCCTCCTCCAGACCTCAGTTAGAGAACTGTGCCCAGAGGAGATGGACAGTACGAGGAAAGTATTTTTGTTAATCCAAGGGCAAGATTCATACCAGCCACACCAATCACACCGTATAACTTGTGATAACAATCCAGTAAACAGTATGACAATAACATAGCATCAGTTCACGCCCGATGCAACAATAACGTAACCCTTATTGAAGCAATAACTATATACAAGTATTGCAGAAGAAGTCCGCACTTGGGACGGGCGCCCAGCATCCTCTACGGACTATGAGAAATAGATTTACCGGTAAGTAAAATCTTATTTTCTCTAACGTCCTAGAGGATGCTGGGGACTCCGTAAGGACCATGGGGATTATACCAAAGCTCCCAAACGGGTGGGAGAGTGCGGATGACTCTGCAGCACCGATTGAGCAAACATGAGGTCCTCCTCAGCCAGGGTATCAAACTTATAGAATTTTGCAAAGGTGTTTGTACCCGACCAAGTAGCAGCTCGACACAGCTGTAGTGCCGAGACCCCTCGGGCAGCCGCCCAAGAAGAGCCCACTTTCCTAGTGGAATGGGCCTTGATCGATTTAGGTAACGGCAATCCTGCTGTAGAATGCGCCTGCTGAATCGTGTTACAGATCCAGCGAGCAAGAGTCTGCTTTGAAGCAGGGCCGCCAAGCTTGTTGGCTGCATACAGAACAAACAGTGCTTCTGTTTTTCGGACTCTAGCTGTCCTGGCTACATAAATTTTCAAAGCCCTGACCACATCAAGGGACTCGGAATCCTCTAAGTCTCGTGTAGCCACAGGCACCACAATAGGTTGGTTCATATGAAAGGATGAAACCACTTTTGGCAGGAACTGAGGACGTGTCCACAATTCCGCTCTATCCATATGGAAAACCAGATAGGGGCTTTTATGTGATAAAGCCGCTAATTCCGACACTCGCCTAGCCGAAGCCAGGGCTAATAACATGACCACCTTCCAAGTGAGATATTTCAACTCCACCATTTTCAGTGGTTCAAACCAGTGTTACTTTAGGAAGCCCAAGACCACATTAAGGTCCCAAGGCGCCACCGGAGGCACAAACGGAGGCTGAATATGCAGTACTCCCTTAACAAAAGTCTGAACTTCTGGGAGAGAAGCCAATTCTTTTTGAAAGAAAATGGATAGGGCCGAAATCTGGACCTTAATGGAGCCTAATTTAAGGCCCAAATCCACTCCAGTTTGTAGGAAGTGAAGGAAACGGCCCAGATGGAATTCTTCCGTAGGAGCATTCCTGGCATCACACCAAGAAACATATCTTCGCCATATACAGTGATAATGTTTTGCTGTTACTTCCTTCCTAGCCTTTATCAGCATAGGGATAACCTCCACCGGAATACCTTTTTCCGCTAGGATCCGGCGTTCAACCGCCATGCCGTCAAACGCAGCCGCGGTAAGTCTTGGAACAGACAGGGACCCTGTTGCAACAAGTCCTGTCTTAGAGGAAGAGGCCACGGGTCCTCTGTGAGCATTTCTTGCAGATCTGGATACCAGGTCCGTCGTGGCCAATCTGGAACAACGAGGATTGTTCTCACTCCTTTTCTTCTTACTATTCTCAACACCTTTGGTATGAGAGGAATAGGATGAAATACATAGACGGACCGGAACACCCACGGTGTCACGAGGGCGTCTACCGCTACTGCCTGAGGGTCTCTTGACCTGGCGCAATACCTCTGCAGCTTTTTGTTGAGGCGGGACGCCATCATGTCTATCTGTGGCAGTTCCCCCCGACTCACAATCTGTGCGAAGACTTCTGGATGAAGTCCCCACTCTCCCGGGTGTAGGTAGTGTCTGCTGAGGAAGTCTGCTTCCCAGTTGTCCACTCCCGGAATGAACACTGCTGACAGTGCACTTACATGATTCTCCGCCCAGCGAAGAATCCTGGTGGCTTCCGCCATTGCCGCTCTGCTCCTTGTGCCACCTTGGCGGTTTACATGAGCCACTGCGGTGATGTTGTCTGACTGGATCAGAACTGGTTGGTCGCGAAGTAAGGCCTCCGCTTGACGTAGGGCGTTGCATATGGCCCTTAGTTCCAGGATGTTGATGTGCAGACAAGTCTCTTGACTTGACCAAAGACCCTGGAAATTTCTTCCCTGTGTGACTGCTCCCCAACCGCGGAGGCTTGCGGCCGTGGTCACCAGGATCCAATCCTGAATGCCGAATCTGCGGCCCTCGAGAAGGTGAGCACTCTGCAGCCACCACAGCAGTGACACCCTGGCTCTGGGGGACAGGGTGATCAACCGATGCATCTGTAGATGTGATCCGGACCACTTGTCCAACAGATCCCATTGGAAAGTCCTCGCATGGAACCTGCCAAAGGGAATGGCCTCGAATGAGGCCACCATCTTTCCCAGGACTCGAGTGCAATGATGCACGGACACCTGTCTTGTTTCCAAAAGGTTCCTGACCAGAGTCATAAGTTCCTGGGCTTTTTCTATTGGAAGATAAACCCTTTTCTGGGTCGTCTCAAGAATCATGCCCAAGAAGGGCAGACGAGTCGTAGGAACCAACTGCGACTTTGGGATATTGAGAATCCAGCCGTGTTGTTGTAACACTTTCAGTGAAAGAGATACGCTGTTCAGCAACTGCTCTCTTGATCTCGCTTTTATGAGGAGATCGTCCAAGTACGGGATAATTGTGACACCCTGCTTGCGCAGGAGCACCATCATTTCCGCCATTACCTTGGTGAAAATCCTCGGAGCCGTTGAGAGACCAAACGGCAACGTCTGAAATTGGTAATGACAGTCCTGTACCGCAAATCTTAGGTACGCCTGATGAGGTGGATAAATGGGGACATGAAGGTATGCATCCTTTATGTCCAGTGACACCATAAAATCCCCCCTTTCAGGCTGGTGATGACCGCTCTTAGCGATTCCATCTTGAACCTCTTCAAGTATAGGTTCAGAGATTTTAAATTCAATATGGGTCTGACCGAACCGTCCGGTTTCGGAACCACAAACATGGTCGAATAATACCCCCTTCCCTGTTGAAGGAGGGGAACCTCGACCACCACCTGCTGAAGATACAATTTTTGTATTGCATTTAACACTATCTCCCTCTATAGGGGGGAAGACGGTAGGGCCGATTTGAAAAACCGGCGAGGAGGCACCTCTTCGAATTCCAGCTTGTAACCCTGAGACACAATTTCTATTGCCCAGGGATCCACCTGGGAGTGAACCCACATGTGGCTGAAATTCCGAAGACGCGCCCCCACTGGCCAGTGGAGCCCCAGCGTCATGTGGTGGATTTTGCAGAGGCCGGGGAGGACTTCTGTTCTTGGGAACTAGCTGTATTGTGCAGCTTCTTTCCTCTGCCCCTCCCTCTGGCAAGAAAGGACGCACCTCGGACTTTCTCGTTTCTTTGTGAACGAAAGGACTGCATTTGATAATGCGGTGCTCTCTTAGGCTGTGAGGGAACATAAGGCAAAAATTTTTACTTTCCAGCCGTAGCTGTGGAGACCAGGTCCGATAGACCTTCAACGAACAATTCCTCACCCCTGTAAGGTAAAACCTCCATATGCCGTTTTGAGTCGGCATCACCTGTCCATTGCAGAGTCCACAGGACCCTTCTGGCAGAAATAGACATAGCGTTTATTCTAGAACCCAGCAGACTAATGTCTCTTTGAGCATCTCTCATATAAAGGACAACGTCTTTAATATGCCCCAGGGTCAATAAAACAGTATCCCTATCTAGGGTATCAAACTCCTCTGATAAGGTATCAGTCCATGCCGCTACTGCACTACAGACCCAGGCAGACGCGATTGCCGGTCTGAGCAAGGTACCTGAATGTGTATAAATGGACTTCAGGGTACCCTCCTGTTTGCGATCAGCAGCATCCTTGAGGGTAGCCGTATCCTGGGACGGCAGGGCTACCTTTTTGGATAAGCGAGTTAAAGCTTTGTCCATCCTAGGGGAGGATTCCCATCGTAACCTGTCCGTTGGCGGGAAAGGATACACCATAAGAATCCGTTTGGAAATCTGCAGTTTTTCATCTGGAGATTCCCAAGCTTTTTCACATAACTCATTCAGTTCGTGTGAGGGGGGAAAAGTTACCTCAGGTTTCTTTCCCTTATACATATAAACCCTTGTGTCAGGGACAGGGGTTTCCTCCGTGATGTGCAAAACCTCCTTAATTGCTATAATCATATATCGGAGTGATTTAGCCAACTTTGGCTGTAACTTTGCATCATCGTAATCGACACTGGAGTCAGAATCCATGTCGGTATCTGTGTCAACAATTTGGGATAGTGGGCGCTTATGAGACCCTGACGGTCCCTGCGACATAGGATCAGGCACGGGTTGAGACCCTGACTGTCCCAATGCATCAGCCTTGTCTAATCTTTTATGCAAAGAATTAACATCATTTAAAACCTTCCACATATCCATCCAATCAGGTGTCGGCGGAGACACCATATTAATTTGCTCCCGCTCCTCTCCCACATAGCCTCCCACATCAGACATGTCGACACAAGCGTACCGACACACCACACACACACAGGGAATGTCCTTTCTGAAGACAGTTCCCCCACGAGGCCCTTTGGAGAGACAGAGAGAGAGTATGCCAGCACACACCCCAGCACTATATAACACAGGAATAACACAGTAACTTAATGTTAACCCAGTAGCTACTGTTAATATACTTTTTTGCGCCTAATTATGTGCCCCCCCTCTCTTTTCAACCCTCTTCTACCGTGTATCAGCAAGGGAGAGCTTGGGGAGTTTCCTCTCAGCGTGCTGTGGAGAAAAAATGGCGCTGGTGAGTGCTGAGGGAGAAGCCCCGCCCCCTCGGCGGCAGGCTTCTGTCCCGCTTAAATTTTATTTCTTTGGCGGGGGCTCCTACATATATACAGTGCCCAGCTGTATATGTGTGTTTATTTCCCAGAATGAGGTCCCAAATGCTGCCCAGGGCGCACCCCCCCCCCCTGCACCCTAACAGTTACCAGAGTATGTGTAGGTGTGTGGAGCAATGGCGCACAGCTGCAGTGCTGTGTGTTACCTCCAGTGAAGATCACAAAGTCTTCTGCCGCCTGTGAAGTCTTCTTGCTTCTCATACTCACCCGGCTTCAGTCTTCCGGCTCTGCGAGGGGGACGGCGGCCCGGCTTTGGGACGGACGGCGAGGGTGAGATCCTGCGTACCGATCCCTCTGGAGCTAATGGTGTCCAGTAGCCTAAGAAGCAGGACCTAGCTTCAGAGAGTAGGGCTGCTTCTCTCCCCTCAGTCCCACGATGCAGGGAGTCTGTTGCCAGCAGAGCTCCCTGAAAATAAAAAACCTAACAAAAAACTTTCTATCAGCAAACTCAGGAGAGCTCACTGAAAAGCACCCAGCTCCTCTGGGCACAGAATCAAACTGAGGTCTGGAGGAGGGGCAGAGAGGGAGGAGCCAGTGCACACCAGGAACTAAATTCTTTCTTAAAGTGCCCATGTCTCCTGCAGAGCCCGTCTCTTCCCCATGGTCCTTACGGAGTCCCCAGCATCCTCTAGGACGTTAGAGAAATCTTATTTCCTCTTACGTCCTAGAGGATGCTGGGGACTCCGTAAGGACAATGGGGATTATACCAAAGCTCCAGACGGGGCGGAAGAGTGCGGATGACTCTGCAGCACCGATTGAGCAAACATGAAGTCCTCATTAGCCAGGGTATCAAACTTGTAGAATTTTGCAAAAGTGTTTGAACCCGACCAAGTAGCTGCCCGGCAAAGCTGTAATGCCGAGACGCCTCGGGCAGCCGCCCAAGAAGAGCCCACCTTCCTAGTGGAATGGGCCTTTACCGAATTAGGTACCGGCAATCCAGCTGTAGAATGAGCCTGCTGAATCGTGTTACAGATCCAGCGAGCAATAGTCTGCTTAGAAGCAGGAGCGCCAACCTTGTTGGCCGCATACAGGACAAACAGTGCCTCTGTTTTCCTAACTCGAGCCGTCCTGGCTACATAAATGTTTAAGGCCCTGACCACATCAAGGGATTTGGAATCCTCCAAGTCCCCCGTAGCCACAGGCACCACAATAGGTTGGTTCATATGAAACGACGAAACCACCTTAGGTAGAAATTGAGGACGAATACTCAATTCTGCTCGATCCACGTGAAAAATCAATAGGGGCTCTTGTGAGACAAGGCCGCCAATTCGGACACCCGCCTCGCGGATGCTAAGGCCAACAACATGACCACTTTCCAAGTGAGAAATTTTTATTCAACCGTTTGAAGAGGTTCAAACCAGTGTGACTTAAGGAACTGTAACACCACGTTAAGGTCCCACGGTGCCACAAAAGGAGGTTGGATGTGCAGCACTCCCTTTACAGAAGTCTGGACTTCTGGGAGAGAAGCCAATTCCTTCTGAAAGAATATAGATAAGGCCGAAATCTGCACCTTAATGGAGAGCCTAACTTTAGGCCCATATCCACTCCTGTCTGTAGAAAATGGAGAAAACGACCCAGCTGAAAATCTTCTGTAGGAGCATTCTTGGCTTCACACCAAGAAACATTTCCTCCAGATGCGGTGATAGTGCTTCACCGTTACCTCCTTCCTAGCTTTAATCAGAGTAGGGATAACTTCCCCCGGAATACCTTTCCTAGCTAGGATTTTGTGTTCAACCGCCATGCCATCAAACGTAACCGCGGTAAGTCTTGGAACACACAGGGCCCTTGTTGCAACAGATCCTCCCTGGGAGGAAGAGGCCACGGATCTTCTGTGAGCATCTCCTGAAGATCTGAATACCAGGCATTGGCTCTTGAACCCAACAGCCCAATATCTCTCGCAGCCTCTCTCATATATAACGCTGCGTCCTTAATGTGACCCAAAGTCAACAAAATGCTATCTTTATCTAGGGTGTCAATGTCAGATGACAAGTTATCTGCCCACGCTGCAATTGCGCTGCTCACCCATGCCGACGCTACTGCCCGTCTGAGCAGGGCATCCGTATGTATGTAAATTGATTTTAAGGTAGTTTCCTGTCTGCGATCAGCAGGATCCTTGAGGGCTGCCGTGTCTGGAGACGGTAGCGCCACCTTTTTGGACAAGCGCGTTAAAGCCTTGTCCACCGTGGGCGAGGATTCCCACCGTAACCTATCCTGTGAGGGGAAGGGATACGCCATAATAATTCTCTTGGGAATCTGCAGGAGGGGTGTGTCTTTATGTAAAGCCGTTTTTAAAACCGGATATACGGGAAGATATTCAGGAGGGGACTGTAGACACTGTCGAGACATTATGGGTAGAAATTGCATGCGGGGAAAAAGGAATAAAAAAGTTAGTATTGGGTGTATGCTATAGGCCGCCTGGTATCAACGCATCTGATGAGGAATTGTTACTAAAGCAAATTGAAAGAGCAGCAGGAGTAGGAGACATAGTAGTGATGGGAGATTTTAACTATCCAGAGATAAACTGGAAAAAAGATTCATGTGATACTGCTAGGGGCAATATGTTTTTAAACACACTTAATGATAACTACTTAGTCCAACTAATTGAGGAACCAACTAGGTACAATGCAATCTTAGACCTGGTATTAACAAACAATGGGGATTTGGTATCAGGTATTATAGTAGGGGAACCCATAGGAAACAGCAACCACAATATGGTCACATTCAATATCAGTTTCCATAAACAGCCCTATACTGGCTCAACTAGGACTCTAAACTTTAGCAAAGCAAATTTTGAAAAGATGAGGGTATTTTTCAGGGATATTGAATGGGAAGGTTTGTTTTTAGGAAAAAATACTACGGAGAAATGGGAGGTACTGAAATTCCTGCTAGCTAAAAATACACTCAAATTTATTCCTATGAGCAGCAAAAAAAGGAATAAAAATCATAAACCGATGTGGCTTAACAAAAAGATTAAGGAATTTATGGGCAAGAAAAGGCGAGCATTTAAAAAATACAAATCTGACAGGGAAGCAGTCATTTCAGCACTATAAGGAATGTAACAAAATTTGCAAAAAGGAAATAAGAGCGGATAAAGTAGATACTGAAAAACTAGTAGCAAAGGAAAGCGAATCCCAAAAAATTCTTTAAATACATTAATAGCAAGAGATTAAAGAAGGAGAGTATAGGCCCTTTAAAAGACAAGTTGGGAGTCTTAAGCAAAAATGATAATGACATAGCGGACACACTAAATGAATTTTTTTCAACAGTATTCACTAGAGAGGACCCAATTCAGGGACTGACAATCTCAATAATGAGAATATCCCACTGATAGGTACTTATTTAAGCGAGGAAGTAGTCTGTGACCGATTAAAACATTTAAAGATAAATAAATCACCAGGGCCCGATGGTATTCATCCAAGGGTTCTAATGGAGCTTCACTCTGAACTGACAAAACCGCTATCTTTGATCTTTAAGGATTCAGTTATATCAGGTATGGTTCCCAAAGACTGGCGTATAGCGGAAGTAGTGCCTATATTCAAAAAGGGAAATAAAGCTGAACCAGGTAATTATAGACCAGTTAGTCTTACATCTTTAGTGGGGAAAGTAGTGGATGGTATTCTACGAGATAGTATTCAGAAGTTCCTTGAAGTCAATAAGGTCATTAAAAGGAATCAACATGGGTTTATGAAGGACAGATCCTGTCAAACCAACTAGCTTTTATGAAACAGTAAGCGCAAACCTAGATCAGGGTAAAGACGTGGATGTAATCTTTTTAGACTTTGCCAAAGCGTTCGATACTGTACCACACGAGACTTATCTACAAGCTACAAGAATCAGGGCTAGGAAGCACAATATGCACTTGGGTCAAAAACTGGTTAGATAATAGGGAGCAGCGCGCTGTGGTTAATGGATCTTTTTCAACTTGGACTGAAGTGCTAAGTGGTGTGCCGCAAGGCTCAGTATTAGGACCGCTATTGTTCAATATTTCCATTAACGACCTAACAGAAGGTCTAGAGAGCATGGTGTTAATTTTTGCAGATGATACCAAATTGTGTAAGGCTATAAATACAGAGGAGGATGCCGAGTCTCTTCAGAACGACTTAGTTAAGTTAGAAGCATGGGCAGCCAAATGGAGAATGCGCTTCAACACAGACAAGTGTAAGGTAATGCACTGTGGTAACAAGAACAAAAATTACACCTACCTACTAAATGGGGTAAAATTAGGGGATTCTGTACTGGGAAAGGACTTAGTGTTACGTTCCTGATGCTCAGAACTAGAGAGATGTTGCGTAGTGAGTCCAGAGCACCAGGACGTGACGCTGAAATAAGGGGTGGTACGGGAATAGCCCCTAGCACCCTACCTCCATTGTTTTACCCGTGTGGTCAGTTCACGCCTGAGTGACTATGGTTTCTTGGGCCCACGGCAGCCGCGTTTGAAGGGCGGATTAGGTCTGCCCAACTCAGATGCCCCCAGGTCTTAGAGTGAGACAAGGCGTGACCCGAGACAGGATAATAACAAGGGGACCTCTAACTAAAGCAAACAGAAAGCTAGGGGCTACTAACTACCCTAAAACTAAATATATGTGCGGCACGCCGCCAAAGGAAAGGAACAACAAAAGATACCACTGTCCACTCCCCCACACGGCACCGCCGAGTTTCGGGGAGGACAGTGAAAAGCAGAAACCTCCGCAAAAACCACCAATACAAAATTAACACAAGGACTAAGCGGCCTAGGCCGCAACACGCGGCAGAAGCCGCTACTCATGAAACCGGGAGAACCCCAACAAGCGAGAACCCCCAGATGACTGCAACAGGTTCACTTGGACAGGAAGGATTCCCAGGACCGGCTTCAGAACTCAGGAGCACAGGAAGCAGGATCGACCAGATATAGCTGACCAGGAACAGACGTTGCAAGGCAGGAACAGCATACAGGAAGCTATCACCGGCGAGGCTGCAGTGTGCTGGCTCCCATAAAAAGACCCTGCTGGCCAATGACAGGAGGGCTAGCAAGACCAGCCCCTAATTACTAGTTGCCGTGCAGCTGCCCTGCTGCACGAGCAACTAATCAATCCTATCTGGCAGCGGGGAACGCGGTCCGCCAATGGCGTCCCCGTTGCTATGGACCCAGCGGCTGAGGACGCCCGGCGTCCTAGCGTTGCCAGGGACCCGGCGGCTACAGTACGCACGGCGTCCTGGCGTTGCTAGGCGCCGGGCGGGCAGGGAGGGAGGTGCGGCGGCCGTGACCGTCGCTCGGAAGCAAACCGAGCGGCGCCGCGGACCACGGCACCTAACACTTAGGTGTCCTCATAGATAGCAAACTAAGCAGTAATACCCAAAGTAGGACTGCAGCAAAGAAGGCTAATAAGATAATAGCAAGCATAAAACGGGGTATTGATGCTAGGGACGAGTGTATTAGACTCCCGTTATATAAATCACTAGTGAGGCCACACCTTGAATACTGTGTACAATTCTGGGCACCGTACTACAAAAAGGATATCCTGGAGCTAGAAAAGGTTCAGAGGAGGGCGACCAAACTAATTAAGGGCATGGAGACGATGGAATACAAGGAAAGGCTTGAAAGACTAGTCATGTTTACATTGGAAAAGCGGAGACTAAGAGGGGATATGATCAACATCTACAAATATATAAGAAGACAATACACAGAGCTTGCGCAGGACCTGTTTTTGGTTAGATCAACACAGAGGACTAGTGGACACTCGCTCAGGTTAGAGGAGAGGAGATTCCGCACAAAACGGCATAAAGGCTTTTTCACGGTAAGGACAATACATGTTTGGAATTCCCTGCCTGAGGGAGTTGTAATGGCGGAATCTGTCAACACCTTTAAGAATGGGTTAGATAAATTCCTAATGGATAAGGATATCCAGGGGTATGGTGCATAGTCATGCATTATAGTTACTATAAAATAAGAATTTACTTACCGATAATTCTATTTCTCGGAGTCCGTAGTGGATGCTGGGGTTCCTGAAAGGGCCATGGGGAATAGCGGCTCCGCAGGAGACAGGGCACAAAAAAGTAAAGCTTTACTAGGTCAGGTGGTGTGCACTGGCTCCTCCCCCTATGACCCTCCTCCAGACTCCAGTTAGGTACTGTGCCCGGACGAGCATACACAATAAGGGAGGCATTTTGAATCCCGGGTAAGACTCATACCAGCCACACCAATCACACCGTACAACTTGTGATCTAAACCCAGTTAACAGTATGACAACAGAAAGGGCCTCTTAAAGATGGCTCCTTAACAATAACCCGAATTAGTTAACAATAACTATGTACAAGTATTGCAGATAATCCGCACTTGGGATGGGCGCCCAGCATCCACTACGGACTCCGAGAAATAGAATTATCGGTAAGTAAATTCTTATTTTCTCTATCGTCCTAAGTGGATGCTGGGGTTCCTGAAAGGACCATGGGGATTATACCAAAGCTCCCAAACGGGCGGGAGAGTGCGGATGACTCTGCAGCACCGAATGAGAGAACTCCAGGTCCTCCTTTGCCAGGGTATCAAATTTGTAAAAATTTACAAACGTGTTCTCCCCCGACCACGTAGCTGCTCGGCAGAGTTGTAATGCCGAGACCCCTCGGGCAGCCGCCCAAGATGAGCCCACCTTCCTTGTGGAGTGGGCTTTTACAGTTTTAGGCTGTGGCAGGCCTGCCACAGAATGTGCAAGTTGAATTGTGTTACAAATCCAACGAGCAATCGACTGCTTAGAAGCAGGTGCGCCCAACTTGTTGGGTGCATACAATATAAACAGCGAGTCAGATTTTCTGACTCCAGCCGTCCTTGCAATGTATATTTTTAAGGCTCTGACAACGTCCAACAACTTGGAGTCCTCCAAGTCGCTAGTGGCCGCAGGCACCACAATAGGTTGGTTCAGATGAAATGCTGATACCACTTTAGGGAGAAAATGCGGACGAGTCCGCAGTTCTGCCCTATCCGAATGGAAGATTAGATAAGGACTTTTATAAGATAAAGCCGCCAATTCAGATACTCTCCTGGCAGAGGCCAGGGCTAGTAACATAGTCACTTTCAATGTGAGATATTTCAAATCCACCTTTTTCAATGGTTCAAACCAATGGGATTTGAGGAAATCTAAAACTACATTTAGATCCCACGGTGCCACCGGAGGCACCACAGGAGGCTGTATATGCAGCACTCCCTTGACAAAAGTCTGGACCTCAGGGACAGAGGCCAATTCTTTTTGGAAGAATATTGACAGGGCCGAAATTTGAACCTTAATGGATCCCAATTTGAGACCCATAGATAATCCTGATTGCAGGAAATGTAGGAAACGACCCAGTTGGAATTCCTCCGTCGGAACCCTCCGATCCTCGCACCACGCTACATATTTTCGCCAAATGCGGTGATAATGTTTCACGGTGACTTCCTTCCGTGCCTTAATCAAGGTAGGAATGACTTCTTCTGGAATGCCTTTCCCTTTTAGGATCTGGCGTTCAACCGCCATGCCGTCAAACGCATCCGCGGTAAGTCTTGAAAAAGACAGGGACCCTGCTGTAGCAGGTCCCTTCTCAGAGGTAGAGGCCACGGTTCGTCCGTGAGCATCTCTTGAAGTTCCGGATACCAAGTCCTTCTCGGCCAATCCGGAACCACTAGTATTGTTCTTACTCTTCTTTGCCGTATGATCTTCAATACCTTTGGTATGAGCGGCAGAGGAGGAAACACATACACTGACTGGTACACCCAAGGAGTTACCAGTGCGTCCACAGCTATTGCCTGTGGATCTCTTGACCTGGCGCAATATTTGTCCAGTTTCTTGTTGAGGCGAGACGCCATCATGTCTACAATTGGTCTTTCCCAACGGTCTATTAACATGTTGAAGACTTCTGGATGTAGACCCCACTCTCCCGGATGAAGATCGTGTCTGCTGAGGAAGTCTGCTTCCCAGTTGTCCACGCCCGGGATGAACACTGCTGACAGTGCTATCACGTGATTCTCCGCCCAGCGAAGAATCTTGGCAGCTTCTGCCATTGCACTCCTGCTTCTTGTGCCGCCCTGCCTGTTTACATGGGCGACCGCCGTGATGTTGTCCGACTGAATCAACACCGGCTTTCCTTGCAGGAGAAGTTCCGCCTGGCTTAGAGCATTGTAGATTGCTCTTAGTTCCAGAATGTTTATGTGAAGAGACTTTTCCAGACTCGTCCATACTCCCTGGAAGTTTCTTCCTTGTGTGACTGCTCCCCAGCCTCTCAGGCTGGCGTCCGTGGTCACCAGGATCCAATCCTGAATGCCGAATCTGCGGCCTTCTAATAGGTGAGCCTTCTGCAACCACCACAGAAGTGACACCCTTGTCTTTGGTGACAGGGTTATTCGCAGGTGCATCTGCAGATGCGACCCTGACCATTTGTCCAACAGATCCCTTTGGAATATTCTTGCATGGAATCTGCCGAATGGAATTGCTTCGTAAGAAGCCACCATTTTTCCCAGGACTCTTGTGCATTGATGTACTGACACTTTTCCTGGTTTTAGGAGGTTCCTGACCAGATCGGATAACTCCTTGGCTTTTTCCTCTGGAAGGAAAACCTTTTTCTGAACCGTGTCCAGAATCATTCCTAGGAACAGCAGACGAGTTGTCGGGATTAAATGGGATTTTGGAATATTCAGAATCCACCCGTGTTGTCTTAGCACCTCTTGAGATAGTGCTAAAGCTGTCTCCAGCTGTTCTCTGGACCTTGCCCTTATTAGGAGATCGTCCAAGTATGGGATAACTAATACGCCTTTTCTTCGAAGAAGAATCATCATCTCGGCCATTACCTTGGTAAAGACCCGAGGCGCCGTGGACAATCCGAACGGCAGCGTCTGAAACTGATAGTGACAGTTTTGAACAATGAACCTGAGGTACCCCTGGTGTGCGGGGTAAATTGGAACGTGTAGATACGCATCCTTGATGTCCAAGGATACCATAAAGTCCCCTTCTTCCAGGTTCGCTATCACTGCTCTGAGTGACTCCATCTTGAACTTGAACTTTTTTATGTAGAGGTTCAAGGACTTCAGATTTAGAATAGGCCTTACCGAGCCATCCGGCTTCGGTACCACAAATAGAGTGGAATAATACCCCTTTCCTTGTTGTAATAGGGGTACTTTGACTATCACCTGCTGAGCGTACAGCTTGTGAATGGCTTCCAACACCCTCTCCCTTTCGGAAGAGACGGTTGGTAAGGCAGACTTCAGGAAACGATGAGGAGGATCCGTCTCTAATTCCAACCTGTACCCCTGAGATATTATCTGCAGGATCCAGGGGTCTACCTGCGAGTGAGCCCACTGCGCGCTGTAATTTTTGAGACGGCCCCCCACTGTCCCCGAGTCCGCTTGAGAGGCCCCAGCGTCATGCTGAGGTTTTTGCAGGAGCCGGGGAGGGCTTCTGTTCCTGGGAAGGAGCTGCCTGTTGGTGTCTCTTCCCTCTTCCTCTGCCTCGTGGCAGGTACGACAAGCCCTTTGCTCTCTTATTTTTGTAGGAGCGAAAAGGCTGCGGTTGAAAGGTCGGTGCCTTTCTCTGTTGGGGAGTGACTTGAGGTAAAAAAGTGGATTTCCCGGCAGTAGCCGTGGCCACCAAGTCTGATAGACCAACTCCAAATAACTCCTCCCCTTTATACGGCAAAACCTCCATGTGACGTTTTGAATCCGCATCGCCTGTCCACTGTCGTGTCCATAAGGCTCTTCTGGCTGAAATGGACATAGCACTCACCCGAGATGCCAGTGTGCAAATATCCCTCTGTGCATCACGCATATAGATAAATGCATCCTTTATTTGTTCTAACGACAGTAAAACATTGTCCCTATCTAGGGTATCAATATTTTCAATCAGGGATTCTGACCAAACTACTCCAGCACTGCACATCCAGGCAGTTGCTATAGCTGGTCATAGTATAACACCTGCATGTGTGTATATATTCTTTTGAATAACTTCCATCTTTCTATCTGATGGATCCTTAAGTGCGGCCGTCTCAGGAGAGGGTAACGCCACTTGTTTGGATAAGCGTGTGAGCGCCTTGTCCACCTTAGGGGGTGTTTCCCAGCGCGCCCTAACCTCTGGCGGGAAAGGGTATAATGCCAATAACTTTTTTGAAATTATCAACTTTTTATCAGGAGCAACCCACGCTTCATCACACACGTCATTTAATTCTTCTGATTCAGGAAAAACTGTTTGTAGTTTTTTCACACCATACATAATACCCTGTTTTACGGTATCTGTAGTATCAGCTAAATGTAACGTCTCCTTCATTGCCAAAATCATATAACGTGTGGCCCTACTGGAAAATACGTTTGAATTTCTACCGTCGTCACTGGAATCAGTGCCCGTGTCTGGGTCTGTGTCGACCGACTGAAGCAAAGGGCGTTTTACAGCCCCTGACGGTGTTTGAGGCGCCTGGACAGGCATTAATTGATTGTCCGGCCGCCTCATGTCCTCAACTGTTTAAGGGAAGATAAACCATCACGTAATTCCACAAATAAAGGCATCCATTCTGGTGTCGACCCCCTGGGGGGTGACATCTGCATATTTGGCAATTGCTCCGCCTCCACACCAATATCGTCCTCATACATGTCGACACCACGTACCGACACACACCGCAAACTCACAGGGAATGCTCTAATGAAGACAGGACCCACTAGCCCTTTTGGGGAGACAGAGGGAGAGTCTGCCAGCACACACCACAAAGCGCTATATATACAAGGGATATCCTTATATTAAGTGCTCCCTTATAGCTGCTTTAATATATATATATATATAGCCATTAATGTGCCCCCCCTCTCTGTTTTACCCTGTTTCTGTAGTGCAGTGCAGGGGAGAGACCTGGGAGCCGTTCTGACCAGCGGAGCTGTGACAGAAAATGGCGCCGTGTGCTGAGGAGATAGGCCCCGCCCCTTTTTCGGCGGGTTCTTCTCCCGCTATTTTTCCAGTCAGGCAGGGGTTAAATATCTCCATATAGCCCCTATGGGCTATATGTGAGGTATTTTTAGCCTTGTATAAGGTTTATATTTGCCTCTCAGAGCGCCCCCCCCCAGCGCTCTGCACCCTCAGTGACTGCCCAGTGAAGTGTGCTGAGAGGAAAATGGCGCACAGCTGCAGTGCTGTGCGCTACCTTATGAAGACTGAGGAGTCTTCAGCCGCCGGTTTCCGGACCTCTTCACGCTTCAGCATCTGCAAGGGGGTCGGCGGCGCGGCTCCGGGACCGGACTCCACGGCTGGGCCTGTGTTCGATCCCTCTGGAGCTAATGGTGTCCAGTAGCCAAGCAGCAAATCCACTCTGCATGCAGGTGAGTTTACTACTTTCCCCCTAAGTCCCACGTTGCAGTGATCCTGTTGCCAGCAGGACTCACTGTAAAGAAAAAAACCTAAACTAAACTTTCTCTAAGCAGCTCTTTAGGAGAGCCACCTAGATTGCACCCTTCTCGTTCGGGCACAAAATCTAACTGGAGTCTGGAGGAGGGTCATAGGGGGAGGAGCCAGTGCACACCACCTGACCTAGTAAAGCTTTACTTTTTTGTGCCCTGTCTCCTGCGGAGCCGCTATTCCCCATGGTCCTTTCAGGAACCCCAGCATCCACTTAGGACGATAGAGAAATAGGGATAAAATGCAACGGCTGACAGCATCAGTCAGAAATTTTAGTCAAATCATCATGCATAGGAGACCACAAATAGGTTGAACTCGATGGACAATTGACTTTTTTTCAACCTCAGATACTATGTTATATGTTTCTTGTCTGGAGTTTCCCAAGCATTTTCAAATAAAGCGTTGAGCTCATGAGATGGGGGAAACGTTACCACAGGTTTCTTTTCCTTAAACATGCAGACCCTCGCGTCAGGGACAGAGGGGTCCTCCGTGATATGCAAAACATCTTTTATCGCAATAATCATATAATGAATACTCTTGGCCACACTTGGGTTTAACCGTGCATCATCATAGTAGACACTGGAGTCGGAATCCGTGTCGGACGTTTATGAGACCCCGAAGGGCCTTGTGACAGTCAAAGCCATGGATTGACTCCCTGCTGTTTCCCTGGACTCTGCTTTGTCCAATCTTTTATGTAATAGTCACATTTGCATTTAAAACATTCCACATATCCAACCAATCAGGTGTCGACGGAGACACCACAATCTGCTCTGCCTCCTCCCTAGACTAGCCCTCCGCTTCAGACATGCCGACACACACGTACTGACACCCCCCCACACACACTGGGATATACAAATATGGGGACAGCCCCCCAATGAGGCCCTTTGTAGAGACAGAAAGAGTATGCCAGCACACACCCCGCGCCACTGGAACAGCGCTTTTTATATATATGAATACACCTTTTTGCGCCAAATAAATGTGCCCCCCCCCCCCCCCCCCCCCCTTTTTTTGCCCTCTGTTACTTGGTTCAGCAGGGGAGAGTCCGGGAGCAGCTTCTCTGTAGCTTGCTGTGGAGAAAATGGCGCTGGTTAGTGCTGGAGGATCAAGCCCCACCCCCTCGACGGCAGGCTTTGGTCCCGCTCATATTTTTATACTGGCGGTGGTTTTATAATATACTACCTCTGCAGTATCTGATACCTGTGCCAGTGTTAGTGAGGTAATTATTGCCACCCAGGGCGCCCCCACTGCACCCTTGCACCCATGCTGTGCAGTGTGTGTGCACGCGCAATGGCGCGCAGTGTGACCGCTGCGCGGTACCTCAGTGAAGATCAGAAGTCTTCTGCCGCCTGTGAAGTCCTCTTTCTTCTTATACTCACCCGGCTTCTATCTTCCGGCTCTGTGAGGAGGACGGCTGCGCGGCTCCGGGATGACACCTGCGTTCCGACCCTCTGGAGCTAATGGTGTCCAGTAGCCTAAGAAGCAGAGCCCATCAGTTAAGTAGGTCTGCTTCTCTACCCTCAGTCCCACGATGCAGGGAGCCTGTTGCCAGCAGTGCTCCCTGAAAATAAAAAACCTAACAAAAGTATTTTCAGAGAAACTCAGTAGAGCTCCCCTGCAGTGCATCGTCTCCTCTGGGCACAGGATCTAACTGAGGTCTGGAGGACGGGCATAGAGGGAGGAGCCAGCTCACACCCATCTAAAGTCTTTGAGTGCCCATGTCTCCTGCAGAGCCCTTCTATACCCCATGGTCCTTATGGAGTCCCCAGCATCCTCTAGGACGTAAGAGAAGTAAATGCACAGTATATACTGGATGTATATTTCAGAATACTTGTACTAAATATTCTGGTAGAAGTACACTTGTTCTTAACACTGTCTAAAATGACATGTAGAACACTTAAGTAACTGTAAATTCACAGCGCTGATGAGACAGGCGGATTTATGGAGGAGACATTGCCCTGCAGTCCCGGAGATCAGCCACAGCTACTTGTGTAAAGATGGCACCTAAATCTCTGTGAGGGAGAGTGAAATGCAGCTCCAGGGCAGGAACACCAGCAGTAGATGGCGCCCGGAGCTGTGGGAGGGGCTACAGGTCAGCAATTTCTCTCTATGCTGGTCCTCACCACCGAGTACTGTGGAGCCTATCTAAAATGGATTTTTTTTTTTTTTTTTAAATGCGACCTGGTTATATAGGAGGCTATGCAATGCATTCTGGGAACAGTCAAAGCATTAGCCTGTTGGTGCCTCTGGATCGAGATCCAACTCTACACCCTGATGTATTCCCTGTGGAACAGAGTGTACCCCGCTGCAGAAACGACAGTTAGGAGCTGGCTCTTTATCTCCATCCACGGCTTAGTAAATAGACCCCTTAGTGTTCTACAGTAGTCTTGTATGTGGGGGCCCCCAGTCACAAATCTTTCTCCTGAATACCCAGACTTTACGGCCACTCTTCTGGAAGCATTCTGAACTACTGTATATTCACACAGAAGGTCAGTGATGAAAGCCTTTGGAAGATCACCCTTGGAGAAAATAAGATTTTACTCACCGGTAAATCTATTTCTCGTAGTCCGTAGTGGATGCTGGGACTCCGTAAGGACCATGGGGATTAGCGGCTCCGCAGGAGACTGGGCACAACTAAAGAAAGCTTTAGGACCATCTGGTGTGCACTGGCTCCTCCCACTAAGACCCTCCTCCAGACCTCAGTTAGGATACTGTGCCCGGAAAAGCTGACACAATAAGGAAGGATTTTGAATCCCGGGTAAGACTCATACCAGCCACACCAATCACACCGTATAACTCGTGATACTATACCCAGTTAACAGTATGAAATATAACTGAGCCTCTCAACAGATGGCTCAACAATAACCCTTTAGTTAGGCAATAACTATAAACAAGTATTGCAGACAATCCGCACTTGGGATAGGCGCCCAGCATCCACTACGGACTATGAGAAATAGATTTACCGGTGAGTAAAATCTTATTTTCTCTGACGTCCTAAGTGGATGCTGGGACTCCGTAAGGACCATGGGGATTATACCAAAGCTCCCAAACGGGCGGGAGAGTGCGGATGACTCTGCAGCACCGAATGAGCAAAATCTAGGTCCTCCTCAGCCAGGGTATCAAACTTGTAGACTCTTACAAAAATGTTTTAACCCGACCAAGTTGTAAAGCAGAGACCCCTCGGGCAGCCGCCCAAGAAGAGCCCACTTTCCTCGTGGAATGGGCTTTTACAGATTTAGGGTGCGGCAGTCCAGCCGCAGAATGTGCAAGTTGAATCGTGCTACAGATCCAGCGAGCAATCGTCTGCTTAGAAGCAGGAGCACCCAGCTTGTTGGGTGCATACAGGAGAAATAGCGAGTCAGTTTTCCTGACTCCAGCTGTCCTGGAAACATACTTTTCAGGGCCCTGACTACATCCAGTAACTTGGAATCCTCCAAGTCCCAATTAGCCGCAGGCACCACAATAGGTTTGTTCACATGAAAAACTGATACCACCTTAGGAAGGAATTGGGAACGAGTCCTCAATTCCGCCTTATCCATATAAAATACAGATAAGGGCTTTTGTATGACAAAGCCGCCAATTCTGATACACGCCTGGCCGACGCCAAGGCCCACAGAATGACCACTTTCCACGTGAGGTATTATAGCTCCACGGATTTAAGTGGCTCAACCCAATGCGACTTCAGGAAATCCAACACCACGTTGAGATCCCACGGTGCCACTGGAGGCACAAAACGGGGGCTGACTATGCAGCACTCCCTTAACAAAAGTCTGAACTTCAGGCAGTGAAGCCAGTTCAATTTTGGAAGAAAATCGATAGAGCCGAAATCTGGACCTTAATGGAACCCAATTTTAGACCCATAGTCACCTCTGACTGTAGGAAGTGCAGAAATCGACCTAGCTGAAATTTCTCCTTTGGGGCCTTCCTGGCCTCACAGTGCGCAACATATTTCCGCCATATGCGGTGATAATGGTTTGCGTTCACTTCTTTCCTAGCTTTAAATAGCGTAGGGATAACTTCCTCCGGAATTCCCTTTTCCTTCAGGATCCGGCGTTCAACCGCCATGCCGTCAACGCAGCCGCGGTACGTCTTGGAACAGACAGGCCCCCTGCTGCAGCAGGTCCTGTCTGAGCGGCAGAGGCCATGGGTCCTCTGAGATCATTTCTTGGAGTTCTGGTTACCAAGCTCTTTTTGGCCAACCCGGAACAATGAGTATAGTTCTTACTCCTCTCCTTCTTATTATTCTCATTACCCTGGGTAAGAGGCGCAGAGAAGGGAACAGATACACCGACTGGTACACCCAAGGTGTTACCAGAGCGTCCACAGCTATCGCCTGAGGGTCCTTGACCTGGCGCAATATCTTTGTAACTTTTAGTTGAGGCGGGACGCCATCATGTCCACCTGTGGCCTTTCCCAACGGTGTACAATCATTTGGAAGACTTCTGGATGAAGTCCCCACTCTCCCGGGTGGAGGTCGTGTCTTCTGAGAAAGTCTGCTTCTCAGTTGTCCACTCCGGGAATGAACACTGCTGACAGTGCTAACACATGATTTTCCACCCATCGGAGAATCCTTGTGGCTTCTGCCATCGCCATCCTGCTTCTTGTGCCGCCCTGTCGGTTTACATGAGCGACCGCCGTGATGTTGTCTGACAGGATCAGCACCGGCCCGTGTTGAATCAGGGATCTAGCCCGACTTAGGGCATTGTAAATGGCCCTCAGTTCCAGAATATTTATGTGTAGGGAAGTCTCCTGACTTTTCCATAGCCTTGGAAGTTCCTTCCCTGTGTGACTGCCCCCCAGCCTCGAAGGCTGGCATCCGTGGTCACCAAGACCCAGTCCTGTATGCCGAATCTGCGGCCCCCTAGAAGATGAGCACTCTGCAGCCACCACAACAGCGACACCCTGACCCTTGGAGACAGGGTTATCTGAAGATGCGACCCGGACCACTTGTCCAACAGATCCCACTGGAAAATCCTTGCATGGGACCTGGCGAATGGAATTTCTTCGTAAGAAGCTACCATCTTTCCCAGGGCTCGCGTGCATTGATGCACCGACACCTGTATACGTATTAGGAGGGCTCTGTCTAGAGACAACAACTCCTTGGACTTCTCCTCCGGGAGAAACCCTTTTTATCCTGTTCTGTGTCCAGAACCATACCCAGGAACAGTAGGACGCGTCGTAGGAACCAGCTGCGACTTTGGAATATTCAGAATCCAGCCGTGCTGTTGTAGCACTTCCCGAGATAGTGCTACTCCGACGAACAACTGCTCCCTGGACCTCGCCTTTATAAGGAGATCGTCCAAGTATGGGATAATTATTTCGGCCATTACCTTGGTAAATACCTCGGTGCCGGGGACAGACCAACAGCAACGTCTGGAATTGGTAATGACAATCCTGTACCACAATATTGAGGTACTCCTGGTGAAGAGGGTAAATAGGGACATGCAGGTAATCATCCTTGATGTCCAGTGATACCATGAAATTCTCCAGGCTTGCAATAATCGCCCTGAGCGATTCCATTTTGAACTTGAACCTTCGTATATAAGTGTTCAAGGCTTTCAATTTTAGAATAGGTCTCACCGAACCGTCTGGTTTCGGTACCACAACATTTTGGAATAGTAACCCCGGCCTTGTTGAAGGAGGGGTACCTTGATTTCACCTGCTGGAAGTACAGCTTGTGAATTGCCGCCAGTACTACCTTTCTCCGAGGGCAGCAGGCAAGGCTGATGTGAGGTAACGGCGAGGGGGAGTCGCCTCAAACTCCAGCCTGTATCCCTGTGATACTATTTGCAGAACCTAGAGATCCACCTGTGGGCAAGCCCACTGGTCCCTGAAGTTCCCGAGACGCGCCCCTACCGCACCTGTCTCCACCTGTGGAGCCCCAGCGTCATGCGGTGGACTCCGAGGAAGCGGGGGAAGATTTTTGATCTGGGAACTGGCTGCTGTTGCAGCTTTTTTCCTTCTTCCCTTGTCTCTGTGCAGAAAGGAAGCGCCTTTGACCCGCTTGCTTTTCTGAAGCCGAAAGGACTGTACCTGAAAATACAGTGCTTTCTTAGGCTGTGAGGAAAGCAGAGGTAAAAAATTTTCTTCCCAGCTGTTGCTGTGGATACGAGGTCCCAGAGACCATCCCCAAACAATTCCTCACCCTTATAAGGCAGAATCTCCATGTGCCTTTTACAGGCAGCATCACCTGTCCACTGCCAGGTTTCTAATACCCTCCTGGCAGAATGGACATTGCATTAATTCTGGATGCCAGCCGGCAAATATCCCTCTTTTATATATAAGACAACGTCTTAAATATGCTCAATGTTAGCAAAATATTATCCCTGTCTTAACGTATTAATATTATCTGACAGGGTATCAGACCACGCTGCAGCAGCACTATTTATGCTGAGGCAATTGCCGGTCTCAGTATATAACCTGAGTGTGTAAATACAGACTTCAGGATCTCCTCCTGCTTTTTATCAGCAGGTTCCTTCAAGGTGGCCGTATCCTAAGACGGCAGTGCCACCTTTTGACAAACGTGTGAGCGCCTTATCCACCCTAAGGTATATCTCCCAACGTGACCTATCCTCTGGCGGGAAAGGGTACGCCATCAGTAACTTTTTAGAAATTACCAGTTTCTTATCGGGGGAAACCACGCTTCTTTACACACTTTATTCATTCATTCGATGGGGGAACAAAACACTGGCTGCTTTTTCTCCCCAAAAATAAAACCCCTTTTATGTGGTACTTGGGTTCATGTCAGAAAATGCGTAACACATTTTTCATTGCCGAGATCATGTAATGGATGTTCCTAGTGGATTGTGTATATGTCTCAACCTCGTAGACACTGGAGTCAGACTCCGTGTCGACATCTGTGTCTGCTTTCTGAGGTAACGGGCGTTTTTTGAGCCCCTGATGGCCTTTGAGACGCCTGGGCAGGCACGGGCTGAGAAGCCGGCTGTCCCACAGCTGTTACGTCATCCAGCCTTTTATGTAAGGAGTTGACACTGTCGGTTAATACCTTCCACCTATCCATCCACTCTGGTGTCGGCCCCACAGGGGGCGACATCCCATTTATCGGCCTCTGCTCCGCCTCCACGTAACCTTCCTCATCCAACATGTCGACACAGCCGTACAGACACACCACACACACACAGGGAATGCTCTGACTGAGGACAGGACCCCACAAAGTCCTTTGGGGAGACAGAGAGAGAGTATGCCAGCACACACCAGAGCGCTATATAATGCAGGGATTAACACTATAACTGAGTGATTTTTCCCCAAATAGCTGCTTGTATACATATATTGCGCCTAAATTTAGTGCCCCCCCTCTCTTTTTAACCCTTTGAGCCTGAAAACTACAGGGGAGAGCCTGGGGAGCTGTCTTCCAGCTGCACTGTGAAGAGAAAATGGCGCCAGTGTGCTGAGGAAGAAGCCCCGCCCCTTTTTCGGCAGACTTTCTCCCGCTTTTTCTGGAATACTGGCAGGGGTAATTTTACATCTATATAGCCTCTAGGACTATATATGATGTAGATTTGCCAGCCAAGGTGTCATATATTGCCCTCAGGGCGCCCCCCCCAGCGCCCTGCACCCATCAGTGACCGGAGTGTGAGGTGTACATGAGGAGCAATGGCGCACAGCTGCAGTGCTGTACCTTGGTGAAGACCGAAGTCTTCTGCCGCCGATTTTCCGGACTCTTCATGCTTCTGGCTCTGTAAGGGGGACCGCGGCGCGGCTCCGGGAACGAACACCAAGGTCGGGTCCTGCGGTCGATCCCTCTGGAGCCAATGGTGTCCAGTAGCCTAAGAAGCCCAAACTACCACCTGCTAGGTAGGTTCGCTTCTTCTCCCCTTAGTCCCTCGCTGCAGTGAGTCTGTTGCCAGCAGATCTCACTGTAAAATAAAAAACCTAAATATACTTACTTTCTAGAAGCTCAGGAGAGCCCCTAGTGTGCATCCAGCTCAGCCGGGCACAAGAATCTAACCGAGGTCTGGAGGAGGGTCTTAGTGGGAGGAGCCAGTGCACACCAGGTAGTCCTAAAGCTTTCTTTAGTTGTGCCCAGTCTCCTGCAGAGCCGCTAATCCCGATGGTCCTTACGGAGTCCCAGCATCCACTTAGGACGTCAGAGAAAGGCCGTAAGTTTGTCAATCAGATCTTGCTGCTTGTCCTACCTTCAGTATTGGCCACCTTAGAAAATGCCAACAATCAACTATTATTTCCTGCTATCTCTATAGCAAGCAGCAGGGTAAGGGGAGTCGGGCTGCTGGAGATTTAAATGTTGCAGAGTAGAATTAGATGTTGCCGACACCACCACTAATCCGGCACAGCACCGGAACCAAGCATGCCGGATTATCAGTGTTGTCCCTGTACTTTTAAACCAGACCTAGAGATGTACAATATCCGCCCCCGACAACGTCCATTTTAGTTTTAACATAGGCTATCAGGAGGCCAGTATAATAGCCTAGATCATATGTTCCCAAACTTAGCTCTCAAGGCACCCTAAAGCTGAATGACTTAATTAGCACCCCTGTTTTCTTCAATACCTTTAAAGTACTGGACAATTGGGTATGGGTCATTAAAATCGACCACTGTTGGTCAACATGCATTAGGTAGACATGATCACTAGGGCGACATTAGGGGTTTTTCCCCCACTTTTTTTGGTGTAGTTTTCTCCGTAACGTGACGGGGAATCCCAATTAGTGCACCGTGTCTGCGCGCCATGCTTCGGGCAAGGTGTCAAATTGTAAAGTATGAAAAAGTTTAAAAAAAATGAAGGGAAAATAAAAAAATGTGAAAAACTCATGTCAACCAATAGTGGTCGATCTAATGACTATCCCAGACAATTAATAAAATGCAGTTGGATATTAAGTAAACACCAGGACAACAAGACCAGGAGTGTAATGAAGATTTATTGGAGTAGGCAGAGGTTTGTCAACTGAACAGCAGCAAAAAGAATAAAATATTAGAGAATTCCATATTTGTTATCCACAGCCTCCGATGCAATGATCCAGTGGTTGCTAGGTAGAATAGGTTATATTCTGCCAGCTATTTAATTCTGTAAGTGCACCCCAAATTTGCAAAGGACCTTTACCACCCCAGGACACACAATTTGGACATTTATAAAAGGTGTAGGGGGGGGGAATAGAATAAAGGATTTTCAGATAAAGAAAATATTTATGCAACAAAACAAGTGATATTTCAGGGAAAATTATAATCAATACAACCCAGTTAGGCTGTTAGCAGTTAACTACATTTCTTTCATACATTTTACATTATAATACACAGAAAGTCTTTTGCAGAAACTGGTGGTTCCAATTTTTTTTCCATTTTTTTTAAATTTAAATACTAGAAAGTTCTCCAACATAAGAGTTTGATAGAAACTTATGTGCATATTTCTCTTAAATTTCTTTTTTACATGAGGTGAAACCATTAATACTTCTCTACAGCAGTAACCGCACAAAAACATGAGGGGAAAAAAAAAAAGAAAAAAAAAAAAAAAAGGGGGAATGGAGTTCTCCCAAAGCTGCAGTGTGAAGAGACTATAAACCTTATTTCCGTTACACATGGATGGACTTTCTGTGCTATAGAAAATCCATGTGGAGCGATTAGGAATGGAGACGTGTAAAAAGGGACAGGTGCCTGCTGCATGAGTTAGTTATTTTCGGCTTGCTCCCCTGCGTCGTTTTCTTCTCCTGCAGCGTCCGAGGTCCATAACTAAAAGAAATAAAATAAAATCTGTAGCATTGGGCTATACAAAGTTGAGCAAATATGGTAACAAGTTCACTTGTCTGAAGTTGCTAGGGCAGTAAATTAGGGACACTATGGGAGGGGGCAATATAATAAAAAATTTTAGCCACTTTGAAGCGGTTCAAAATGCCATGTAGACTTGTGATCAATATGTAAACATTCTGACTGGCGCCAAATACTAAATATGGATTTTTTTTGTGCAGTTATACATATTTTATTGGTTCAGAAGGATTTTAAAAGCACCTGGTTTAATACACTGGTTTTTTATTCTCACCCTAAATACAACCTACTTTATATCACTGTACACGTTTAGTTTCTGGCAGCGAAAGAAAGAATAACCCAGAATTCAATATGTATTTCACTAACCTATTGCGTAATCTTTTCTGTAATTCAAATTCACATTATCATACGAGAAAGATTAGATCTCCATTATATGGAAATAGTTCTGACCACAGCTAGGGCACACAATTATATAATTTTTTTGTGTTAGGGCTTGCACATGGTTGGTGTAACCAATTGTAAAGAAAGTATACAGTATGTCACACACCAAAACCAACATCTATAGTAAATAGTGATTTTACGCCTAATAGGAGGGAATTGAATTCAAAGTAATGTGCCCCCGGGAATCACCACGATACCCGGCTATTTACAGTAGAACTTGCATCATACGTTTTCCCTGGCACCTCAGGAGTTGTGAAGGAAACGTGGGATGCTGGTTTACGCGCTGTACCATTCCAGAATGGCACATTGCTTCCTTCAGGCAGAAAAAATTTCCCCCATAAAGTATTTTAAAATACCCCCTAAAAAAAAAATTTATTCAAGCAGCCCCAACACCAGTCAGTCGGGCTGCCTCTATGACTGGCAGATAACTAAATTGGCAACCAGACCTAGTCTGGGATAGGCTGAACCAATTCAACTATAATAAAACATCTCATAGTGGGAACCAGTCCCATTCTGGTCAGAACAGGGGCAGAGGGCTGAGACTTTTGCAACGGGCCCACTTGCTATTGGCCCGCTCTGAATCTTGGGGCATATAGAACTACAGACAGCACATGGCCGCTGTGTGTGTGTAGAATAAATGGTTTACCAAATATTATTTAAATAAAGACATGCCGACATTTCTTTTACCAATTTAATACCAAAATCATCCATTCTAGTGAATGCACTGCAAATCCTCACCCACTAAGTAGCAGAACTGGGTAATAAAATGCCACATGGCAAAATACCATTGTCCCCGAACGTCAAGAAAAACCCTACCCAAAATCTCAGGAGCTAGCACAACACTATCTGTAACACCTCCCCTCCCCCATCTTGTGTCTTGTGACACAGCATTATCATAAAGTACACTTCAGTCACAGTTTCCTTCTTTCCTAAAATCTGCATAATTGGGATGGAGGTGGGGCATCTGATCTCCTTAACTCCTGAGGGAACAGGTAATTTTCCTAGGCACTATATAGCAAGGATTCTTGCTCAGTACACTTGAGACAGGACGGTCACCCACAGACCATCTCAGTTGCTGCATAATAAGCAGTGAAGTGGACCGACATCACATTAGCCCTTCTATAGGATCACATCAGAGTAGAAATCACACACCGCCGATACACTAAATACCATTACCAACATGTGACCTTTCATAAAGAGCTTAATTTAGTGATGAATCTGCCCTAACACAAACACTCACTGTTAGGTTGTCTCTAAGCAATTGCATGATAAGGGTGCTGTCTTTGTAGGATTCTTCGTTGAGGGTGTCAAGCTCTGCAATTGCTTCATCAAATGCCTGAAAAATGAGGGGAGAACAAAAAAAACAAACAACTTTAACTTTTGCATCAAAACCTCCCATAACCCTCAGAACTCCGTGTAACAGAACTTCATTTAAGACTTCAAAAACAGTTTCCGAACCCAATATAGTTGTTTGTCACAGATAAGTGACCTGTATACTATACACGCTAGCGTAACACTAAGCACAGTTTGATCTAGATGATTATTCAGCCCCCAGGTGGACAACCTACTCATAAGAGGATGAAGAGGTCCGGTTTTAAATTACTTAAGATGATCCATACAATTTTATTTATCTCTCATCCCCCCCCCCCCTCCTCCTCAAAAAAAAAAAAAAAAAGTTTTGAAAGCTTGGGGGGGGGGGGGGGGGGGGGGGGTTTTCAATGTGCCAACTACACAATGTGCTGTTCCTGCAACGGCAATTTGTGGTTCGTGGGCTCTCCCTTACAAACGTGGTGCCGCTACAAGCGTAATTGCAGATATGCTTGCAGTCAGGCGTGGCAGAATCAAATTTTCCCCTTAGTGTCCCCAATCAAAATTACCCTTATGAGCTGTATACCCAGTTGTCAGTATCTGGTTCATAGTAGCACTTACAGATGTGTCCTCATACTAACTCGCCAAACATACCTACTCAACACGTTTGTGACAAGAGTCTTTTTTTTTACACAAATCTTAGTAGCATTGTGTCAATCTAGTGCACGGACTAGTTTGATATGCAACACTTGCATACCTGTGAGCGAGAGTCTGAATTTCTATAAGGAGGGATGCAATGCCGTAGCTTTATCACACCAAGTTCCACATAAACAGAATCAGATGGTGGGCCTAGTTCAGCATGGATCGTAGCTGTGCGAAAAAACACGGTGGCAATCCTTTCGCATGTTTAAGGTAGCCCTCTGCTTACGCAGTCTAGCTGTGAAGGCAGGCGGCAAATAGTCATGTTTCAGGTCACAGCAGCTGCGTGTAACGCCATGCAACTGCTGCGGGCCGTAAACAGTCAAGACACGCATGCGTTGTCTGGACTGCGCGCCCCCCTGCCAAGTTGATGCTGCACCGCGAACACCTCTGTCAGAGGCGTTCGCACATGTGAGATGCTTTCACAACTTACTGTGAGCACACACACGCAGTGCAGCTGCGCACACTTCACAGGGCTTCAGCATGTGATACAAAATGTGATCATATGTGTCACTGATCAACCCACTACCAAGATTGGGAGTAAATTGTGGCAGCTGAATGCAGCCCCTGGAGCGAAAAACCACCAAGTCCCTAGAAAGGACAGCATTCGAAATACAGATCCTAAGAACCTGAGCAGGCTACAAATATTCAACAGTATTATCCAACACACGCAACTGTTCCAATTGTAAAGCGCAAAAGAATGTGCTGCGCTTATAAGAAACTGTTTACTACTACCGCTTAAAATGTCAACTAGTACTGGCATTCTCTTTCATAAATTGGTTCTAGAAGTCATCACTTACGGTCTTGGCTAGTGAACAGGCCTTTTCTGGACTATTAAGAATTTCATAGTAGAAGACTGAAAAATTCAGGGCCAAACCCAAGCGGATGGGATGAGTTGGCTGCATTTTCTGCTTGCTGATGTCGAATGCTTCCTGGTAAGCTTCTTGAGAGTCTTGAATTGTACCTGTTGAGAGGCAAACAGGTATTACACCGTGCTACACATCAGAGAGGTTACAGAATGCAGAAATATAATAATCAGGTGATGTACAACTGCACATGTATGAAAATTCTCATGGCGCGTGCATTACACAGTACACACAAAGCTGATGTTGCAATCGGGACAGACTTAAAGAAATGAGGAGTCCAAGTAATCAGCGCTCCTGGGCGGTGACTGGGACGTGGCTAGAAGTGAGCGCAAAGAGTCCATCCCATGGTAGTGTCAGCGAAAGTGGCTGCGCTCTCAGAGGCCAGTGTCACACAGAGGGCTGCTGCAAGTGTCGTTCATGCAGCAGTATCAGTGTGCAGAGAGGCTAAAAGTAGGAGTCTCAGTCCTTGCACAGAGAGACGCAGGCTACTACATCAAGGGAAGGGCCTATACTAGCATATGATCACAGCGGGGGCGCAAGAGCAAACGCAGCAGTGCCCACCCCTGAATCAGGCCCTCGGTGTGCATATCAATATGTATTATTCTTAGCATTAATTCTGGAGGAACCAAAACTTCCCACAGCACCATACTGTATAGTGTCTGATGGACTGAGAAATGGATCAGTGCTTATATGGAAGAAACAGGGAATGTACCAATTAACTAAAATGATTCACAAAATGTCCATTGAGCAGGGAATCCGTGATCTTTATATATGCTTTATAAGAATATTTCCATGTTCTGCCTGGATGCCACCAAGACCCTCATTCACTCACTGGTCATTCCCAGCTTGGGCTTCCTCTAACCTCCTCCCTCACTACTGCCTCTCATCACTCCAGTCTGTCCTCAATGCTGCTACCTGGGTCATCTTTCTATCCAAACACACTACATATGCCACCCCTCTCCTGTAGGGCCCTACATTGGCTCCCCTTCAGAACCTAATTCAAGCTTCTCCCATTCCTCTCCCTTCACCCTCTGCTGCATAAATGCACGCAGCCTCTCATCAACCGATAACTACCTCCCATTGCCACACCAAGATTTTGCATGTGCTGTTCCCTTTCAGAGTCTGCACAAAACATTGAACGGGTACTCAACACCCACTTCTTCAAACATAGCCATCTCATCTTAACTCTCTGTTCCATGCTCACTGTTTACACCATCTGTGTAAAAGTACACCTTGAAAGACAAATAGGTGCCATGTACAACCTTACCAGAAGTTTCATATGACAGCAAGTAGTGCTGCTGCTGTGAATAACCGCAGTGCGAATGTCATCTATTCACATTAAAGGGAGAGCTTGGGGGTAGGCCAGCACCATCATAAGTTCCAGGCACGCCCCCATTACCAACGCCACAGCTGGGGCACTCCCCTATTAGTGACGTTGAGGGGCCACACCACCCCCAATAGACGCCAGCGGGGCAGGGTAACACCCCTTTGCTTGGCAGGATGCATCTCCTTTCCGATCGAGCACTTCCTGGCCTGGCATCTCTGCGCCCTGCCTGGATCCTAGCAGGAACACTCATTTCTGATGAAATGGGCAGGGAAAGCTACAAACGAGGTAGTAATTTACAAAGCTGTACAGGCAATATAAAGAGAAAATCCGCACAAGATTAAATATATAAAGCTCTGAATATTAACAGGTAACGCAAGTTAGCATATTAATATATGAACAAGTTGTTCACTCAGGTATCATCCGATTTACTGACCAAAATGTGCATAAACCACTACAATAGATTGCCTTGCATGAAGAAAGATAACTTAGGGGCCAATTCAATTGTGGCGCTCACCCCCTGCTAGCAGTCTAAACGAATGGTGGCTACCGTAGCCATTAAATTGTTGCTCCGATCACACTGTTACCCACAGCACACACACACTTTCCATCAAGGCCTTCGGAGGAGTGATGGGAATTTTTTTTTTTTTTTTTAAATGTGCGCTTAAAGTCTGTAGTTTGCGGGTGCAACAATTGATGAGCCCCTCAGTTTACAACCCCCCTCCCCCACCATCCCCTTCTAATATGTAGGAGGACGACACTCACGGCTTCTGTCTTCTCCACTGGCCACCTCTGCCAGATATCGGTAGTAGTCCCCCTTCATCTTCAGGTAAAACACTTGGCTCTCCGCTTGGGTCGATTTGAGGATCAGGAACTGGTCAAGCAGAGTCTAGACAAGAGGAGAGAAGAAAAAAACAAAGAAAAAAAAACAAAGACAACTATTACACTCATACTACAATAGTCTACAGCAAACATTTTGCCAAAGTGACCAAACATGAAAGATTAAACCAGGAGGTATTTCTCTGTGTATTGCCTGTAATGTGTTGGGAGTTTAGACTTTAAGACTGATACGATTAGTTGTGGTTCTCTCTTGTTCTCTAGGATTGTTAGCGGATTGGGATGAGTTTAGAGAGTCTTGGCTGATGCTAGGCAGATTGAGGGCCTAATTCAGACCTGATCGCAGCAGCAAATTTGTTAGCTAATGGGCTAAACCATGTGTACTGCGGGGCAGATATAACATGTGCAGAGAGAGTTAGATTTGGGTGGGGTGTGTTCAAACTGAAAACTAAATTAGTGTAAAAATACAGCAGCCAGTATTTACCCTGCACAGAAACACATAACCCACCCAAATCTAACTCTCTGCACATGTTCCATATTGGCCTGCATGTACAGCCGACGATGGACCAGCGATGAACGAGCGCGGGGCCGCGCATCATTCATTGCTGGAGCCTCCACACTGCACGATATGAACGTTATCTCGTTCATTAATGAACAAGATCGTTCATATCGTGCAGTCATGTCGGCCAGTGTGTAGGGCCCATTACAGTACAAGACATCGCAGAACACATGATACAGGCTATATAAACATTGCTTCTTATTACAAGACCCAAGAAAGCAGCTCTGGGGGGGATGTTAGCAGTGGGGAGGAGGAGGGTATCTGATCTCTAGGTCAACAAGACTTAGGTTGACCACTATTGGTTGACAGTAGGTAGACATGGAGTTTAAACTTTTTAAGCATGGCGAGCGAAGCGAGGGCACTAATGGGGATTCCCGGTCACTGTACGGAGAAAACGACACCAAAAGAAGTGAAAACACAAACAACTCATGTCGACCTTGTATCATGTCAACCTAGCCCATGTCAATCTACTTACTGTTGACCAATAGTGGTCGACCCAACTCTTATCGAGCCTCCATGCCACACCCGAGGAGGAGACGGTATAAGTACATGAGGGAAGGGAGTGTAGCATGCAGCCGACAGTACTGCTGCATCCATTCACTCTCCAATTTGCAGTCATTATAACACATATCTGGAATTGCAGCTATTCTATTATTTTTGTTTTACATTATAAAAAATGAACAGCTTGCTGTGAGGATGCAGGAAAGAAAACCATGAACCCTCAATAAAAATTACTGCACCAGACCGCTGTCAGGACAGTTCAGATGACTCTTGGATGAAAGGTGTTGGCAACATTGTAGAATTGGTAGTTTAGAGCATTTCCTTGTAAGGAAGTACAGTAGATCCACAATGTGGTTTTCCTCTGCAGAGGATAGTCTGTAGCACCACGCCTTTCCATGTCTTACCACCAGAATGAGTACGTTTATTGCAGAGAGGGATTGTTGCTCAATAACACAGCAGAAAAAAAACACATGGAATTCCCTGATACATTACAGGAACAAACAATTTACTTCATAAATAGAGTGATGGTATGCCCAGCTGAACACTGCGTACGTCTGTTACAGCTATAAACTGGATATTTATTATTTTATTCTATTTTACCAGTTATTTATATAGCGCACACATATTCCGCAGCGCTTTACAGAGAGAATATTTGGCCATTTACACCAGTCCCTGCCCCAGTGGAGCTTACAATCTATGGGGTCGATTCTAGGTACATGCTCAGCTTTCCTCCTGTGCAGGTTAGATTGCAGCTCTACTGTAGAGTCAGTCTAGCAATTCTCATAGCACGCTAATCATACAAGACAAGGGGGCAGATGTATTAAGCCTGGAGAAGTGATAAAGCAGTGATAAATGCAAGGTGATAAAGCACCAACCAATCATTACGGATTTGAAAAATGACAGGAGCCGACTGCCTGGTGCGTTATCACCTTGCACTTATCACTGCTTTATCCCTTCTCCAGGCTTAATACATCTGCCCCAGTGCGCCTGGTGACAGATACCCAGGGGCCCAAATATACCTCCTGCACCTTAGACACCGTTTGATACCAGTTATGAGTACAGACAGTCACAAAGCAGGTCTGTTTGATTACTATTGTAGCTGCATAAAAGGTCTTTCATGGACACCTATGCTTTGTGTGTAAGCAACATGCAAATCAGGCACTAATCTCATTAACTACTGCACTCCCATACAGGCAATGCTGCCTAGTTTATAGTGTGTGAACACACCCAATTCATTCAGGTACATGAAATACAGATGGCTATGTGAATACATACTGTAGACAAACTTGAGCATTTATAGATCAACCTCAGATAAAAACCATAAGGCTTGTATACATGACATTACAATAACACGTTCAACACCTGTACTTAAAGCCTTGTAACACGCTTTAAAGCCTGACCTCAAAAGCAAAGAAGGCCTGAGAAATGCTCGAGAGGACCAAGTGCAAGGTTAATGTACTGTGCTACAAGAGCTGTGCGCCTCCAAGCATCCAGATACACGTCGGAGCGTGGAACCTCCCCCTGAATCTTAATTTCCAACCATAGGGGTCTACTTACTAAGCCTTGGATGGAGATAAGTGACCAGCCAATCAGCTCCTAACTACCATGTCACAGGCTGGGTTTGAAAAAAAATGGACAGTTAGGAGGTGATTGGCTGGTACTTTATCTTATCCAAGGCTTAGTAATACCCCTTTTCCACTAGCTTTTTAAACACTGGTAAATGCGTGGGGGCACACATTTACCCGTGTTTCCCCTAGTGGAAAAGGGTCCCCCTGCAAATTCTCAGATCAAGTGATCCGGGAATACTACCCGGGTAGCTAGCCGTGTTGAACACGTGTTCAACCCGGCTAGCTGTCTAGTGTGAATGGGAGCCGTGTTGAGGCGACACGGCTCCCGTTCAGTGTATGGGAGGGCTGTGCTGGGAGATCATGTGATCTCCCAACGCCGCCCCTGCCGCGTCACTAACCCGGCAATATGCCGGGTGGATGAGCGCTGTCTGAAAGGGGGCTGTAGCACGGTGACACGGCTGCGACCCGTGCTACACAGTGGAAAAGGGGTATACAAAGACCCCATAGTTTATTAAATGGACAGGATCCGTAGTACATGCAGTTCTTAAATAATGCATATGCCAACCAAGAACAGACCATTAAAGAGAAAGCTCTCCGGATGCACTATGTAATGGATGCAGATTACCTGCTTCCTGCACAGAATGGAGACCAATCTCTCTAGATATTTCAATTCAATGATCAAGGATAAAATGCAATTAGTGGCTCTCCTGCCATATGCCTTCCTACCTCTTTGTCTGTCTGTTTTTACCCAGTTTTGTTCTATTACTGTTCTAATTGTAAAGCGCAACGGAATATGCTGCGCTATATAAGAAACTTAATAAATAAACAAATATGTCATTCTAGAACATACTGTGGAAAGCAATATCGTTAGTTTTCCCTGTAACCCTCAACATCGACCAACTTCATGGAACTGCACATCCCAGCATGCCCTGCCAGTTTGCTACCAAGGAATATTTAAACTGTGGCAGTACATGCTGGGAAGTGCAGTCACTATTCAATTGTTTGGGCAGACATGCATATCGCACCCAGACAGGGTTTAGCCGTGTAAAGCAGCTAAAACCAGTCTAAAGTCCTGATTTGGGTGTACAAACTTTCAGACGCCCATTGTGCAGACTCTGCACACATTTCTTCTTGCTAATTGTTCCCAGAAAGCACAAAATGTTTAAGAAAGTAGGAGGCCAGGATCTAAGGCACCAGTATTACAGGTTGAGTATCCCTTATCCAAAATGCTTGGGACCAGAGGTATTTTGGATATGGGATTTTTCCGTATTTTGGAATAATTGCATACCATAATGAGATACCATGGTGATGGGACCTAAGTTTAAGCACAGAATGCATTTATGTTTCATATACACCTTATACTCACAGCCTGAAGGTAATCTTAGCCAATATTTTTTGTAACTTTGTGCATTGAACAAAGTGTATCTACATTCACACAATTCATTTATGTTTCATATACACAGCCTGAAGGTCATTTAATACAATATTTTTAATAACTTTGTGTATTAAACAAAGTTTGTGTACATTGAGCCATCAAAAAACAAAGGTTTCACTATCTCACTCTCACGCAAAAAAGTCTGTATTTCGGAATATTTGGATATGGGATACTCAACCTGTACTGCCATTTCTTTGAAAATACTAGAATTACAATACAATCAACAGGAAAGACCAGCTGCAAGACAGGAACCAGGATCATTTCAATCTAGTCTTATTGAGTGCGCAAGAACACTTCAAGCACTGAGAGGAGGCGTCCTACTACCCCCTTATGTTGGGACAGCTGTGAGGTATCGTGGAAGATGGCACAGAAAACATGGCGCTTAGAGCATACACTATTGAGTCTCTTGTGAGAATGGGGATAACCAGATTCCTATAATAGCATATTACTCAAGCACAAACACCAAGCCCATAATATGGTAACAGGATTCTCCCATTAAGGCAGCTGATGGAACACCACCTCTCCAAACTGCATTGCAAGCAGTATTCAGGCTTATGTTAATGCGTGGTTTTTGTAGGGCTGGGGCGTTCCTGTATATAACCAAAGATGCCTCATTACAGTGTTAGGCGGCGTACATGCCAAGCAATATAAAACAAATACTTCTAGCCGGCTTGCTCCTAAAGAACACAGTATATCCAACCATGTTGAACAGTTGCAGTAGAGGAACAGAAAGAAAAAAAAAAAAACCCATGTAACATGGGTTTCACATACACACAAAAAGGTGTATTGCTAAGAACTCTGGTGTATGCTTCTATTTCTGGATAGAGGCAGCCAAGATGTTAAATAAATCACTGCCTGACACAGAGGCCCAGATGATGCCACTCTCTAGCAGCGTATAGTCCTCTGCCTTAGTAGTGTCTGCTGACACACTATCTGCAGCATGCTTGTTACTGCAGTGCTACAGACAGCGAGATTTATGCTGCTCCAATGAGTATTGATCCAGCAGTCAGATGGCGCCACTACTGCACTGCTAACATGAGGGCAGCCTGTACAATGCAGAGAATTACCGATGATAGGCCGCGTGTGATACAGTTCCGTCAGACAAATATCCCTCTACATATGCTGCATACCACACCAGACAGGAAAACCCACGTAACAGCTTAGACAGGTAACATTTACTGACAGGGGAGAGAAGTAGGTTTCCCATCTAGAAACATTTCCTGCATAAGTTGAAGCAGGGAGGTCCGGCAGCCTCTCATAGGGCCTCGGTGCATATAGCATTCCCAACCTCGGTCCCGAGGCACACTAACAGTACAGGTTTTATAGTGATCTCCATGCTTGAGCACAGGTGACAATTAGTATCGCAGTTATTTTGATTTAATCTGTGCTGAAGCCTGGATATCACTAAAACCTGCACTGTCGGTGTGCCTTGAGGACCAAGGTTGGGAATGCCTGAAAGGGTCCCAGCTCTGTGTTGCGAGATTGCAAATAGCCCAGGCAAGGCATACAACCAATAAGTTATACCTCAAGATAAAGAGCTGTCCCCTAAACACATCAGACCATTGTCTGTAACACAACTAAATGTGCAAATATAAAGGAAAATAGAATGACTTCACTACATATAGCAAGGGTACAAGGCATCCGACATCTATGAGCATGTACATATACATTTGCCAATTTAAGCACAGTACACCACGTGCCAAGAATCTAAGTCACATGATCATAGCAATTAGAAGAGGACAACAGGCAATGTGTATGATCCCTGGAACACTACAAAGCAGCAATAACCTCGCAGATAGGTCCCCTTATGAATACAGACATTTTCATAATAAACTTCAAGTACATTTGGCAAAGACTAATAGGCCAATTTATCTACGAGTGATAAACCTCATTGCACATGATAAATGATACTCCAGCCAATCAGCTCCTGTCATTTTTCAAACACACGACAGTTAGGAGCTGATTGGCTGGAGCGCCATTGATCATACACAATGCGTTTTATCACTTGATAAATGAGCCCCAAAATCCTGTTTAGTAGAAAACGACAGTTACACATAAAAATAATCTGCCCTGTAGTGTAATGCAATGTAAATGATACTCCGTTGCACATTGCTTTCTTAGCCAGTTTTAAGTCCTTGGAGTAGTTTGCAATACCCCTTTCATGCCACACAAATAACCCGGTTTCGACCCGGTATATTGCCAGGTTGACACGGGTCGCTGTGCGGTGTGAAAGGGGCCATGGACGAATTCCCGGGTTGCCTGGCGCACTAGGCGCAGTGTGAACAGGCTACCCAGGTCGATGCAACCCAGGACCCAATCGCTGCACAGGGAGAGGATGTTATCTTGCAGCACCGCCTCTGCCCCCAGATGGAAACCTGACCAGTCATATTGCTGGGTCGGGACTGCGGTGTGTAGGGTCCAATGCCGGGTCCCACCCAGGAAGGACCCGTTTCCAAGTCCTGTGTGGGACCCAGCATTGCGACCTGAAAGCGGTATAAATAAACCCACCCCCCCCTCCCCCCCACATCAGCCAAGCTTCCACTAGGCAGCTTTTACTTTCAGGCTTTTCCCGTTCTTTGTGCCCACAAAAGCTTCTGGTTCAGGTAAATGCAAGGGTACGAAATCTCAAATATAAAATCATGAGATCACAGGAGTTATTTCAGACTGGCTGGAAGCATATTACAAGACTGCCTGTATTAAGAGTGCTCATTAGCACCACGTATCAGTGGCTCGTCAGATAGAGACACTGGTAATTAATTTAATCTCGTATCTTAGACAGTACTCAGAAGCCAGCTAGTGACATCAGTATTTCATTAGGCGTATAATCTGCACTCTAAACTCTGCAGTATATAGGTGTGTGCCACTGGCCTCCCAGGAAGGTAAATGCTTTACAGACCACAAAGCCATCAAGCTCAGTAAATACATACGAGACTAGTGCATCTGTTTTTCAGTTACTGAATACATATACTAAACAAAACAAACATTCCACAGATGAAGTAGTAGTGTGCAAAGTGATATCCTTCAGGGGTCTTAGGGTGGCTCGAGACTACTTAACAGCTTATATATGGAGGAGAAAACCCAGCTCACATTACTGGATCAGAGCAGCATGGAGCTCACAGGACCTCCTCACCAGCTACTGTTGGGCCATCTATGTACCCAGGGAATCCATTTTTGCTTACGCTTCTACAGTCAACAGGATGTTTCAGTCCTGCCTAATGCCCAACACTGCTATAAAGGTATGCTTTTTTTTTTCTGATGCAGTAGCGATTTCCTTTCTTTACAGTGCACTGCCATCACATAAGTCAAGTCTACCGGTCACCAACTTACCAGAACAGTTTCACATATAGACTTGAGCTCACTCTCTATTTTCTCCCTGTACTCTTTGACCAGCTGCTGCTTCTTATCCGAGCTCTCAGTCTTCTGCTCAATACTGGAGACGACCCTCCAAGCGGATCTCCGCGCACCAACCACGTTCTTGTAGGCCACGGAAAGAAGGTTCCTTTCTTCGTTGGACAACTCGTCTCCGCATTCCGTCACAGCCTTCATGTTGGCCGCCATATCATCGTAACGCTCTGCTTGTTCTGCCAGTTTGGCCTTCTGGATCATATCGGTTCTGTCTGCCATGGCTTGAGTGTGTTTAAGCGCAAAGAGGAGGAGAAACAAAACCCTGGTGAAAGGACAGTTGGGATGGGGATCAAGTGAGGAGTTTTAGGTGGCAGCAAAGCACAAGCAGGCAGAGAAACCTGAAAAAAAGGCATAAAAAAGCGTCAGTTTTACATACTCAATGAAAATAGACTTACCGGTGTTTAAAGTAAGCTATACAGACATACCAGGATAATTCTGGAAACAGTGCTGCAATCACACACACAAGTGACTATTGCTTCATGAGAATACCAAGGCACAAATGCAGGGAATTCTAGCACACATGCCAACCTTAAGACAGGCACAGCCCAAGTTTCTGGACATGCACTATCTAGAATCCCCACATCACAGACAATATGTAGGTCACATAGGAATATAAACTTAAATCACCCTAAAGAGTAAAGGGAAAGTTTCCTTTCAAAATTATTTAAACAGCATGAGTCAGTAGCAGGAGGAGCTCAGTCCCTGAAATCACACTAGGGGAGGAGAAGGAATCAATCTGGCTGCCCTGCCTTTTGTCTCCAGGCTGCCTGGATGATCACCGCCCTGGCTGCCTCTCCCTCCGTTACTCCCACCCCTCAGGGGAGCCAGGCTTCCCAGCAATGCACAGCCAGATTCATGGGACACGCCAGACTCCAGGAGCACACTATATGATAATGTGCAGCCCTAACAGAGTAATGCCCAGATCCTGCTAGACAGGCAGCACAATAAGTGCTACAGTGATTTATTGAAACCCCATCAGCAGAATTAAGAGACAAAATGTAGCACAAACAGGCTTCCCATAAAACCATCTGATAAACCAGGGACATTAAGCAAAACATTGTTTGACTGTGGGCACTAGTGACCCACTACATGTCCATTGAGCACTTCTCCAGTGTGACAGACAAGGCACCCATGCTCACCAATACACCTGCAAGTGAACACATTCATGCACCAAAAGCAGTAACCTAAGCAAATAGCACTGAACCGACAAACTGATGTAATAAACCCAACACGGTGATATATGAAGTATACAGGACACAAGTAGGGCTTTGAGCGACAATAGACTGAATTATGCTGTGCATAAAATGGAGGAAAGAACATGTAACTGCTTGTTAATCACCTTCCTACCACTGGAGGGACAGCATGACAAGCTAGAGGTGGTGGACCCCGCACATTACACACTGGAATTTCCTGCAGTAACCAGAGGAGGAAGACCCCACACACACACACATCATCATCAACCTACAGACGTGGAAGAGCCCACACATTACACTCTGGATCAGCAGTATCCAATGGTGGAGGATCCCACACACTGGAACATACCACCTTGCAATATCCAGAGATGGAGGAGCACACACATGCTACTTGCAGTATTTAGAGGTGGGGTATCACACACACACACACACACACACACACACACACACACACACACACACACACACACACACACACACACACACACCAGGGATAGGCAGCCTGTGGTATTCCAGCTGCTGTGGGACTACATATCCCTTCATACCCCGACAGTTTTACTGTTAAGGCATGCTGGGATGTGTAGTTCCACACATTGCAATCACACACTAAACACTGGGATTATCAGCCACCTACTATATCTAGAGATGGAGGATCCCACACACCATATCATCATCTAACACCCAATACCCAGAGATGGAGGTACCCACACTCTGGATTATCATTTACCTCCTACCATACAGTGGAGGAGCATAGACAGGAGATAATTGTCCCCTGCAATAGTAAAGTGCAGCGGCATATGCTGGCATTATACAAGTAATTATAAATATCCAGAGGCTGAGGATCCCATACAGTGGATCATTATCTACCTGCATGGGTAGGGGTGGAGGAGCCCACACATTTCACCCTCTGGCATTTCATACACCTGGTGACATGCACACAGCCCAGTATATTGGGGAGGGGGGGCTGAATGTCACATGGATGTAGACGGTATGCAGGCAGCACATGTGCTTGTCATACGAGTGAAGTAAAGTACAGACAGAGAGACAGACAGTCACACACATATCCTAGTGCTTAATGCACCTAGAGACAGAGGGGAACATTTTTTTTAAAATATATATATATATATATATATATATATATATATATATATATATAATATATATATATATATATATATATATATATACACACACACACACACACATACGAGCAACCAGTGACACATACACACCCAGGAGGTGCAGCAGCACAGTAGCTGTCCCTGTGACAGTCAGTGCAGGACACGGAGGCGATAGTGTGATGGCGTGTAGCTGGGGGAAGGCCACCACGGGGCGGCAGGGCAGACTATCAGTAGCGCGGCGGAGACTCACCTTGCACCGCTCCTCCTCACCGTGCGAGCCGCTGGCCGGCGCTGGAAAGAGAGGGGGGGAGAGGAGACAGCCCGGAGAATGAGGCTACAACGTACAAGGATCCCTCCCGGCTCAGCCTAACCCAATTACCAGGCGTTGGCAAAGGGAGGGGTAAAGAGGCGGCAGCCAATCGACGCCCAGAGAGAGGCCCGCCAATTCCACGTGCTCCTCCGCGCTGCCGGCCAATCAGGAGGCAGCGCGGGAGCCAGGGGCGGGACTCAGGGAGATGGAGGAGGAGGGCGGGTTAGGTTGAACGACAGGCTGCAGATTGGGCCACGGGGTTTCCTCCAATGAGGTGCAGGGTGATATGACGTCACTGTCGCTGAGGCAACCGAGTTGCTGCCCCCCCCTTCCCCCTCTCCCACCTTCCCGCCCCTCCTAGACTGGATGAGCGCGCACGCTGAGGCCGGGGCGTGGTGCCGGCTCCCTGCAGTAGTAGTAGTAGTATGCTGTAGTAGTAGTAGCAGCAGTGCTGCAACACCTGCACCGGCTGTGCCCACATCAGCGCAGTATAGTATCCCTCACCAGCTGCATCACCCATAGGTGGCTTCTGTGGGTGGTGCAGCGGTTATGCTGGCTGTATGTATTCTAAGAGGAATGTGTACCACTGGACCACATTGTTCAGCCTAAACTGCACCTTAGTAGGTTATGGAGGTGAAGCAGGAAGCAATGTATTAACATGTCAGCACTGTGGCCCATCTATGGGGGTCAATCCGAGTTGTCCGCTCGCAAGCTGCTTTTAGCAGCTTTGCACACTCTAAGCCGCCGCCTACTGGGAGTGAATCTTAGCTTATCAAAATTGCGAACGAAAGATTAGCAGAATTGCGAATAGACACTTAGCAGTTTCTGAGTAGCTCCAAACTTACTCGGCATCTGCGATCAGTTCAGTGCTTGTCGTTCCTGGTTTGACGTCACAAACACACCCAGCGTTCGCCCAGACACTCCTCCGTTTCTCCAGCCACTCCCGCGTTTTTCCCAGAAACGGTAGCGTTTTTTCACACACACCCATAAAACGGACAGTTTCCGCCCAGAAACACCCACTTCCTGTCAATCACATTACGATCACCAGAACGAAGAAAAAACCTTGTAATGCCGTGAGTAAAATTCCTAACTGCATAGCAAATTTACTTGGCGCAGTCGCACTGCGGACATTGCGCATGCGCATTAGCGACTAATCGCTCCGTTGCGAAAAAAAATAACGAGCGAACAACTCGGAATGACCCCCAATGATGGGCGCAGTGTGTGTGGTGCATACAGACCCCTTGGGTTCAGGGAGGCCCGCAGCGCACACACTGCACCCATTATTCAGTACTTGCCTATACAGAGTCCACTCTAGTGGTGCTACAGCAGCCCTGCAAAATCACTGGGAAAATGGCGTAGTTGTCATTTTCCTGGAGACTTGCACATGTGCAGTAGGGGGAAATTGCTGGGAAAATGTCCGTTGCGCTATTTTCCCAGAGTCCTGCACTCTAGAATCTAGTGCCCAGCGCCGTGACACTGACTTTGCTGCCTGGCTACCGGAGAGAGAGGGGAGGGGGCCCTGGTTGGAGACTGAACACAGGCCTCCTCTCTTAATATGCCCCCGTGTCAGCAACTGGAGTGTGGGAGAGAAACCGCCTTTCTCCTGCGATGTGGGCGAGCTCCATAGCGCATCAGCCTAGTCACTGGCGTTTCTATAATGGGAGCAGTGTGTGCGGTGCACACGGCACCTGAGTCCAGAGGGAGCCCACACCGCACACACTGTAACCATTTTTTAATACCACTCTGGAGTCCCGTGCCGACGTCACCGGCGCTGTTAAAACCCTGTGAAAATGGCGCAGTGGTCATTTTCATGGAGTTCTGCGCATGTGCAGTACAGATATCTCTGGGAAAATGTCCGCCACACCATTTTCCCGGAGATCTGCGCATGCGCAGTAGAGTCTGAGCCCTCTAGCGCTCAGACCCTACAGTGCTCCTGCAGAGAGGAGGGGGCCCGTATGGAGGAGGCAGCACACAGGCCTCCTCTCTTAAAGCGCCCCTGAGCCTAGTGCTGATCCAATCGCTAATGCCCCTGGTTGGCCTCATTACATGCGTGAGATGTCGCATAACCACAAGATGTCATTTGCTGACAGACGGCACACGGGCGAGGATACAGTCTCAGTCAGTACTTACCGGCAAAGGAATCTGCCAATACATGACATAGCCAATATGCCACAAAAGTGAGCTTATCCATTTGTGCTGGTATCTTATTGATAACCAGTAGGCTCACTTTTGTGGCATACAATTGTATGGCAATGGCAACATCAGTGGTGCAAGTAGAAAAAATGTCATAGGTACTGTCAAAAATGGGTGTGGCCAAATGCCACATGGGGCGTGGCCAATGAAAATGGGGGCGTGATTCACATATGGGAGGAGGAGCAGATACACATATGACCCCAATAGTGCCAGATACACGTTGCCTCACAGTGCCAGATATATATTGCCCCACAGTGCCAGATACACATATGCCCCCAGAGTGCCAGATAAACATTGCCCCACAGTGCCAGATACATATTTCCCCACAGTGCCAGATACTGTACACATTGTCCCACAGTGCCAGATACACAAATGCTCCCAAAGTGCCAGATATACATTGCCTCACAGTGCCAGATACACAAATGCCCCCAGAGTGCCAGATATACATTGCCTCAAAGTGCCAGATACACATTGCCCCACAGTGCCAGATACACAAATGCCCCAGAATGCCAGATATACATTGCCTCACAGTGGCAGATACACAAATGCCCCCACAGTGTCATATATACATTGCCCCCCAGTGCCAGATACACATGTCCCCCCAGTGGCAGATATGCTCCCAGTGCCAGATACACAAATGCCCCCACTGTGTCAGATATACATTGCCCCCCCCAGTGCCAGATACACATGTCCCCTTAGTGGCAGATATGCTCCCAGTGCCAGATATGCCCCCAGTGCCAGATACAGAGATGACCCCAGTGCCAGATATGCCCCCAGTGCCACATACAGAAATGTCCCCAGTGCCAGATACACATGTCCCCCCAGTGCCAGATATGCTCCCAGTGCCAGATACACATGTCCCCCCAGTGGCAGATATGCTCCCAGTGCCAGATATGCCCCCAGTACCAGATACAGAAATGCCCCCACAGTGCCAGATATGCCCCCAGTGCCAGATACACAAATGCTCCCACTGTGTCAGATATACATTGCCCCCCAGTGCCAGATACACTTGTCCCCCCAGTGGCAGATATGCTCCCAGTGCCAGATATGCCCCCAGTGCCAGACACAGAAATGTCCCCAGTGCCAGATACACATGTCCCCTCAGTGCCAGATACACATGTCAGTGCCAGATATGCCCCCAGTGCCAGATACACATGTCCCCGCAGTGCCAGATATGCCCCCAGTGCCAGACACAGAAATGTCCCCAGTGCCAGATACACATGTCCCCCCAGTGCCAGGTATTCCCCCCAGGGCCAGATACACATGTCAGTGCCAGATATGCCCCCAGTGCCAGATACACATGTCCCCGCAGTGCCAGATATGCCCCCAGTGCCAGGTACACATGCCCCCCTCTTCCCCTGCTGCTCACCACTGCTGCTGTGCTGTATTGTGTGTGAGGGGAGGAGAGCGCAGCCTGCGCCTCTCCTGCGCCTCAGTTTTCGGCGGCGTTGCAGGACTCTACCTTCAATTCAACGCCGATCCGTGAGCCAATCAAAGCTCGTGGTCCGGCAGCCAATCAGGAGCCTTGGCTGCCGGTCCGCGAGCTCTCATTGGCTCATGGACCGGCGCTGAATTGAAGACACTGAGGGGCAGGAGAGGCGCAGGCTGCGCTCTCCTCCCCTCATGCAGCGGCGGTGAGCAGCAGCAGCGGAGGGAGCGAGCGGTAGCCTGTCGGCGTGGGTACGGCGTTCCCATGGCTAAATTCTTAAGGGTACGCCGTACCCACCCATACCCGCCCACTTGCACCCCTGGGCAACATTGGAACATGGTTGCAGAGACCGTAGGGGAAAGTGATTTTTCTTTGTGGACCCTGCTTTGATACATGTTGCTGATTGATACAAATGCCAGATTGCACTGGCACTAGCATGTTTGGCACTTACCATCTGGAGAGTAGGCAAGCATGATAAAAAGCTGACTCATTACGCTAAAGGCTCCCATCCACTAGTGCGATATGGCCACTTTTCATCCGATTCCGAACTTGAATGAGGGATTGGATGAAAAGTGTCACATAGCATGTCATTTTACTCCGATCCGAGGTGCATTACCGTGCTCCTCGGATCAAGGTCGCAGATTTTCATGGCTGCTATGAATATCGCAATCAGAGGTAAAAAGTTGCACATCGGAGTGCATTTGTACACCTGCGATCCTATCGCAGACGATACCTCGGATGAGTCTCTTGACTGGCACCTTGGGCACACCCATCCACACGCCCAGCAGCAGCGGAGGATCAGCAGCAGCACCGATCGGCGGCGTGTTTATTTATTGCATTACAAGTCGGATTGCAAGCAGGTACCAGCACCCATCACACCCATATACACTAGCTACCATGTACATGTTTTAAAACACTGTCCACCCATGTATCACACTATCCACAACGTTTATATCACTGCACACTGCCCACCACCACCCATATCCCTCAGAGCACATGTGCATCCTGTATGTTTCCCATTGCTTGTCCTACAGTGGATTTAACCTGTTGATGCCCATCTTGATTACCCGCCACTGTACCCCTATTGTGTCCCATTGCTTACTGCTGTCCCAAAGTGGTTTTAACCTGTTGATGCTTAATGACACATTGTTTTCAAAACCAACTTTATTTTTAAATAATTTTTAAACCATAAAAACATTTTTAAACCCTATTAAAACATCAATAAATAAATATAAATAAAAACATCTAAAATAAATAAAAACATCTAACATCTAACTTAATTACCATAAATAAAAACATTTAACCATAACTAAAACAATAACTAAAACTTTTTTTATCCTTTGTTTAGTCCTTACATATGTCTTTAGACAAGAATGTGGATTTTATTACATGTTTCATTGAACTCTTCCAGTCCAAGGATTGTCTTTGGCGGGCAAAGTCCAAGGACTATTCAAACAAGACCAAGCGTCTTGCGGCCAATGAAGAACTGGTGGAGTTTTCCAAACCTTTTTATGCGTCAGCCAATGTGGGTCACAAAGAAGTGGCAGAACCTGCGAACCATCTTTAAGAGCACAAAAATATGGAGGAGTCGAAGCGTTCCGGTGCAGGCACAGATGAGGTGTACAAGCCGAGTCTATGGTACTTCAACATGATGACCTTCATAGTAGATAAAGAGCCAGCAAGGGGTGGATTCTCCTCCCTCCCATGGCCTGACGCAGCGGAGCCTGAAGTGGGTAAAACGTTTCAGGCCACATCTGTAAGTATATTGTCATTCTCATTTTAATTTTTAAAATGTCCCACACATACCTCCCAACTTTGTCCCCTTTGAAAGAGGGACACATGCGCGGCGAAGCCGCGCGCGCTCCCGAAAAAGGGGTGTGACCTAAGTAAAAGGGGGCGTGGCTTCACGGGAGGACCGCGATCGCGAGCCACGCCCCCATTTTCGTCACTGAGGGGGCATACCCAGCGCTCTGTGAGCCGCTGGCATGCCCCCTCTCCCTCTGACTTCAGTGAATAGACGCTAAGCAGGGCAGCGACAGACAGAGCCTCCCAACTGCCCCCCCACCCCCACCGCGGGACACTGCGGCCCGCGGGTGGGACAGCGGGACAGTCCCCAAAAAACGGGACTGTCCCGCGAAAATCGGGACAGTTGGGAGGTATGCCCACAGTCCACACCAGTCCGCTTCACTCATACTCCACTACACTTTACATAATGGCCTTCACCTGCCAGGGGATCGCACCTACTCCATTAAAATAGGCCAGGTACTCCTCCCTGACCTGGTTTGCACACGCAGTCCTTTTGGAGAGGAGAGGAGGTACTTGCAGGGAAGACAATGATGTATCCTCCTCCAGTTGGTCTGGCTCCTCCAGTGCTGCTGTGCCCAATGTCCTATGCTTGCTGGCTTTCCTGCGCAAAAAGTTATGGAGGTCACAGCATGAGTCACCGCCCAGTTTATTTCTCTTACGTCCTAGAGGATGCTGGGGACTCCGTAAGGACCATGGGGTATAGACGGGCTCCGCAGGAGACATGGGCACTATAAAGAACTTTCAGTATGGGTGTGCACTGGCTCCTCCCTCTATGCCCCTCCTCCAGACCTCAGTTAGATTCTGTGCCCAGAGGAGAATAGGTGCACTACAGGGGAGCTCTACTGAGTTTCTCTGAATAAAGAATTTTGTTAGGTTTTTTATTATCAGGGAGCACTGCTGGCAACAGGCTCCCTGCATCGTGGGACTGAGGAGAGAGAAGCAGACATACTTAAATGATAGGCTCTGCTTCTTAGGCTACTGGACACCATTAGCTCCAGAGGGAGTCGGAACGCAGGTCTCACCCTTGCCGTTCGTCCCGGAGCCGCGCCGCCGTCCTCCTCACAGAGCCGGAAGATAGAAGCCGGGTGAGTATAAGAAGAAAGAAGACTTCAAAGGCGTCAGAAGACTTCAGATCTTCTATGAGGTAACGCTGTGCGCCATTGCTCCCACACTACACACACACTGAAGCACTGATGGGTGCAGGGCGCAGGGGGGGCGCCCTGGGCAGCAATAAACCTCTAGGACTGGCACAAATATGAATATAGGCAACAGTGGCAGTATATATTTTAACCCCAGCCAGTATAAATAAAATTTGAGCGGGACCAAAGCCCGCCGCTGAGGGGGCGGGGCTTGATCTCCCAGCACTAACCAGCGCCATTTTCTCCACAGCACACTGCAGGAGCTGGCTCCCCGGACTCTCCACTGCTGAACACGGTGACAGCGGGCCAAAAAGAGGGGGGGGGGGGCACTTGTAAGGCGCAGTGAGTGTATAGATTTAGCTATATAAATATATAAAAGCGCTACTTGGCTGGGAATTTGGTTTCCAGGGTTATTGGCGCTGGGTGTGTGCTGGCATACCCTCTCTCTGCCTCTCCAAAGGGCTTTATTGGGGGAGTTGTCTCCATAGTAATATGTACAATCCCTGTGTGTGTGTGTGGGGGGGTGTCGGTATGCGTGTCGGCATGTCTGAAATGGAAGGCTCTTCTAGAGAGGAGGTGGAGCAGATGATTGGGGGGCTCAGTCGGCAACGCCGACACCGGATTGGTTGGACATGTGGAATGTTTTAAATGCGAATGTGACCTTGTTACATCAGAGATTGGACAATGCAGAGTCCAGAGAACAGGGCCCTTCAGGGTCTCAAAAGCATTCCCTATCCCAAATAGCTGACACTGATACCGACACAGATTCTGACTCCAGTGTCGATTATGATGAGGCTAGGTTACACCCAAGGGTGGCCAAAAGTATTCATTATATGATTATTGCAATAAAAGATGTTTTGCATATCACTGATGAACCCTCTGTCCCTGACACGAGGGAACACATGGTTAAGGAAAAGAAACCTGAGGTAACATTTCCACCATCTTATGAGCTGAACGCTGTATTTGAAAAAGCTTTGGAAACTCCAGACAAGAAACTGCAGATTCCCAAGAGAATTCTTATGGCGTATCCTTTCCCTGCGCAGGACAGAGTACGGTGGGAATCCTCACCCAGGGTAGACAAGGCGTTGACGCGCTTATCCAAAAAGGTGGCGCTACCGTCCCCTGACACGGCAGCTCTCAAAGATCCTGCTGATCGCAGACAGGAAACAACTTTGAAATCTATTTATACACATACTGGTGCTTTACTCAGACCGGCTATAGCATCGGCTTGGGTCTGTAGCGCGGTAGCAGCTTGGACAGATACCTTGTCAGCTGATCTTGATACCCTAGATGGGGATACCATTTTGTTGACCTTGGGTCACATCAAAGATGCAGTCTTATATATGAGAGACGCTCAGAGAGACGTCGGACTACTAGGTTCAAGGGCCAACGCCATGGCGGTCTTAGCTAGACAGGCTCTGTGGACCCGCCAATGGACGGGTGATGCCGACTCAAAGAAGCATATGGAAGTTTTACCTTACAAGGGTGAGGTTTTATTTGGGGAAGGTCTCGAGGACCTAGTTTCCACAGCTACTGCAGGTAAATCTACTTTTTTGCCTTATGTTCCCCCACAGCAAAAGAAAACTCCACAATATCAGATGCAGTCCTTTTGGTCGCATAAGTCCAGAAGAGGTCGGGGCTCTTCCTTCCTTGCCAGAGGTAAGGGTAGAGAAAAAAGAACGCCTGCTTCGGCTAGTTCCCAGGAGCAGAAGTCCTCCCCGGCTTCTACTAAATCCACCGCATGACGCTGGGGCTCCACTGAGGGAGTCCGCACCGGTGGGGGCACGTCTTCGACTCTTCAGCCAGGTCTGGGTTCTGTCAGACGTGGATCCTTGGGCGATAGAAATTTTTCCCAAGGCTACAAACTGGAATTCGAAGAGGTGCCCCCTCGCCGATTTTCAAGTCGGCCTTACCAGCTTCTCCCCCGGAGAGGGAAGTAGTGTTAGCTGCAGTTCAAAAGCTGTGTCAACAGCAAGTGATTATCAGGGTCCCCCTGGCCCAACAGGGAAAAGGGTACTATTCAACCCTGTTCGTGGTCCCGAAGCCGGATGGTTCGGTCAGGCCCATTTTAAATCTAAAATCCCTAAACCTGTACTTGAAAAAGTTCAAATTCAAGATGGAATCACTCCGGGCAGTGATATCCAGTCTGGAAGGGGGGGATTTTATGGTGTCACTGGACGTAAAGGATGCATACCTTCATGTCCCCATATATCTTCCTCATCGGGAGTATCTGAGATTCGCGGTACAGGACTGTCATTCAGTTTCAGACGTTGCCATTTGGGCTTTCCACGGCTCCGAGGATTTTCACCAAGGTGATGGCGGAGATGATGGTGCTCCTGCGCAGGCAATGGAAAAAGCCCAGGACCTCCAGAACATGGTCAGAGACCTGCTAAAACCAAAAAGGGTGTTGGTTCATCAATGCACTCGGGTTCTGGGGAAAATGGTGGCAGCTTACGAGGCCATCCCCTTCGGCAGGTTCCATGCGAGGACTTTTCAGTGGGACCTTCTGGACAAGTGGTCAGGGTCCCATCTGCACATACATCAAAAGATAAGCCTGTCCCCCAGGGCCAGGGTGTCTCTCCTGTGGTGGCTGCAAAGTGCTTACCTTCTAGAGGGTCGCAGGTTCGGCATTCAAGACTGGATTCTGGTGACCACGGACGCGAGCCTCCGAGGATGGTGAGCAGTCACACAAGGAAGAAATTTTCAGGGACTATGGTCAAGCCAGGAGGCTTGTCTACACATCAACGTACTGGAATTGAGGGCCATATACAACGGCCTACGACAAGCGGAGAATCTTCTTCGCGACCTACCGTTGCTGATTCAATCAGACAATGTCACAGCCGTAGCCCATGTAAACCGCCAAGGCGGGACAAGGAGCAGAGCGGCAATGGCGGAAGCCACCAGGATTCTGCGCTGGGCGGAAAATCACGTAAGCGTTCTGTCAGCGGTCTTCATCCCGGGAGTGGACAACTGGGAAGCAGACTTCCTCAGCAGACACGATCTCAATCCAGGAGAGTGGGGACTTCATCAAGAGGTCTTTGCAGAGATAACAAGTCTTTGGGCAAATAGACATGATGGCGTCACGCCTCAACAAAAAGCTTCGGAGTTATTGTGCCAGGTCAAGGGACCCTGAGGCAGTAGCGGTAGACGCCCTAGTGACACCATGGGTGTTTCAGTCGGTCTATGTGTTCCCTCCTCTACCTCTCATCTCAAAAGTGCTGAGAATCATAAGACGAAAAAGAGAACAGACAATACTCATTGTTCCAGATTGGCCCCGAAGGGCCTGGTATTCAGATCTTCAGGAGATGCTCACAGAAGATCCATGGCCTCTTCCTCTCAGGGAGGACCTGTTGCTGCAGGGGCCCTGCGTGTTCCAAGACTTACAGCGGTTACGTTTGACGGCATGGCGGTTGAACACCAAATCCTAGCTGAGAAGGGTATTCCGGAAGAAGTCATCCCTACTCTGATAAAGGCTAGGAAGGAGGTGACGGCGAAACATTATCACCGTATCTGGAGGAAGTATGTATCTTGGTGTGAAGCCAAGAATAATCCTACGGAAGATTTCCATCTGGGCCGTTTTCTCCACTTTCTACAGACAGGAGTGGATATGGGCCTGAAGTTAGGCTCCATTAAGGTACAGATTTCGGCCCTATCTATATTCTTCCAGAAGGAATTGGCTTCTCTTCCAGAAGTCCAGACTTTTATAAAGGGAGTGCTACACATCCAGCCTCCTTTTGTGCCCCCAGTGGCACCATGGGACCTTAATGTGGTATTAAGTTTCCTGAAATCTCACTGGTTTGAACCTCTTCAAATGGTTGAATTTAAATTTCTCACTTGGAAGGTGGTCATGTTATTGGCCTTGGCATCTGCAAGGCGGGTGTCAGAGTTGGCGGCCTTGTCTCACAAGAGCCCCTATTTGATTTTCCATGAGGATAGAGCAGAGTTGAGGACGCGGCCTCAATTTTTGCCTAAGGTGGTTTCTTCATTTCATATGAACCAACCTATTGTGGTGCCTGTGGCTACAGGCGACTTGGAGGACTCCAAGTCCCTGGATGTTGTCAGGGCCTTAAAAATGTATGTAGCCAGAACGGCTAGGGTTAGGAAAACAGAGGCTCTGTTTGTCCTGTATGCAGCCAACAAGGTTGGCGCTCCTGCTTCTAAGCAGACTATTGCTCGCTGGATCTGTAACACGATTCAGCAGGCTCATTCTACGGCGGGATTGCCGTTACCAAATTCGGTAAAGGCCCATTCCACTAGGAAGGTGGGCTCTTCTTGGGGGGCTGCCCGAGGCGTCTCAGCATTACAGCATTGCCGAGCAGCTATTTGGTCGGGTTCAAACACTTTTGCTAAATTCTACAAGTTTGATACCCTGGCTGATGAAGACCTCGCGTTTGCTCAATCGGTGCTACAGAATCATCCGCACTCTCCCGCCCGGTTTGGAGCTTTGGTATAAACCCCATGGTCCTTACGGAGTCCCCAGCATCCTCTAGGACGTAAGAGAAAATAAGGTTTTAAACCTACCGGTAAATCTTTTTCTCCTAGTCCGTAGAGGATGCTAGGCGCCCGTCCCAGTGCGGACTGAATCTGCAAGACTTGTATATAGTTGTTGCTTACATAAGGGTTATGTTACAGTTGGAATCGGTCTTTGACTGATACTGTTTTTTGTTCATACTGTTAACTGGTTGCGTATATTCCAGGTTATACGGTGTGATTGGTGTGGGCTGGTATGAATCTTGCCCTTAGATTAACAAAATCCTTTCCTCATATTGTCCATCTCCTCTGGGCACAGTTTCTCTAACTGAGGTCTGGAGGAGGGGCATAGATGGAGGAGCCAGTGCACACCCATACTGAAAGTTCTTTATAGTGCCCATGTCTCCTGCGGAGTCCGTCTATACCCCATGGTCCTTACGGAGTCTCCAGCATCCTCTACGGACTAGGAGAAAAAGATTTACCGGTAGGTTTAAAATCTTATTTTTTCCCGCAGGGAGGTTGATAGCTGTAAGAAAAATGCGGAAGCGGTTGGACAGTATCCCAAAAGCGTTTTCCACAATACGGCGTGCCCTGGATAGCCTATAATTGTAAATCCTCCTCTCCTTTGATAGCCTTCTTTGCGGTTAGGGCTTCATTATGTTTTCTCATACATCCTAGAGGATGCTGGGGTCCACTTCGGTACCATGGGGTATAGACGGTTCCGCAGGAGCCATGGGCACTTTAAGACTTTTTCAGAGTGTGAACTGGCTCCTCCCTCTATGCCCCTCCTCCAGACCTCAGTATAGAAATGGTGCCCAGGCAGACTGGTCGCACTCTAGTGGAGCTCTACAGAGTTCTACTAAAAGACTTTGTTTAGGTTTTTTATTTTACAGGGAGACTGCTGACAACAGCCTCCCTGCTTCGTGGGACTTAGAGGGAAGAAGTAGGAACCAACTTCCTATGTAGTTTCATGGCTCTGCTTCTGCTGACAGGACACTATTAGCTCCTGAAGGGTACTGAACACTAGCTGCGGCTATGCGCTCACTCCCACAGCATGCCGTCACCCCCCTAACAGAGCCAGAAGTCAGAAGACTGGTGAGTAGTGTTACCGGAGATCTGCAGAGAGGGACCTCCGGTCATCCTGACGGCTTAAGGTACCGCGCAGCGAGCATGCTATCCATATACAAAGAACCCAGCAGGGCGTGTGGGGGGGGGGGGGGGGCGCCCTGGGCAGCATGAACCCTACTGTCACTGGCAAAAGGTAGCATACGATGTTTTACACAGTCCTACACCCCCGCCAGTATACAGATTATGTCTAATACCTGAGGGAAAACGCGCCATTACAGGGGGCGGAGCTTCTTCCTCAGGCAGCCAGCACACTTCTCAGCGCCATTTCTGCCCAGCAGCAGCAGTGAAGACACGCTGATCCTCCTCTCCACATCTGACCAAGTATCAGGGTGTAAAAAAAGGGGGGGGGGAGTGTATTATTTAGGTGTTATAACCTATATTGGCATTATATAAGCGCTCCACAAGTCTCTGTGTGTAAACAACGTAATTTGTTATTTTTGCGCTGAGTTGTGGACTGGCAATTCCCTTCTGTGTCCCTCTGACAGATTTTGCTGTGGGTCTGTCTCCAGTAGCCCCGGAGTGTCTGTGGTGTGATTTTGCACGTGTGTGACATGTCTGAGGCAGGGAGCTCTTCCCCTGAGGAAGCCATTTTAGGGACACAAGGATGTAATGTGGTGGCACTGCCGTCGCACCACGAGCCTGAATGGGTGAAAGAATTACGTGATAGTGTGAATCATATAAGTAAGAGATTGGATAAGTCTGAGTCTCATGCAGAAAACTGGAGAAAATCAGTGGAAGACGTGATTTTTCATAGTTCTGCCTTTTCATCCACAGGGGACCCCTCTGGTTCACAAAAATTGTAATTTGCACAAGTAGTACAAACTGATACCGACATGGACTCTGAGTCCTGTGTCGACACTAGTGATTCCAGGGGAATAGATCCAAAGTTAGCAAAAAACATTCAATACATGATTGTTGCTATAAGGGAGGTGTTAGAAGTTACAGAGCCCCCTCCTTTACCACAGGAGAAGGCTTACTTTAATAAAGAGAAGAAACCTGGACTTCTGCTTCCGGCCCCGCTGATGAGAGCCGCACGATAGCGCAGCTCTGACACCGCCGCCGGGCTCCCGATCTCATGGCTGCTCCTGCAGCCTCCACGCCGCCGGGACCCACACCCGCTGCCCTCACAGACGCCGCTGCGGTGTATGGACTGCTTCCTCTTGCCTCCGATGCCACGCAATAAGAATATGGGAGCTAAGGAGGCCCCTTCCATGATGGCGCCCGGAGCTGACTGGACGGAATCCCCAGCTCATGTGCCTGCAGTTACAAACACAGAGCAGCACAGTAGAGGTGAGCTACCTCCCCTGACCTCCCCTGGACACACTCTTAATACAGATGCTGCACATTTAGACTCCCCTGTGACATACAGGGACATGGTAACTGCAATTAGGGATGCCATAGGCCCCCTTATCACTGCACAAACAGCCAGCATCACACAGCAGCTGGACAAACTCACTCACAGGGTCCAGGATACAGAACAGAGGCTAGGGGCAATATTTTCGGATGTGGCGGATCTTCAAACCTCTTCTACTAAACAGAGGAAACTTCAGCACTCGATAATTAACAAACTGCAAGATTTGGAGAACAGATCGCGCAGAAATAATTTACGAGTTGTTGGAGTCCCTGAAGACGTAAAAGGCCCCGTCCTTTATGATTTTATAAGAATCACTCTCCCAGAGTTATTTCAACTTTCGGATCAGTGCCGGGATATGGTAATTGAGCGGGCGCACCGCCTGGGACCGGTGCGCAACCAAACAGGTGCACGCCCCCGTGTGGTCATCTTCCGTATCCTTAATTACGCACACAAACACTTACTGTGGCTAGCCTCCCGCAAGCTCGGTTCCTTACATTGGAATGGAAACACATTGCTCCTATTTCAAGACTATTCGGCAGAGCTGACAGCTGCAAGAAAAGAGTTCTCTCCAGTATGTTCTTATTTGATCAAGAAAGGGAAAAAATTTGCCTTGTTATACCCGGCATGGCTTCGCATTTACAACGGGTCCTCCCATGTGGACTTCACTTCAGTAGCCGATGCTCAACAATATCTGGAAAAACTGCAAACTGATATGGATGCCCAATCTGGGCACGACGATGATTGATGTGTCTGTTGACTATGATTGACTTCCTAATAATCCCTTGCACAATTGTGCAGCATCATTTATGCACATCTGTTTACGCTGTTTATAACTCCATTTGCCTGCTTGATTCTGTGTGAGATTCCTTTTATAGAATCACTACAGCGACTCGACCAACACCAGTATTATACCCGCTCCCCCCCCTCACCCCCCTCTGATTTTACCCCCATCCCTCCCCCCCCCCCCCCTCCTAGTGGCAACGTAATTCTGTATTTTCAGACACCCCTTTCTCCAAGCCTAGGCGGTGTCACGGAGCTATCCCTGAGCTCATTATTTTAAATGTCTTTTTTTCACACATTGGAAGTCCATCTTACCAAGTTTGTGCATCACAGAGACGGTCAATACTGACTCGGAAAGGAACGAGTCGGAGACCCGCCTTCTGCTTGATGCTTTTGGTATTGTTGTATGTTTTAATGTTCTGTATGTTTACATTTTGTTATTTTCAGGATCAGGTCTGTTCCCGGCCTGCTCCCTCCCTTTCGCCTAGTTGCACTCAGGCTCTTGCTAGCGAGGTTGTATTTTTACTTCTTTTTTTCCTTTGTATGATGAGTAGTGATGCCTTCATGAAGTACGTTTATTGTGATAGATGATGACGTTACTTAAAATTGGTTCACTGAATGTAGGAGGTGTAAATTCACCTTCAAAAAGAAGGAAAGTTTTGCTCTACCTGACTAAACAACGCATTGATATAGCCTTCCTCCAGGAGACACGTCTTCTAACCGATGACATACTCAGGCTGCAAATCCTCGGCTGGCGAGTATTGCATTCTGCTTCATATACTTAAAAAAAGAGAGGCGTTGCCATTTTAGCTAAAAGAACCGTCCCCATTGAGCTTCTGTCGTCCACGACAGACCCTGATGGGCGTTATGTTTTAACAGAGGTTAAGATTGGCGTGACAGTATATGTCTATTGTAACTTATATGCACCCAGTGTCTCTCCCCAAAAACTTTTACACCACTATTCTTACCGCCCTCCAGCAGTATACCCATTTACCTATGCTGGTTTGTGGCAACTTCAATATGTATGTTTCTCCGCACTTAGATAAACGGGTACTTCTAGCAAACCTCACCCGGCTCAGAAATATGGTATACCCATGCTACTGGACAAACTCCAATTGCTTGATGGCTGGAGAACCCACCCCCCGACTGACAAGGTATACACATGCCTATCGGCAGCCCACGGTTCCCTATCCAGAATTGACTACATCCTAGTCTCGCCCTCTCTGTTTTCTAAAATGGAAGAGGTGGAGATCTCCCCTATTTGTATATCTGATCATGCCATGGTCTGGTTAACACTACGCACCACTATAGATTTGGGCCCCTACATTCAATGGCGCTACCCCACTTCCTTTGCCACATCTATCAAATTTTGTAGTAAAGTTCAAGCTGCTTGGGCAGATTATGAATTACTCAACATTGAATCACAATCCAATGAGCCTTCATTATTTTGGCAAGCATCCAAATCGGTTCTCAGGGGAACAATTATGGCTTACACCCACTCCTTTAAAAAGAAAACGGCAGCTGATTACCTCTCTCAGCAATCTCACCTTACTACCTCCTATCAACTCTTCATATCCGACCCCTCCCCATCAATAAATCAGCCTATTCCCTCGCAAAAACCCATTTTGATGCCTTACTTACTACATTAGAATCCATATACTCTTTCCGCAAAGATCACCTTTTTTTAAAAATTCGGTAACAAAGTGGGCAAACTATTGACAAATCTTTTACGCAGCCAATCCCCACATATGGTGATTCATCCATTAAGACTTCCTGATGGCTCCTTAGAATCCCGTAGCGCGCATATTGTTAATATCATGACGGACTTCTACACCTCACTATACTCTGCCCCCACTCATGATACTAGGACTGAGGACTCCTTTTGGGAAAACCTAACTGTTCCAACACTCCCACCCTCCGCTGCTGACTTGCTCACAGCTCCAATAACTGAATTTGAAGTTAAGAACACGATCTCTAATTTAAAATCGGGTAAGGCACCAGGACCAGATGGCCTGACGACCGAATATTACAAACTCCTAGCTCCTTCTATAGTTCCTATTCTAACAACTCTATATAATCAAATTATCACCACTCATACCCTCCCTAAATATTTTAACTCTGCTATAATTAAACTTGTCCCGAAACCAGGAAGAGACCATAGCAATACCTCCTCTTATAGACCAATATCACTTCTCAACCTGGATTATAAAATCCTAACGAAAATCCTAGTTGATAGACTAAAAATATTCCTCCCTTCTATAATACACAAGGACCAATCTGGATTTGTGGCTGGTCGACACTCCGTCACTAATGTTCGAAGAGTCTTCTCGGCTATCTTTTCAGTCTCCCAAACAGCTTCCCCAATGCCTAGCGCCATACTTTCCCTAGATGCCGAGAAGGCCTTCGACATGGTGCTCTGGAGTCATCTTTTTTCCACCATGTCCAAATTTGGTTTTCCAGAAAGCTTCATTATGATTATTAAAACTTTATATCTATCCTCTACTTCCCAACTATCTTGTAATGGTTATCTATCATAACCCATCCCCATACTGAGAGGCACCAGACAGGGCTGCCCCCTATCCCATCTGCTCTTCGATATTGCATTGGAACCGCTAGCAATCACATTACGTGAATCCCTCTTTATCAAGGCATTCGTATAGGTTCAATAGACTTAAGAATATGTTTATTTGCAGACGATATGCTATTATTTTTATCCCACCCGGAACACTCCCTGCCAGTAGTAATGGATATCATTGCCCGATTCAGCATTTTTTCCTCTTACGTCCTAGAGGATGCTGGGGACTCCGTAAGGACCATGGGGTATAGACGGGCTCCGCAGGAGACATGGGCACTATAAAGAACTTTAGATGGGTGTGCACTGGCTCCTCCATCTATGCCCCTCCTCCAGACCTCAGTTAGATCCTGTGCCCAGAGGAGACTAGGTGCATTACAGGGGAGCTCTCCTGAGTTTCTCTGAATAAAGAATTTTGTTAGGTTTTTTATTTTCAGGGAGTACTGCTGGCAACAGGCTCCCTGCATCGTGGGACTGAGGAGAGAGAAGCAGACCTACTTAAATGATAGGCTCTGCTTCTTAGGCTACTGGACACCATTAGCTCCAGAGGGTCGGAACGCAGGTCTCACCCTCGCCGTTCGTCCCGGAGCCGCGCCGCCGTCCTCCTCACAGAGCCGGAAGATAGAAGCCGGGTGAGTATAAGAAGAAAGAAGACTTCAAAGGCGGCAGAAGAATTCAGATCTTCTCTGAGGTAACGCGCAGTGGTAACGCTGTGCTCCATTGCTCCCACACACAACACACACTGCAGGCACTGATGGGTGCAGGGCGCAGGGGGGGCGCCCTGGGCAGCAATAATAAACCTCTAGGACTGGCTAACATATAAATATAGGCTGCAGAGGCATTATATTATATAATCCCCCGCCAGTATTGAAAATTTGAGCGGGACCGAAGCCAGCCGCTGAGGGGGCGGAGCTTGATCCTCCAGCACTAACCAGCGCCATTTTCTCCACAGTACACTGCAGAGAAGCTGGCTCCCTGGACTCTCCCCTGCTGAACACGGTGACAGAGGGCAAAAAAGAGGGGGGGGGGGCACTTGTAATTGGCGCAGTGAGTGTATATATGTATATATAGATATATAGTTATATAAAAGCGCTGTTTATCTGGAAATTTTGTTTCCAGTGTCAGTTGGCGCTGGGTGTGTGCTGGCATACTCTCTCTCTGTCTCTCCAAAGGACCTTATTGGGAACTGTCTCCATATAAATATATCCCTGTGTGTGTGGGGGTGTCGGTACTTGTGTGTCAGCATGTCTGAAGCGGAAGGCTCATCTAAGGAGGAGGTGGAGCAGATGATTGTGGTGTCTCCGTCGGCACCGCCGACACCTGATTGGTTGGACATGTGGAATGTTTTAAATGCAAATGTGGCTTTATTACATAAGAGATTAGATAAAGCAGAGTCCAGGGATAATACAGGGAGTCAATCAATGGCTTTGACGGTGTCACAGGGCCCTTCAGGGTCTCAAAAACGTCCCCTATCCCAAATAGCAGACACTGATACCGACACGGATTCTGACTCCAGTGTCGACTACGATGAGGCGAAGTTACACCCAAGGGTGGCCAAAAGTATTCATTATATGATTATTGCAATAAAAGATGTTTTGCATATCACAGATGACCCCTCTGTCCCTGACACGAGGGTACACATGGTTAAGGAAAAGAAACCTGAGGTAACCTTTCCCCCATCTCATGAGCTGAACGCGTTATTTGAAAAGGCTTGGGAAACTCCAGACAAGAAACTGCAGATTCCCAAGAGAATTCTTATGGCGTATCCTTTCCCTGCGCAGGACAAGGTACGGTGGGAATCCTCACCCAGGGTGGACAAGGTGTTAACGCGCTTGTCCAAAAAGGTGGCGCTACCGTCTCCAGACACGGCAGCCCTCAAGGATCCTGCTGATCGCAGACAGGAAACTACTTTAAAATCAATTTATACACATACGGGTGCTTTGCTCAGACCGGCTATAGCATCGGCTTGGGTTTGTAGCGCGGTAGCAGCTTGGACAGATACCTTGTCAGCTGATATTGATAACCTGGATAGGGATACCATTTTATTGACCTTAAGTCACATTAAAGACGCAGTCTTATATATGAGAGACGCTCAGAGAGACGTTGGTCTACTAGGTTCGAGAGCCAACGCCATGGCGATTTCTGCGAGGCGAGCCCTGTGGACCCGCCAATGGACGGGTGATGCCGACTCAAAGAAACATATGGAAGTTTTACCTTACAAAGGTGAGAATTTATTTTGGGAAGGTCTCGTGGACCTGGTTTCCACAGCTACCGCGGGTAAATCTACTTTTTACCTTATGTTTCCCCACAGCAAAAGAAAACGCTGCAATATCAGATGCAGTCCTTTCGGTCGCATAAGTCCAGAAGTGGTCGGGGCTCTTCCTTCCTCGCCAGAGGTAAGGGTAGAGGGAAAAGAATGCCTGCTACGGCTAGTTCCCGGGAGCAGAAGTCCTCCCCGGCCTCTACCGCATGACGCTGGGGCTCCACTGAGGGAGTCCGCTCCGGTGGGGGCACGTCTTCGACTCTTCAGCCACGTCTGGGTTCAGTCAGACGTGGATCCTTGGGCATTGGAAATTGTATCCCAAGATTACAAGCTGGAATTCGAAGACGTGCCTCCTCGCCGTTTTTTCAAATCGGCTTTACCAGCTTCTTCCCAAGAAAGGGAGATAATTTTAGCTGCAATTCAAAAACTGTGTCAACAACAAGTGGTTGTCGAGGTTCCCCTAGTTCAACAGGGGAAGGGGTACTATTCAACCCTATTTGTGGTCCCGAAACCGGATGGCTCGGTCCGACCCATTCTAAATTTAAAATCTCTAAACCTGTACTTGAAAAAGTTCAAATTCAAGATGGAATCGCTCCGGGCAGTTATCTCCAGCCTGGAAAGGGGGGATTTTATGGTGTCACTGGACATAAAGGACGCGTACCTTCATGTCCCCATATATCCCTCTCATCAGGCGTACCTGATATTCGCTGTACAGGACTGTCATTACCAGTTTCAGATGTTGCCGTTTGGGCTTTCCACGGCCCCAAGGATTTTCACCAAGGTAACCGCGGAAATGATGGTGCTCCTGCGCCGGCAGGGAGTCACAATTATCCCGTACTTGGACGATCTCCTGATAAAAGCGAGATCGAGAGATCTGTTGCTGAAAAGCGTGGTGCTCTCCCTGAGAGTGCTGCAGCAGCATGGCTGGATTCGAAATCTACCAAAGTCACAGTTGGTTCCAACAACTCGGCTATCTTTCTTAGGCATGATTCTGGACACGGAACAGAAGAGGGTCTTTCTCCCAATGGAAAAAGCCCAGGAACTCCAGAACATGGTCAGAGACCTGTTAAAACTGAAAAGAGTGTCAGTGCATCAATGCACTCGAGTACTGGGAAAAATGGTGGCGACCTACGAGGCCATCCCCTTCGGCAGGTTTCATGCAAGGATGTTTCAGTGGGACCTCTTGGACAAGTGGTCCGGGTCTCATCTTCAAATTCATCAGAAAATAACCCTGTCCCCCAGGGCCAGGGTGTCTCTCCTGTGGTGGCTGCGGAGTGCTCACCTTCTAGAGGGTCGTAGGTTCGGCATTCAGGACTGGGCTCTGGTGACCACGGACGCGAGACTCCGAGGTTGGGGAGCAGTCACACAAGGAAAAAACTTTCAGGGACTATGGTCAAGCCAGGAGGTTTGTCTACACATCAACGTACTGGAATTGAGGGCCATATTCAACAGCCTACGTCAAGCGGAGAATCTTCTTCGCGACCTACCGGTTCTGATTCAATCAGACAACGTCACAGCCGTGGCTCATGTAAACCGCCAAGGCGGGACAAGGAGCGGAACGGCAATGGCAGAAGCCACCAGGATTCTTCGCTGGGCGGAAAATCACATAAGCGGGTTGGCAGCGGTATTCATTCCGGGAGTGAACAACTGGGAAGCAAACTTCCTCAGCAGACTAGGAGAAAAAGATTTACCGGTAGGTTTAAAATCTTATTTTCAGGCTACAAAATAAACATCGGCAAGTCAGAAATAATGCCCTTGTCAGGTCCCCTGGATTTTATACACTCTGACCCATCTTTACATACCATGACTGTCGTCCCTACACACTTTAAATACTTAGGCATCCAAGTCCCAGCTAAACTTTCAGATCTATATGGTCTAAACTTTACTCCTTTAATATCACGCATTTCTAATACTCTGGAAGGATGGAAATCTCTTCCTTTATCCTTGCTGGGTAGGGTGGCGGTCATAAAACATATTATCTTTCCCAAATTACTTTATTTAATGCAGATGCTCCCTATACGTATGTCCCATACAGACATCTCTCTTTTAAATACCATTTTCCAAAAATTTCTTTGGAAAGGTGGGAAATCCCGTATCGCACAGAAAAAACTAAAAATGTCCCGCAAACATGGTGGTCTGGGCCTCCCTGACCTACTGGTTTATACTCACTCGATTCTCTTCTGATATGCCTCTGGTTGGCTCCTAGAAAAAAGCATATTCACTGACTATGAACTAGACTCTTCGCTATTTCATCCGCTATCACCTAATGTCCTCCTCCATACTCCGAGAGCAAACCTACCTCCTAAACTACTCCTCAATCCACTCTTTAGAGAAACTTATATATCCTGGCTGTCTATTAATAAAAAATTTAAACGTAACCATAGATACACCAAACATATCTCTTTATGGGGAAACCCACTTTTTGAGCCGGGAAGGGACTCTTCTGTTTTCCACAGACTTTTCATGAAGGGCATCCGAGCTACCTCGGATGTCTTTGACCCAGGAGGCAAATGATATACCTTCCCCTCTCTCCGGGAGAAGTTTGGACTTACTTCGCAACATATTTACCCTTACATGCAGATTCAACACTTTGTTTCATATTTACACCGCTTCGCGCCATCCAGATCCATCCCAGATGAAATAGATACATTGCTGCACTTTCTAAGACAGCATACTTATAGATTGAGGTTCCTCTACCTCCCGTTACTGACACTTTCCAAAGATAAGATCTGTGCCTCAATAGTATCCCAATGGTCTGCAGATATCCCTGTTAGATTCATCTGCTACTATTTTCCAACACTATGACCGTTCTATGAAATTGCTACGATCCTCTTTGCTGCAAGAGGTTCATACCAAGGTGATACATAGAGCTTATATCACACAAATGCAACGCCGGCATTACATCCCCTCAGTACTCAAATGCTGTTTGAAATGTTCTATTGCATCTGCAACATTTATACACTATGTATGGCATTGTCACAAAATCCGAAAATTTTGGAACAAAATTGTATATTTTATTAATACTACTTTAAACTTACAGCTTCAATTAGACCCAATCCCTTGTCTTTTTGCTAATTTTCAATCTTGGATACAGCAAGGTATGTTACCAAGCATGATCCCTTTCCTTACGATCTTAGTAACCGTAGCGAAAAAAGTTATTATGAGACATTGGATTTCGTCAACTTCCCCCTCTCTATGTGAGGTGAAATCCCTACTCCTCAAGATTCTCTATTTCGATAGAGAGTCGACAATTCCTGATCTGGAAAGGGGGGTAATCCGCTTTTATAGAAAATGGGGTATATATATTGACACACTTGACGAGGTCACACGTTCCAAGATTTTCAAGCTCTATGAAAACACTGATTGGTGGCATTATAAACGACTGGCAGACCTAATCTAATAAGTGTATTCTCCTGGGTCGACCTACAAGACGCTTCGTTTTTCTGCTCTTCTGACTTAAGCCACACCCATCCCTTCTACTTAGACTTAAATTATCTATGCTAATCGTAGCATCCTATTCTTTTTTTTTTAACTTGTGTAATTTTTTATTGAAGTTTTCCAGAGAAAAACAAAAAACATTAAATACAGAACAAAAACAAACACACAAAAAAAAGAAAAGAAAAAAAAGAAAAAGGTACAGGAAAAATACAGCAAATAATGCAATCTGTGTCACAGTGTCACATAGATAGAGATAATAAGTGTCACGGCAATCTCGCAAATTCACATACTAAACCTCAATCAGTTAGAGAGTAGTGCCCCAGCTGTAGCCAGACGGGAGGTATTCCACCTATCCCACTTGCTGAGGTAATGGGGTAGGGTCCCTCTAGACCTATGTGTAAACCTCTCATGTCCTGACACCTCATTCGCTAGAGCTCGCCAATTGTACACATTAGGGGAAGAAGTAGCAATCCAGTTATGCGCTATAATCACCTTAGCTAAGGTAGTCAGGCAAAGAACATATTTGTACAATGCCGGGCAGTAGGATTCCTCTAAGTCTAGCGCAAACATACACAGTGTAGGAGAAAGGGGGGGCAGCGTAGGTTCAGTAAGCAGAATGTCCGACCAGACTGCTTCCCAAAAGGCATACACAGTGGGGCACAGCCATAGTAGATGCCAAAAGGTAGCTTCAGGGGCACCACATCTTGGGCCGGTAGTACCAGGCCGTAGACCTGCTTTACATAAAGAAACTGGAGTACTATACGTCCTATGTAGAACAAAGAAATAAACCTGTTGGTACTTGACACACTGAGTAGTATATTTAAGAGAGCACAACACCTGGAGCCATTGGTCATCTGTAAGTGGGCCAATGTCTTGCTCCCACTTAAGTTTAAGTTGGTCAAATATATTCGGGCAGATGTGGGCATTAAGACTAACATATAAAGTGGAAACTTGGTGACTTGTACCCAAATTCATAACCATGTCTTTAATCGGGGAATCAGAAATGGACGGAGGCGAGGCCCCAAACTGTGCCTGCACCGCATGGCGGAGCTGTAGATAACGATAAAAGGATCTATTGGATATTTCAAGCTCCTCCCGCAGTTGTGTGAAAGATTTAAAAACACCATTATCATACAGTTGTGAAACTGTGGTAAGGCCCGCCCCAATCCATATATTGTCCTGTGAGAGCTGCAATAACTCCGTATATGCTGGGTTAAACTAAAGTGGCGTGTCAGAATCTGTACCTCGCCATTCATAATAGGAGTGAGTTTGACGCCATACAAGTAGCGACTGACGGAGTAAAGGAGGAAGACCAGCAGTAGAAGAGGCAAAAAGAAGGAACTGGATAGGGGAGAAGTGAGACCCCACATACTCGGCAAAGAATCTCTCAAACGTGGGACTATCCCTACTGAAAGTCCAATTAGACAAATGCGCAAGTTGGGCAGCTAGATAATAGGCCCGCAGATTGGAAAAACCCAAACCTCCATCCAATTTAGCCCTAACCAGAGCTCTCAGGGCAACCCTAGGCGTTTTGTCACCCCAAACAAAAGAGGAAAACACGCTATCAATGCTAGTGAAAATTTTCTTGGGGATATAAGTAGGAGAGTGCTGTAATAGATAAAGATATTTTGATTGTATCCCCATCTTGATCAAGTTAATGCGACCCGTGACAGTAAGGGGAAGCTTCTTCCATACATGGATCCGTCGCTTCAGATCCGCCGTGACCTGGTCAATGTTTTGATGTACAAAAGACTTAACATTAAGAGTGATCCAGACACCAAGGTACTGAAAGCGAAGGGTCCAGTGCAAGGAGGACACAATAGGCAATGGGTCAGGAAGAATACCAGATATGGGAAAGACATTAGATTTATTCCAGTTGATAGGACGGAATAGAGGCCAAATGTATCAACAATACTTAGAAGGGAGGTCAGGGAAGCATCAGGGTCATTGAGAAACAAAAGCATGTCATCGGCATATAATGCAATAACATCCTCATGTCCATCAATAGTAATGCCCCTAACATCAGGGGACGCTCTAATGAAACTCGCCAATGGTTCCACAGCCAGGGCAAAAAGGGCAGGGGACAGTGGGCAGCCCTGTCTAGTACCATGAGACAAAGCAAATGGGGATGTTACATAGCCATTGACAGATATTCGAGCCACGGGGGAGGAATAGAGTAATTGTACCCAGCGTATGAATTTGGGGCCAAAAGCAAATCGTCTAAGGACTTCCCACAAATACTCCCATTCCACAGAGTCGAAGGCTTTGGCAGCATCCAGGGAAACCACTACAGCCCCCGACTCGGACTGGTCCCCCATCTGCAGGTGACAAAACAGTTGCCTCAAATTTTGGAGAGTAGACTTGCCTGGCATAAATCCTGTCTGATCATCGTGAATGATCGAAGTGATAACACTATTGAGTCTAAGTGCCAGAATTTTGGCCAAAATCTTGACATCAGTAGGTAGCAATGAGATTGGGCGGTAGGATTCTGGGGCCGTAGGGTCCTTACCTGGTTTGAGGATCACCACAATAATAGCATCTGACATAGAAGGAGGCAAACGAGCACCCTCTAGTAAAGCATTAAAGAGAGTCAAAAGATAAGGGACAAAGTATGCACGATATTGTCTATAGACTTCAACCGGTATACCGTCGCTACCCGGGGCCTTTTTATCAGGGAAGGAGGCAATAGCTGCCTCAACTTCCTCTGGAGTGATACTAGCATCTAGAAAATCTATAGATTGTTGGGACAATTGTGGTAGGACAATACATGAAAGATATTGCTGTAGTTGACTGGGGGTATAAGTGACTTTAGAGGCATACAACGAGGAATAAAAGGACTGGAAAACCTGGGCTATCTCAGGAGTGGCATAGACCATTTCGCCCTGGGCGTCACAGATCTGCTGAATAGAACCTCCAGTTCTCTCCCCCCAAGCCAGAAAAGCCAAGTAACTACCCCCCGTGTCCGATTGTGATTAGAGGGTATGCTGGGAGAAAAGTAATTTGCGCCTCGATTTATCAAGTAAATGGTCAGACCAGGCTTTCCTGGCCAAATTCCACCTCACTCGGTCACTAAGGGTCTTAGTAGAAAGGTAAACAGACTCAGATTGGGAACAGGCAAGCTCCAGGCGCACCTCCTCCTCCCTACTAGATTTTTTAACATTAGCAATTTGTCGTATGAAGGAGCCCCGTAACGAAGCCTTAAATGCGTCATGTTTAACCAGTTGATCAGAACAGGATGCATTATGTACCTCAAAATCACTCCATTCGCGAACCAAGGCCTCATGATCAGTCAACAAGGTCAACCAAAAGGGGTTCAATTTCCAGAGTTTAGCCCCACAGACAGGCACAGAATCCAGGGCCACCAGCAGGGGTGAGTGGTCCGAGATTCCCCTCTGTAGGTACTGGACATCTAGTATTCTAGCGGTGAGATCAGGGGAAACGAGGGCCAAATCTATTCTCGAGAACGTGTGAAAACTGGCCGAGTGGCAAGAGTATTGTAGCTGTTTAGGGTGTCTCAGCCTCCAAATATCCAGGAGCCCAAGCTCGGTAACCAGCCTCGCAAACGGTTTGGGGGACGGGGAAGTAGAGGGTAGAGAAGGGGGAAGCTCAGCCCAACGATCTAAAACTTTATCTAAAACATTATTGAAATCTCTGATGCAAAGACCGGTGCTGAGGGAGAAGTAGCAATAAACGACATTGCCTGTCGGAGTACTTTGTTAGTGTAGGGGGGGGGGGATATAAACAGCAAGTATATGTAAAAGTGTACGGTTAACATAAGCCCTAAGGATTTGACTATGAACTAAATGGAAATTAACCGACTTCCGCACCAAAACTGAAACCCCCCTGGAATTAGCAGAAAAGGTGGAATGATAGGAGAGACCAACCCAGGGCTTCCTGAGAGCTAAGGTTCTAGTACCAACCAAGTGTGTTTTGGAGAGGAATATGACATCTGCCTTATACTTCCTCACCTGAGATAAAACTAGAGCCCGCTTGATGCGGTCATTCAGGCCCCTCACATTCCAGCCGAGTATGCAGAGTCCATCAACCCCTGCAGCCATGAGTATAAGAAAGAAAGGACAGAAGGAGAAACGAAGCAAGGTGAGAACATGGAGAGGCAGAAGAGGAGGAATATCCAAGGCAAGCGGGGCACGTAACAGAGGGGAACCCAGAGTGTAGAGAAAGAAGGAGCAAAGGGACCACTGCGGCCCTCCACCAGCAAGCAGGTAGAGCATCTGGAGACCAGAAGGCACATATAAGAAAAAACATAGACACATTGCAATTCAAGAAAAAAAAATAACACAGTGACACACGGAGCAATACACATACAAGAAAAACAAACAAACCCAAAACAACCCAAACACCCCCCTCCCTGCATATCCATCCCAAACTAAACACGCCTGGATCCTAAAAAACCAACTAAACTAAAGCTGAAAACCTATAGCTGTCACAACTGAGGGCCTGAGCTGACGGGAGGCAGCCTCAGTTGTAGGGGCTGAGATGTACCGGAACCTGGGAGGTTGTATCAGACCCCTGGACATGTAAGTAACATGAATAATAACTGCCCGAAGGCGTGACCACGACAACTTGGATAAAAGTCAATGATGTTTATTATGACAACTCCGCAACACAGCAGCAGTAAAAGAAAACGTAAAAGTCAGCAAAGAATAAATACAGTTCCTGGGTACTACAGGATGGCAGGAGCCACAGGGCACTGGTAGTGTGAGATAGTTCTTATAATCTTCTAGATGGAAAGTCCTTACCAGGCCCAACTGTAGCAATGGAGATAACCCAGGATTGTACCAGCTGGTGTTCCAGGAAAAGCTGGGTTGCTGAAGATAAAACGGCTGCTGTGGATACTGGCTGGAACCAGACTGTTGTTAGCACGGAGTGGATACTGGCTGGAACCAGTTAAATAATAAATGAACTTGGGAGCGATGAAATATGAGCTGAAATGTAGAACTTGAGAGCGGAGAAATAATAATACCGGTGGAGAGTGGTAAAGTGTAGAAAGGACACCGGCCCTTTAAGAGAAGCTGTACTCTGCTGGAAGCTGGGCTGGAAGCAGGTAATGTTGTAGCTGGAAACAGATGAATCCACAATGGATTGGAGAGTCAGGCTACACCGCAGATGGAATGCTGGTGCGGGTCTCTATGGTGGAAGTCTTGAGACAGGAGCTGGAACCTGGAAGACAATCACAGGAGAGAGACAAACAGGAACTAGGTTTGACAACCAAAGCACTGACGCCTTCCTTGCTCAGGCACAGTGTATTTATACCTGCAGCAAGGAAGGGATTGGCTAGGCAATTATGCAGATTAACAATACTGACAACAGATTGGAGGAAATGATCAGCTGACAGAATCCAAGATGGCTGCGCCCATGCAGACACTTGGAGGGAAGTTTGGTTTGTAATCCATGTGGTAATGAAAACAGTAATGGCGGCGCCGGCCACTGGAGACAGGAGACGCCAGGCTGACAAGTGCACATCCAACCACGCGGACACAGCGAAGGCCGCGGCTGACGTAATCGCCACTCTGACACTCTGCATGCAGAAGCTCAGGGACGGCGGCGGAGGCCGCGGGAGACGCCATGCCAGATGTAATAAGGCGTTACTGTGACAGCGTCTCAGAGAGACAGGAGAGGATGCAGGAATGTGAACATTAGGATAACAGATGGGATCCGGTCCTGGAGCGCTGAGCCAGCCTTAGGAGGCATCTGATGGGTAAGAAATGGCGTCCAGATACCCGGATCGTGACAGCACCCCCCCCTTTAGGAGTGGCCCCAGGACACTTCTTTGGCTTTTGAGGAAACTTGGAATGGAATCTCCGGACCAAGGCAGGAGCATGGACATCAGAAGCATTGGTCCATGAACGTTCCTCAGGGCCGTAACCCTTCCAGTCAATAAGATACTGTAGTTGACCGTAACGGTGACGTGAGTCCAGGATCTTGGCCACTTCATACTCAACGCCTCGTTGAGTTTGGACTTTCGGAGTTGGAGGAAGTGAGGAATGAAACCGATTCAAGATCAGCGGTTTCAACAGGGAAACATGGAATGTCCTCGGTATTTTTAAGAAGGGAGGCAACTGAAGTCTGTAAGCAACAGGATTGATGACTTGTTCAATCTTGAAAGGACCGATATAGCGAGGTGCAAACTTCATACTGGGAACTCTTAACCTCAAATTCTTCGTGGATAACCATACCCGATCACCCACCTTGAGAGCAGGAACTGCTCGACGCTTCTTATCCGCAAACTTCTTGTACCTGAACGATGCCTTGAGCAGAGCTGATCGTACGCTCTTCCAGATATTGGCAAACTGATGCAAGGTGATATCCACTGCGGGAACAGAAGTTGCTGGAAGCGGTTGGAACTCAGGGACTTTAGGGTGGAATCCAAAGTTAGTGAAGAATGGTGTTGAAGCAGATGAAGAATGATACTGGTTGTTATGACAGAACTCGGCCCAGGGAAGTAATTGAACCCAGTCATCTTGAGAGGAGGACACATAGATGCGGAGGAAGGCCTCCAAGTCCTGATTCACCCTCTCGGTTTGACCATTGGTCTGAGGATGCTAAGCCGTGGAAAACTTTAGCTTGACTTGAAGGACTTGACATAAACTTCGCCAGAATTTGGCTGTGAATTGAACTCCTCGATCTGAGATAATTTCTTCAGGAAGACCGTGGAGTCGGAAGATCTCTTGTATGAATACTTGAGCCAACTTGGAAGCTGACGGAAGACTGGTGAGAGGAATGAAGTGTGCCATCTTGGTGAACCGGTCAACTACCACCCAGATGGTATTGAACTTGTTGCACATGGGTAAATCTGTAATAAAATCCATCGACAAATGGGTCCAAGGTCGACGGGGAACAGATAGTGGAACCAGTTGCCCCGCAGGCGACTGGCGGGATACCTTATGTTGAGCACACTTTGGGCAAGATGCAATAAACTCCAAGACGTCCTTTTTCAGAGTTGGCCACCAATAGGACCTAGAGATAAACTCCAGGGTTTTTTGGATACCTGTATGTCCGGCAAAACGGGAAGCATGGGCCCAATGCATGAGCTTCTTCCTTAGCATCGGTTTCACAAAACTTTTCCCTGATGGGGGCGTAGAGTCCATCCCTACCGTGGAGAATGCCAACGGATTTATAATAGGATGCTTGTCTGAAGACTCTGACTCATTTTCTTGCTCCCATGAGCGGGAAAGGGCATCGGCCTTGCGATTCTGAGAGCCCGGACAGAACTGGAGTTTAAAGTCGAACCTGGAAAAGAAAAGTGCCCATCTGGCCTGACGAGGGTTGAGACATTGTGCGCCTTTCAGATATAAAAGGTTCTTGTGGTCTGTAAGTATGGTAATTGAATGAGAAGCTCCCTCCAACAGATACCTCCACTCTTCTAGAGCGAGCTTGATGGCTAGCAACTCCTGGTCGCCAATGGCATAGTTGCGCTCAGCTGGGGAGAACTTCCGGGAGAAGAAACTGCAAGGGTGTAAATGGCCATCTTTAGCCCTCTGAGATAACACCGCTCCTACTCCAACGGAGGAGGCATCCACCTCTAAGATGAAAGGAGAGTCGATGTCAGGCTGTTTCAGAACAGGCGCAGAGATGAACCTTTGTTTTAAAAGACGAAATGCTTGCATGGCTTCTTCAGACCACTTGGACGGGTTAGCACCCTTCTTAGTGAAAGCAGTAATAGGCGCCACAATGGTGGAAAAGTCTCGTATAAACTTTCGGTAATAGTTGGCGAACCCTAAGAACCTCTGGACCCCTTTGAGGGTTAAGGGTACCGGCCAATTTTGGATTGCTTGTAGTTTCTCAGGATCCATCTCTAGTCCGGAACCGGACACAATGTACCCTAGAAACGGAATGGACTTGACTTCAAAGACGCATTTCTCTAATTTGCAATAGAGATGATTGACACGGAGACGGGACAGAACCTCTTTAACCCAAAAACGATGTTCCTCTAAATCGTTGGCAAAAATGAGGATATCGTCTAGATAGACCACGACATGACGGTATAGAATGTCTCTAAAGATCTCATTGACAAAATGCTGGAAGACAGCTGGAGCATTGCTCAATCCGAAGGGCATGACGAGGTACTCATAATGTCCGTCACGGGTGTTAAAGGCGGTCTTCCACTCGTCACCCTCACGGATCCGGATGAGATTGTATGCACCTCTCAAGTCCAGCTTTGTAAAGATGGTAGCTCCGCTAACTCTGTCAAAGAGCTCAGTAATCAGGGGTAAAGGATAACGGTTCTTGATGGTAATGTCGTTCAAACCTCTGTAGTCGATGCACGGCCGCAGACCACCATCTTTCTTTTTTACAAAAAAGAAGCCTGCGCCGGCTGGAGAAGAAGAAGGTCGAATGAACCCCTTTGCTAGGTTCTCTTTAATATATTCCTCCATAGAATGCGTCTCAGGCAGAGACAACGGATAAGTTCGGCCTCGAGGTGGAACCTTCCCTGGAACGAGATCAATCGGGCAGTCCCATTCTCTATGAGGAGGAAGGATATCAGCAGAAGCTTTACTGAACACATCCGTGAAATCTTGATATGGAGGAGGTGGAACATCAGACGACCTGGGGGAGGAAGAACAGACAGGCAATACTTTAAACAAACATGTCTCAGCACAGGAGGAACCCCATGCCAGGATTTGCGTAGTCGTCCAGTCAATTGTAGGATTGTGAAGACGGAGCCATGGAAGGCCCAGGACCACAGGATGTGTGGCTCTTGGAATCACTAAAAAAGAAATAAGTTCGGAATGAAGAACTCCCACTCTCAGACGAACTGGTAGAGTCCTTAAAGAAATAACTGCATCAAAAATTTTGCTGCCATCCACGGCAGTTAAAGAAATGGACGAAGGAAGTCTCTCGGTGGGTAGGGACCACCGTTTAACATAGGCTTCGGTAATAAGTTCCCAGCTGCTCCGGAATCAAGGAGGGCAATGACGTTCCGATAACGTTGAGCAACTTGAAGCGAGACTGGGAGATTACAATCTTGAGGAGATGGAGAGGAAATCATTACTCCTAGCCGGCCCTCTCCTTGGCGAGCTAGGATTTGGAGTTTCCCGGACGTTTGGGACAGGCATTAATGGTGTGAGACGGAGCTGCACAATACAGACAGAGAGACTCGGAGAGACGTCTTCGGCGCTCAGCAGGAGTTAAACGGGAACGGCCAATTTGCATGGGCTCATCTTTAGTTGGTGACAGTTGGCGAGGAGGAGGAGCAGAAGATTTTGGAGCAGATGATCTTCCACGCTCAGTTGCTCTCTCTCTGAAACGTAAATCAACTTTCGTGCAGAGTGAGATTAGCTCATCTAACTTAGAGGGTAAGTCTCTGGTAGCTAACTCATCTTTAATACGCCCAGATAAGCCATGCCAGAATGCAGCATACAGGGCCTCGTCGTTCCATGCCAGTTCGGATGCCAGGATCTGGAACTGTATCAGATATTGTCCTACAGTACGTGACCCCTGGCGTAAACGGAGAATCTCGGATGAAGCTGAGGTTACCCGGCCTGGCTCGTCGAAGATGCGCCTGAATGTTGACACGAAGGCAGTGTAGGAAGATAGCAGGGTGTCGGACCTCTCCCATAACGGTGATGCCCAATCAAGGGCTGAGCCACTGAGAAGAGAAATAATGTAGGCAATTTTTGTACGGTCACTGGGAAAATTGCCAGGTTGTAGCTCAAACTGAATCTCACACTGGTTGAGAAATCCCCTGCAGAATCTTGGAGATCCGTCAAATTTTGCTGGCGTTGGAAGATGAAGACGTGGAGCAGAAATGGGTAAGGTGGGTGGGGTTATAGCTGGAGTCACTGTGGTTGACGCACCAGACGCGCCTGATCCACGGAGAGTTGTCTGAATCCTATCCAGCCGAGTAGAGAAATCCTGGAGACAGCGGATGATGTGGCCCTGTGCAGCCTCCTGATGTTCTAGTCGGGCTGCCAGTTCTTGCATCGGCCTGGCCGCTTGATCCTGGTCTCCGGCTGGATTCATTAGGTCAGTGCTTACTGTCACAACTGAGGGCCTGAGCTGACAGGAGGCAGCCTCAGTTGTAGGGGCTGAGATGTACCGGAACCTGGGAGGTTGTATCAGACCCCTGGACATGTAAGTAACATGAATAATAACTGCCCGAAGGCGTGACCACGACAACTTGGATAAAAGTCAATGATGTTTATTATGACAACTCCGCAACACAGCAGCAGTAAAAGAAAACGTAAAAGTCAGCAAAGAATAAATACAGTTCCTGGGTACTACAGGATGGCAGGAGCCACAGGGCACTGGTAGTGTGAGATAGTTCTTATAATCTTCTAGATGGAAAGTCCTTACCAGGCCCAACTGTAGCAATGGAGATAACCCAGGATTGTACCAGCTGGTGTTCCAGGAAAAGCTGGGTTGCTGAAGATAAAACGGCTGCTGTGGATACTGGCTGGAACCAGACTGTTGTTAGCACGGAGTGGATACTGGCTGGAACCAGTTAAATAATAAATGAACTTGGGAGCGATGAAATATGAGCTGAAATGTAGAACTTGAGAGCGGAGAAATAATAATACCGGTGGAGAGTGGTAAAGTGTAGAAAGGACACCGGCCCTTTAAGAGAAGCTGTACTCTGCTGGAAGCTGGGCTGGAAGCAGGTAATGTTGTAGCTGGAAACAGATGAATCCACAATGGATTGGAGAGTCAGGCTACACCGCAGATGGAATGCTGGTGCGGGTCTCTATGGTGGAAGTCTTGAGACAGGAGCTGGAACCTGGAAGACAATCACAGGAGAGAGACAAACAGGAACTAGGTTTGACAACCAAAGCACTGACGCCTTCCTTGAAATATGAGCTGAAATGTAGAACTTGAGAGCGGAGAAATAATAATACCGGTGGAGAGTGGTAAAGTGTAGAAAGGACACCGGCCCTTTAAGAGAAGCTGTACTCTGCTGGAAGCTGGGCTGGAAGCAGGTAATGTTGTAGCTGGAAACAGATGAATCCACAATGGATTGGAGAGTCAGGCTACACCGCAGATGGAATGCTGGTGCGGGTCTCTATGGTGGAAGTCTTGAGACAGGAGCTGGAACCTGGAAGACAATCACAGGAGAGAGACAAACAGGAACTAGGTTTGACAACCAAAGCACTGACGCCTTCCTTGCTCAGGCACAGTGTATTTATACCTGCAGCAAGGAAGGGATTGGCTAGGCAATTATGCAGATTAACAATACTGACAACAGATTGGAGGAAATGATCAGCTGACAGAATCCAAGATGGCTGCGCCCATGCAGACACTTGGAGGGAAGTTTGGTTTGTAATCCATGTGGTAATGAAAACAGTAATGGCGGCGCCGGCCACTGGAGACAGGAGACGCCAGGCTGACAAGTGCACATCCAACCACGCGGACACAGCGAAGGCCGCGGCTGACGTAATCGCCACTCTGACACTCTGCATGCAGAAGCTCAGGGACGGCGGCGGAGGCCGCGGGAAACGCCATGCCAGATGTAATAAGGCGTTACTGTGACAGCGTCTCAGAGAGACAGGAGAGGATGCAGGAATGTGAACATTAGGATAACAGATGGGATCCGGTCCTGGAGCGCTGAGCCAGCCTTAGGAGGCATCTGATGGGTAAGAAATGGCGTCCAGATACCCGGATCGTGACAATAGCAACCCCAGGGAGTAGAGACAAGTATTGCCTCTACAAAAAGGCTATATCCTAGCATTCAGCTCCTAAACTTAAAGATCGTCCCCGCTATATGAACACTAAACAAAAAAAACAAAAAAAGGAAAGAATTTGGCAAATAGCAGGAGTACGAAACCCAGCAATCAATGCGACCCCTGAGAGAGAAACAATCAAAACAGCAAAAGTCAGAAACAGTCCTCAGTTAGGGGCCCGAGGTCTACGCTCCAGCCAGGTCTCCGCCTCTTGAGGGGTATTGAAGAAGTGTGTGGAGCCATCATACACCACCCTTAAACGTGCCGGAAACAGTATGGCATATTGGATTTGATGGTCACGATGCTTCCTTTTGACCTGAAGGAACTGCGCACGCGACTTCTGGACATCTACGGCGAAGTCCGGATAAACAGAAATATCATGGTTGTCAAATTTCAAAGGACCCTGTGTGCGGGCCAGCCGCAGGACCGCATCCCGGTCCCTGTAGTGCAGGAAACGAGCTATGAAAGTGCGCGCAGGTGCGCCTGGGGGAGGAGCCCTAGCAGGTAATCGATGCGCCCTCTCCACAGAGAACTGAGGACCAAAGTCATCACGTTGAAATAATCGGAGAAGCCATGTTTCCAGGAACGATTCTGGAGAGGAGCCCTCCGCTCTCTCCGGGAGGCCCACAAAGCGGACGTTATTACGACGGAGTCTTCCTTCAACATCAGAGAGCTTCGCCTTAACTGCCGACATTTGAGTTGTGAGATTGGAAACCGTATCTTTAAGAGGATTGGTGATGTCTTCTAAGTCGGAGATATGGTGCTCCGCTTCCCCCACCCGTTCACGAATCTTTTGCATATCATGTCTGATTAAAGTGATATCCACCTGCACTTGGCTGATTTTATCCATGACTCTGTGTTCGGACGTGGATATGGCCAAAAGAATTTGATGCGTCGACTGGGACGTGTCATCTTCTTGAGGAGGTGTCCCCGAGGGGGAAGGAGGGGATGGGGGAGCAGTACCCTGGGTGAGTTGGGAGGAAGACTGAGAGCCACTAGCAAATTTTTCAAGCTTAGCAGCAGCGGTAGCAGCAGCAGCACTGCCCCCACGCACCATGACGGGACACGGGTGGAACCCGGGGGTCGAGGTAGAAATAGCAATAACAGTAGAGGCTAAGTGCGAGAGCAAAGCTACTGAAGTAATGCAGAGAGAGGACTCCCGCAGCGATGATATAGAACAAACAATACGTGCTCACCACAGGCTGTAAAATCTTCAGGCTTCCAGAGTCTCACTTAGGTGAATGGACACAAGCAGGGAAAAGGAAATCCTTAGTGGCAGCAGTCAGGCTGTAGAATCAGCAGCAGGCTTTCAAGTGGACCCTCATGGAGAGTAGTGTAGATAGTGCAGCGCCAACCAGCAATGTAGGCAGAGTAGGATAGCAGCAGGTGTCCAGGCAGCCCCGCAGGCAGAGTAGTGCAGACAGGGTGGCTCCAACCAGCAGTGCAGGGAGGCAGGGGTCGTCAGGAGGGACGGTCAGTGCAGACAGATGCACCCCCGCACTGTCAGCAGCGATCACCGCCACCCAGGGACAATCAGCCCACCGGTCGCAAGGTGGAGGGAGACAGGGGCACACGCCGACCTCCGGATCAGCAGGAAGCAGCAGAGGGCACGGGTGAAGGGAGCTCCGGCCCAGCGCGTCCCCGGCCTCCGCTGTTAGTTCCCAATATGGCGCCGCACTTCCGGTTAGACGGAAGGAGTAAGGCAGAGCGGTGTAGGCCACGATCCGTCCGGCGGCCGCCCAGGGCAGAGACACAGTCCCGCAGACCTCTCAAAATGTGCAGGGCCAAGAGACACAAAGGGTGAGCCAGGTCAGGAGCGATCACCAGCGGGGGAATCAGGATGATAGCAGCATAGACGGAGCTCTAACTCCTAGCTCCTTACTCCATGCTCGGCCAAGCCACGCCCCCCCTGTAGCATCCTATTCTTACCTTGAAGTACCGCCTCTATGCAGAGCCTCTCTTTTATCAAATTACACTCCCCCCCCCTCCCCTCCCATGATTCGATTATATGCTAAGTAGTGATGAGCGGGTTCGGTTCGTCGGAATCCGAACCCCCCCGAACTTCACCCATTTTACACGGTTCCGAGGCAGATTCAAATCTTCCCGCCTTGCTCGGTTAACCCGAGCGCGCCCGAACGTCATCATCCCGCTGTCGGATTCTCGCGAGATTCGTATTCTATATAAGGAGCCGCGCGTCGCCGCCATTTTTCACTTGTGCATTGGAAATGATAGTGAGAGGACGTGGCTGGCGTCCTCTCAGTTTTATTCAGGTGGCTGCAAATATCTGTGCTCACTGCTTTATTGTGGGGACTGGGGACCAGCAGTATTATATAGGAGGAGTACAGTGCAGAGTTTTGCTGACCAGTGACCACCAGTATTATACGTTCTCTGCCTGAAAACCGCTCCATATCTGTGCTCAGTGTGCTGCATATATCTGTGCTCACACTGCTTTATTGTGGGGACTGGGGACCAGCAGTATTATATAGGAGGAGTACAGTGCAGAGTTTTGCTGACCAGTGACCACCAGTATTATACGTTCTCTGCCTGAAAAACGCTCCATATCTGTGCTCAGTGTGCTGCATATATCTGTGCTCACACTATTTTATTGTGGGGACTGGGGACCAGCAGTATTATATAGGAGGAGTACAGTGCAGAGTTTTGCTGACCAGTGACCACCAGTATTATACGTTCTCTGCCTGAAAAACGCTCCATATCTGTGCTCAGTGTGCTGCATATATCTGTGCTCACACTGCTTTATTTTGGGGACTGGGGACCAGCAGTATTATATAGGAGGAGTACAGTGCAGAGTTTTGCTGACCAGTGACCACCAGAATTATACGTTCTCTGCCTGAAAAACGCTCCATATCTGTGCTCAGTGTGCTGCATATATCTGTGCTCACACTGCTTTATTGTGGGGACTGGGGACCACCAGTATTATATAGGAGGAGTACAGTGCAGAGTTTTGCTGACCAGTGACCACCAGTATTATACGTTCTCTGCCTGAAAAACGCTCCATATCTGTGCTCAGTGTGCTGCATATATCTGTGCTCACACTGCTTTATTGTGGGGACTGGGGACCACCAGTATTATATAGGAGGAGTACAGTGCAGAGTTTTGCTGACCAGTGACCACCAGTATTATACGTTCTCTGCCTGAAAAATGCTCCATATCTGTGCTGCATTGTAGTATATAGTAGGAGTACAGTGCATAATTTTGCTGACCACCAGTATATAATATATAGCAGTACGGTACAGAAGGCCACTGCTCTACCTACCTCTGTGTCGTCAAGTATACTATCCATCCATACCTGTGGTGCATTTCAGTTTTGCACAGTTTGCTGACCACCAGTATATAATATATAGCAGTACGGTACAGAAGGCCACTGCTCTACCTACCTCTGTGTCGTCAAGTATACTATCCATCCATACCTGTGGTGCATTTCAGTTTTGCACAGTTTGCTGACCACCAGTATATAATATATAGCAGTACGGTACAGAAGGCCACTGCTCTACCTACCTCTGTGTCGTCAAGTATACTATCCATCCATACCTGTGGTGCATTTCAGTTTTGCACAGTTTGCTGACCACCAGTATATAGTATATAGCAGTACGGTACAGTAGGCCACTGCTCTACCTACCTCTGTGTCGTCAAGTATACTATCCATCCATACCTGTGGTGCATTTCAGTTTTGCACAGTTTGCTGACCACCAGTATATAGTATATAGCATTACGGTACAGTAGGCCACTGCTCTACCTACCTCTGTGTCATCAAGTATACTATCCATCCATACCTGTGGTGCATTTCAGTTGTGCGCAGTATATATAGTAGTAGGCCATTGCTATTGATACTGGCATATAATTCCACACATTAAAAAATGGAGAACAAAAATGTGGAGGGTAAAATAGGGAAAGATCAAGATCCACTTCCACCTCGTGCTGAAGCTGCTGCCACTAGTCATGGCCGAGATGATGAAATGCCATCAACGTCGTCTGCCAAGGCCGATGCCCAATGTCATAGTAGAGAGCATGTAAAATCCAAAAAACAAAAGTTCAGTAAAATGACCCAAAAATCAAAATTAAAAGCGTCTGAGGAGAAGCGTAAACTTGCCAATATGCCATTTACGACACGGAGTGGCAAGGAACGGCTGAGGCCCTGGCCTATGTTCATGGCTAGTGGTTCAGATTCACATGAGGATGGAAGCACTCATCCTCTCGCTAGAAAACTGCAGTGCCACTCCTAGATGGGCCAGGTGTTTGTGTCGGCCACTTGGGTCACTTAGCTTAGTCACACAGCTACCTCATTGCGCCTCTTTTTTTCTTTGCATCATGTACTGTTTGGAGACTATTTTTTTGAAGTGCCATCCTGCCTGACACTGCAGTGCCACTCCTAGATGGGCCAGGTGTTTGTGTCGGCCACTTGGGTCGCTTAGCTTAGTCACACAGCTACCTCATTGCGCCTCTTTTTTTCTTTGCATCATGTGCTGTTTGGGGACTATTTTTTTGAAGTGCCATCCTGCCTGACACTGCAGTGCCACTCCTAGATGGGCCAGGTGTTTGTGTCGGCCACTTGGGTCGCTTAGCTTAGTCACACAGCTACCTCATTGCGCCTCTTTTTTTCTTTGCATCATGTGCTGTTTGGGGACTATTTTTTTGAAGTGCCATCCTGCCTGACACTGCAGTGCCACTCCTAGATGGGCAAGGTGTTTGTGTCGGCCACCCTGGTCGCTTAGCTTAGTCACACAGCTACCTCATTGCGCCTCTTTTTTTCTTTGCATCATGTGCTGTTTGGGGACTATTTTTTTGAAGTGCCATCCTGCCTGACACTGCAGTGCCACTCCTAGATGGGCCAGGTGTTTGTGTCGGCCACTTGGGTCGCTTAGCTTAGTCATCCAGCGACCTCAGTGCTAATTTTAGGACTAAAAATAATATTGTGAGGTGTTCAGAATAGACTGAAAATGAGTGGAAATTATGGTTATTGAGGTTAATAATACTATGGGATCAAAATGACCCCCAAATTCTATGATTTAAGCTGTTTTTGAGGGTTTTTTGTAAAAAAAACACCCGAATCCAAAACACACCCGAATCCGACAAAAAATTTTCAGGGAGGTTTTGCCAAAACGCGTCCGAATCCAAAACACGTCCGCGGAACCGAATCCAAAACCAAAACACAAAACCCGAAAAATTTCCGGTGCACATCACTAATTTGCTAAGTTATTACGAGAGAGAGAGATATATTTGATGTTCCATTTCTATATATATGCTAAAAGAAGACAGACATGACTTGATTGCTATCCGTTGAAATTTTATTATCGTAATAGATCATCTGCATAACAACGATATATTGTGGTAAGTCAACTATTTAATTTTATGTCATGTTCATGAATAATGTTGTCTCTTAATATCCGATGCTGAAACCCGTGCATATGATGTCTGGACAGACTCTAGCGATAACTACACGTGATGTACTCCGATTACTTTTCATTAGTCTTGACTTTCTCTTTCTTTCACTGTCATGATTATTATTGTTGTTATCCTGAAAGAAAACCCAATAAAAATATGTAAAAAAAAAAAAAAAAGAGAAGAAACCTAATGTAAATTTCCCTCCATCTCATGAACTGAACGGACTCTTTGAGGGAGTCTGGACAAACCCTGAAAAGAAATTTCAGATTCACAAAAGAATTCAGGCAGCTTACCCTTTTCCTGCAGAGGACAGGAAACGGTGGGACTCACCCTCCATTTTAGACAGTGCCCTGTCACGGTTAACAAAAAAGGTGATTCTCCCTGCAACTGGGACGGCTTCACTAAAGGAGCTGGCAGACCGCAAGTTAGAGACTACGTTGAAATCTATTTATGTAACCAATGGGACACTACTCAGGCCTACCATTGTCTGTGCGTGGGTGAGTAGTGCTATTGGAAAGTGGTCAGAAAACTTGTCATCTGACATTGACACGATAGATAGAGATGAGATACTCCTAACGTTAGGTCATATCAAGGACACTGCTGCGTACATGCTGGAAGCCATGAAAGATATTGGTCTCTTGGGATCAAGAGCCGCTACCATGGCGATTTCAGCACGTAGGGTGTTGTGGATTCGCCAATGGAATGCAGACGCAGATTCCAAAAGGAATATGGAGTCTCTCCCGTATAATGGTGAAGCCTTATTTGGAGATGGGCTGGATGCCTTCGTTTCTGCAGCTACCGCAGGTAGGTCGACATTTTTGCCTAATGCTCCTGCGCCGGCGAAAAAGACGCATCAGTCTCAGATGCAGTCCTTTCGGCCCAATAAATATAAAAAGGGAAAAGGTTCCCCTCTCTCTACAGGTAAAGGAAGGGGAAAAGGTAAAAAGTCCACAGCATCTCCAGGATCGCAGGAGCAGAAATCAACCTCTGCTTCTGCCAAATCTTCAGCATGACGCTGGGGCTCCCTAGCGGGAGTCCGCTCAGGTGAGGGGACGTCTGAAACTCTTCAGTCAGATTTGGGTTCAATCTGGCCTGGACCCATGGGTCTTACAAATAGTGTCCCACGGGTACAAGCTGGAGTTTCAAGGCATTCCCCCATGCCGATTTTTCAAATAGGCCTTACCAGCTTCTGCTCCACACAGGGAAGTGGTATCAGCAGCAATACAAAAATTGTGTCAGGATCAAGTGATTGTCCTGGTTCCCTTGTCGCAACAAGGAGAAGGATTTTATTCAAGCCTTTTCGTAGTTCCGAAACCGGACGGCTCGGTCAGACCGATTCTAAACCTGAAAACACTGAATCTCTACCTGCAAAGGTTCAAATTCAAGATGGAATCTCTGAGGGCAGTGATTTCCAGTCTGGAGGAGAAGGACTTCATGGTGTCAGTGGACATAAAAGATGCCTACTTACATGTTCCTATCTATCCTCCACATCAAGCTTATCTGAGATTCGCAGTGCAGGATTGTCATTACCAATTTCAAACGTTACCGTTCGGGCTCTCCACGGCACTGAGGGTGTTTACCAAGGTGATGGCGGAGATGATGGTCCTCCTTCGACGGCAAGGAGTCAACATAATCCTTACCTGGACGATCTCCTGATAAAGGCGAGGTCCAGGGAAAGGTTGGTGCAGAGCATTGCACTCTTCCTGACAGTACTTCAACAACACGGTTGGATCATATATTTTCCAAAGTCACAGTTGGAACCGACGACAAGATTATCGTTTCTGGGGATGATACTGGACACAGAAGTACAGAGGGTATTTCTTCCAGTAGAAAAGGCTCTGGAAATCCAGAGAATGGTCAAACAAATTCTAAAACCAACAAAAGTGTCGATTCATCAATGCATACGTTTGTTGGGGAAGATGGTAGCGGCCTAAGAGGCCCTACAGTTCGGCCGATTCCATGCCAGAGTATTCCAGTGGGACCTATTGGACAAGTGGTCCGGATCTCATCTACACATGCATCAGAGGATAATCCTGCCATCCAAAGCCAGAATTTCGCTCCTGTGGTGGCTACACAGTTCTCACCTCCTAGAGGGACGCAGGTTCGGGATTCAGGACTGGGTCCTAGTAACCACGGATGCAAGTCTCCGAGGCTGGGGAGCAGTCACACAGGGGGAAAGCTTCCAAGGAAGATGGTCAAGTCAAGAAACCTGTCTTCACATAAGCGTTCTGGAGTTGAGAGCCATTTACAATGGCCTTCTACAAGCGGTGCATCTTCTTCAAGATCAACCCATGCAGATCCAGTCAGACAATGTAACAGCAGTGGCGTACATAAACTGTCAGGGTGGAATGAAAAGCAGAGCGGCAATGGCAGAGGTGACAAAGATCCTCCTCTGGGCAGAAAGACATGCAAGAGCTCTGTCGGCAATTTTAATTCTGGGAGTGGACAACTGGGAAGCGGACTTCCTCAGCAGACACGATCTCCACCCAGAAAAATGGGGCCTCCACCAAGAAGTCTTCACAGAGTTGACAGGTCTTTGGGAATTCCTCAAATAGACATGATGGCGTCTCGTCACAACAAGAAGCTTCAGAGATATTGATCCAGGTCGAGAGACACTCAAGCAATAACAGTGGATGCATTAGTGACCCAGTGGGTGTTTCGGTCTGTGTATGTCTTCCGTCCACTTCCACTAATAGCAAAAGTTCTCAGAATCATAAGAAGAACAGGGGTTCGAGCAATCCTCATTGTCCCAGACTGGCCAAGGAGGGCTTGGTATCCAGATCTTCAGGAGTTACTCATCGTAGATCCTCGGCCTCTTCCTCTTCACGAGGACCTGCTGCGGCAGGGGCCGTGTGTGTATCAAATCTTACCACGGCTACGTTTGACGGCATGGCTGTTGAACACCGGATCCTAGCCCGAAAGGGTAATCCCAAATAAGTCATTCCCACTCTTATTCAGGCCAGGAAAGGAGTAACGTCTAGACATTACCACCATATTTGGAGAAAATATGTGTCTTGGTGTGAAACCAAGAAGGCTCCAACGGAAGAATTTTCAGTTAGGACGTTTTCTCCATTTTATTCAGGCGGGTGTGGATGCTGGCTTAAGATTGGGTTCAATCAAGGTCCAAATTTCGGCCTTGTCCGTTTTCTTTCAGAAACAATTAGCCTCCCTTCCGGAAGTTCAGACGTTCGTGAAAGGGGTTCTGCACATCCAACCTCCATTTGTGCCTCCTACGGCACCGTGGGATCTTAACGTGGTGTTGCAGTTCCTTCAATCAGATTGGTTTGAACCTCTCCAGGAGGTGGAGTTAAAGTTTCTCACTTGGAAAGTGGTCATGCTGTTGGCCTTGGCATCAGCAAGGAGGGTGTCTGAGTTGGGGGTCTTGTCTCACAAGAGCCCTTATTTGATCTTCCATGAAGATAGGGCTGAACTAAGAATTTGTCAACAATTTCTTCCAAAGGTTGTTTCTTCTTTCCATGTGAACCAACCTATTGTGGTGCCAGTGGCTACTGACACCTTAGCTGCTTCAAAGTCTCTGGATGTGGTCAGAGCGTTGAAAATTTATGTCACGAGAACAGCTCAGATAAGGAAAAAGAGGCACTGTTTGTCCTGTATGATCCCAACAAGATTGGGTGCCCTGCTTCTAAGCAGACGATTGCGCCCTGGATCAGAGGTACGATTCAGCATGCTCATTCCACGGCAGGATTGCTGATACCGAATTCGGTGAATGCCCATTCTACAATGCAGGTGGGCTCGTCCTGGGCGGCTGCCCGGGGGGTCTCGGCATTACAGCTTTGCCAAGCAGCTACTTGGTCGGGGACAAACACGTTTGCTAAGTTTTACAAGTTTTACACCTTGGCCGCTGATGACCTAAAGTTTGGTCAGTCGGTTCTGCAGGGTCATCCGCACTCTCCCGCCCATACTGGAGCTTTGTTATAACCCCGTGGTACTGAAGTAGACCTCAGCATCCTCCGTAGAGGATGCTGGGCACCCAGCCCAGTGCGTACTTTACCTGCAGTAGTTATTTTGTTATGGTTTTACACAGGTGTTGTGTTAAAAGTGTTTTCAGCACGCTGCTGCAATGGTCATGCTCGTTGGCATGTGTTATATTGAATTCCATGTTGTGCGGCAAGGTTGAAGTGTGAGCTGGTATGAATCTCACCATTAACTTAAAAGTAAATCCTATTCTCGAATTGTCCGTCTCCCTGGGCACAGTTCCTATACTGAGGTCTGGAGGAGGGGCATAGAGGGAGGAGCCAGTTCACGCTCTGAAAAAGTCTTAAAGTGCCCATGGCTCCTGCGGAACCGTCTATACCCCATGGTACTGAAGTGGACCCCAGCATCCTCTACGGACTAGGAGAAAAGGATTTACTGGTAGGTATTAAAATCCTGTTTTTGTGGAATGCGAAGGCCTCATCCGCCACGAAAACAAAATTTAACCCATGCCTCTTTCCCCCCTAGAAGGCAAATTCATGGTGTTTGTGGTGAATTTTTTGTAGAAGGCAGTATTCTTCAGGGAGCCACCATCTGAGGCCCGGCCATTTTTCTCAACATCTATAAAGATAAACTCGCAGTTGGCATTGACCACCACCATCAGAATGATGCTGAAGTGCCCCGCTGTTAACAGGGGGGTTAATGCGGATGTGTTTACCATCAATGGCTCCACTGCAATTACGGAAATGCCACCTGGTTTCAAACTCCTCTGCGATGGCTTGCCACTCTTCCACACTTGTAGGGAACTAGAAAAAAATAGAAAACAAATGATTAACACATGGAAAATGTTTGTGTTTTTGACCCACAGATTTCCACTTTGGAGCATGATAAGACAAAGCACCCCAGACCTCAGTATTTTTGTGGACCCTGAGGACTCCTCCCAAGTGCCTACAATACCGCAAGAATTCACTGCACCTGTGTCTCCAGCCACCCTTCCCCAAGCTCCCCGGAAGAGAGCCAGAAAGCGAAAGAATACCCAGGGCGAGGAGGAGTTGGCCCTGTGTTTTCAACAAGTGAAAAGGGCATTGTCAAATCCCCTGACCAGTTTGACCAGTTTGGGGCATACGCCATGCCCCTCTCGACAAAGTGGACCACTTTGAGAGACTGTCCAATGACATGCTGTTCATGCTGAGAGGCCGTTTAAATGACGACACAGTGGTTGGTCCCTGTTCCACTATCCTCTCTGCTCATTCCACCCAACTCCAGCCTATTTCTATCACCCAACTCCAGCCTATTCCTCTTACCCAACTCCAGCCTTCTCCCACCCAACTCCAGCCTATTCCTGTCACCCAACTCTAGCCTTCTTCCACCGAACCCCAGCCTATTCCTTCCACCCAAGCCCAGCCTACATCCCCACACACCTTCTCTTCAGCTATTTAGATGGCTGTGCTGGATGCAGAAGATGACAATGTGCCTGATTTTTCAGACTTGTAGATATATTTTATATTATTATTTTTTAGTTCACCATAAATATGGTGCTGTATGGTGCTATATGGTGCTTTGGCTGCAGATTTTTGGTGGAGGATACACACATGCTGCAAGTGCGTAGTCATGCAACTGGGACCATTGATTCTGCGCTTTACAGCATGTGTATATTCTCTTGTTCAAATCTGCGACCAAAACACCATATAGCCCTCCCATGTTAGGAATATATATACCGCACCATATTTATTGGGGAATTAGAGGGATTGGCTAAAAAACAGACAGGGTCAGATGCACAAACGCCAGACTGTACTGAATCCCCACACTAATCTTGGCCACTTTTTTAAAAAAGTACTGCAGGTACCTGTCTGGGGATGGGGTGGGGGGGGGGGTGTCTTGGCCTTGGGGGTTTATGTGACAGCGGTCATCAGGAAGAATGGGAGGGAGAGATTACAGGCATTCTGCATCATCCAGGGATGTTCTAAAAAACCAGATCGACCTAGACCATGGGTCTTCAACCCGGGGCCCTCCAGCTGCTGTAGAACTACACATCCCAGCATGCCCTGCCTCAGTTTTAGTATGACTTAATAGCAAAACTGTGGCAGGGCACGCTGGGATGTGTAGTTCCACAGCAGCTGGAGAGACGCAGGTTGAAGACCCATGACTTATACCATACAGAGATGCTGTAATCTCTCTCCCCGTGTTCCGCAATGACTGCTGACATATACACCCCACCATGCTGGAGACCCCACAGACTGGGACGTACGGGGATGCACAGTACTGTTTCCAAAATTGTTGGGATTGCTGCAGGGATCCGGTCCGGTGTGGTGTTGGGGGCTCTGGACGGTTCTGACTTTTACCCAATCCCACAAATATTAAACTTTTAACATGTTATACTGTTATAAAGGTGTATTTATGCTTGTTTAAAGCCATGTTGGCTACACTGGAAATATATGCCATGTTGGCAAAAAAAACTGCACTTTTTGGCTTAAAACAAATATTTAAATGTTTTATGCTACTTTAGATTAAAAAGAAAAATTACTACTTAAGTAAATAAGTGTGTCGTGTTGTTCTTTTACCTTTAAATACTAGTTTTGCAAAACCTTCATGATGACTTTGCAAGTTTGATCAGAGATGAGGGTCTCAAACTTTAGATCTTCCAGTGAACGGCCAGTAGCCAGATACCTCAAGGTAGCCGCCAGTCTCTCCTTAGGTGATATGGCCCTCCGCATCTTGGTATCCTTGGTATCCTGATATAGGGAGTCACCAGGGCCAGTAACTCCTGGAATGTAGGCTCATCCATACGCAAGTAGTTATGATAGTCCTCTGGGTTGTTCTCCTTAATTTCAGTCAGGAGAGACGTGAGAGAGAGTGTCCCTCTTCAGCCAGTCCTTTGTCCAGCAGGACATTACCCTCCTCCTTTTCTGAGCCCTGTCACCTCTCCCCTTCAGAAAGCCATAGGCTAGCAGGCGTTTATAGCGATAGGAATCCATCACAGAATAGGATATAGCCCTTTGTTGAGACAAGCCAAATAAAGCAGTGCACGGTTGCAATGTGGAACGCTCGGTAGGTGTAAACCAGCCACACTAATCACAAAGCAGAGTGTGCCCAGTGTTAAAAATAGCTGCTGATTATATATGCTTTAGCCCATCCCACCAGATAAATCTGATGTGTAAATTGTCTGTTAAAAATGTCCTTTCACATATATCGCATCAGATGGATCCCCGCTTAATAAATGGGATGCGATATATCACATGTAATAAAAACACTCAAGTAGCAAATCGTAATCGCAGGACTCCCGGGAAGCTGCCAGCCAGATCGGGGGTAAATCGGATCTGACTTTTAGTTCAGATAAGTCTCACTAGTGGATGGGGGCCTTAACCCTGAACACTGAGATGACATGGTACAAATAAAGAACACACAATGACATGAAACAGAAGGTAAAGATGACCTTGCCCAAATGGGTTTAAAATCTAAAAGGTGTCAGGAAGGGATGCATTTAGCATCCCGGCAGTCAGGATGTGACCGATGCCAGAATCCTAACACTGCTCAGGAGACTGGCGCCAGAACACGACATCCGGCATCCTGATGGTTAGTATTGGTATTGGTATTAGGGTTTAGCCATAGCCGCCACCCCCCTAGGTTTAGCCCTAGCCGCCACCTCAGGAGGGTTAGGGGTGGGAGGGTTAGTGTACTTACCCTGCAGAGGTGTTGGGATTCTTGGTTTATGGGTGCCGGGGTTGGTCATGGTTGCTGGGATTTGTACTGAGGCGCCCACTGGAGGTGTCTAAGATATGCCGCTTGTGTATGAATACATCAGATGCACATCGGTTGATAATCGATCTTCTGGGTACTCCTATGGTAGAGAAGCATAGCCGCATAATGTAAGACGCCGCAGACATTGTAACTGCATACAGGATCACAGGTTCAGGCATGCTCCCAAAATGGTTGCAACACACCTGTGTTTAAGTCTGTACTTGTGCTGTGGGTGTACGTCCAAGAAAAAGGGTGTGTGGTCTCACTGCATGGGGTGTGAGGACTCTCTAACCGAAATCACACATTGACCAACACATTTAATACACACATTGGCGCCCACAGGAAAAACTCTGATTGCCCTCACAGGGGAAAAAAAATTATCCCCCCAAGAAAAACCCAAACATATCATCTCCCACAGGAAAAAAAACCTTGTCCCCCATATATTAAATTGCCCCAACCCCTCACAAAAAGACAAAATCTGTTAGCGAAATAAAAATATCAAGTTGGCACTAATAAACAGTAAATCAAAATATTTTAAATACAGACTTGTACACCAGCCTTCACATGTGGAACTGGATTTCCACTCTCTAAGCAACAGTAAGCTGACGCGTTTCTCCACTCAATCGCACAGCGGTTTCATTAGCGGTTCCTCTGATGAAACTGTCATGTGATTGGGTAGAGAAATGCATCAGGTGACTGTTGGAATGCAGGTGGAACACAAACTGGAAACCCGGGAACCGGAAATAGCGTGAGTTTGGCAGCGGCTCCTGGCCAGCTGAGGCAACGTGAGCAGCTGCTAGTGCTGCAATTTGGGAGCAGAGGTCCCTCTGTCTTGGGTCCCAGCACCTTCAGTCTCCCGGTGCACCAAGCGTACATCGGTGCCAATGTGCAGTAATCATCATACTTTGGCTGTTAAGATCATTGCCACCCTCCTCTATTAAGTGAATAGAATAGTGAATAGACTGCTTATTACAGTTTGTTTGGCTGCCTGAATATCTATTTCCATTCAAGTAATATCTGCTGAACTGCAATACTGCTCTTTTTCATGTGAACTTTTTTTTCAGCCGGATCGTGCTCATTTCATTATATGTTTTAGAGATTGAATTCAGTCCACTTTCATAGCCATTGTTTTACATTATTTTATATGTGTTTTAGGAAGATTTCTTCCAAGGTAATGGATTTCCTGTTGTGTAATTATTAATATATCTTCTAGTGATATAAAAAATATATATATTTTTATTGCATTTAAACCAGCAGCCTTTCACAAGTGCTCCCATTCCATTTCTTTATCAAATCAGCTCCCAGCCCTTCATATCCCTCCGACATGACAGTCCAGCAGCAGCCTCAGTGTGGTGGGTGCAGTGGTGCCAAGCAGGGGGGGCGGTACTCTTTACCCGGGCCCGGCAGGGGCACGGGTGCCACTACCCACCTTCACCATTGCACAGGGCCACAGTGTAGGGAGAGAGAGGAATGCTTCTTCAGCAGCCTCTCTCCGTCGCCGAGCACACGCTGCTGTGTGCTGGGTAGACAGACAGGTGTGTGTGTGTTGGCTACATTAGCCACGCCCCAACTCCGGGACCCGGCAGACCTGTCGGCACCACATGGTGTGTTGCAGTGGCTACCCCCATGCCTGCTAGTCTTGGTTGATAGAGTGTCCTGGACTAGGCCGCACTGCACTAGGCTGGCCCTTCCTCCATCCCCCCCCCCCCACCTCAATTTGGCTTTCCGGCAGTCAAAATGGGGGCTGTCACATATGAGAGCCTCAGCTAATACGAATCAGCCTAATTCCTATTGGCTATTGCTGTCACAGTGACATCCTGCAGAGAGCTGCTGCTTCAGCTAGCAACGGCAGCTTCAGTTTGTCACAGCTAGCCAATAAGAATCAGCCTGAATCTTATTGGCTGCTGTGGAAAGTCCACAGCAATTGATTGGTTGCGTGTACGCGGACGACCAGTTCATTGCGATCGATGCTTTGGCCACCTCTGTTCTAAAGGATATGTAACAGATCACTAGTCTGTCAACTGGTGGCTACCGAACCTCTCTTGATTAAACAATTAGCTCCTATGTTTGTCTCTGGTGGAGACTGTGTTATTATCTATACACTCAAATGAACTACTGTCAATAAAAGTAAAACAAGTAAAGAAAACTTTTATTTTACTGGAACCACTCTCCGTCCTCTGCTGTTTGTGGTAAATGAGGTAACCTGTGCAGAAAGGTTAATACAGCTATCTAATTCATACAATTTTAAGACACAGTGTAATATGCAACAAAGTTAATAACTTTATAATTACTACGCGCTGTCGGTACAGTAAGGGAAGGGGTTCCATTCACACCTTAACTTTCTGACTAGAGTACTCATAATCACTCGTTGGTGCACATTAGAACGACAATCCCCACAGTCTGACTGAACTATATGAGTTCCTATATTTCCTGTGTCGGCTGTGTCAGCCAGTAGTCTAATTGTATAAGTGCAATATTTCAGCTCTGGCAATCAACTCCTAGTTCACTAATTTTAGAGGCCACAAAGTCTGCAGGGATGAAAGCTATTTCTGAAGTTAATCTATGGCTCCGTGTTTGCTGAACCAGTTTATTACTACTCTGATGCAGGCTACTTACTAATGTCACCAAATAATGTTTAGCGGTATCTCACGGTAGTACTATGAAACTTGCTGAAATGCTGCCAGACTGGGTGACACATGATAATATTAATCCGACTGTCTCTGACCAGACTATCACAGTGTTATATAACTTTTGATCACACTGTGCGGATAGCACCGAGCTGGCTGTCACTGACAAGGTTGGGACAAAACTGAGGGACATGTAGACGCACTGCACTGACTGTCTGGTAAGACTGAAACAAGGTTGAGGGACTTGTAGATGCACTGCACTGACTGCCTGGTAAGACTGAAACAAGGTTGAGGGACTTGTAGATGCACTGCACTGACTGCCTGGTAAAACTGAAACAAGGTTGAGGGACTTGTAGATGCACTGCACTGACTATCTCTGGTGAGGCTGATGCAGGTCTGAGAGATTGACAGGTGCACTGTACTAACGGTCTCTATCAAAGCTGCTGCGGGCTAAGTGTATTGGGAGAACACTACAGCTGACCGGCTACTGTGGGAACATAAATACCGTATATGGAAGCTCCAGTTCTGCCTTTCGCTGTCACTCTTGTTCCGGCCCGCCTCACTCGAGGCCGGCTTAGCTGCGTCACTCCCGCCCGCCTCACTCGGGTTTGTCTAGGCCCTCTTTGCTCCGCCTCGCACCGTCCCTCCTTTCCAAGCCGCGCACCACACTCGATCTCCGGTCACGGCTTTTCAGGCGGCCACCCGCTGAACTGTCAGAGCGGGTGAGACAGGTACCAGCTCGCGGGATTAACTCGGGTGTCCGGAGGTGAGGGTCCCATTTTCGTCTCCTCACGCAGCGTCGTCCCTTTTCTCTTCTCTCTTTCCTTTAAGACACCACCTCTCCCCTTTATATCCTTCCTGCCAGGTTCCCGGATCAGTCCCGCCAGAGACCCCTTGTACGAGCTGGGTTATCCTACAATAGTCTCGTGCCAGCACCCCTCTTCTCTATAGGCAGTGTGACCAGTGCAGTTTCTTGCGGCGGGCGGGCCGTGCAACCGCACGGGGCGCCCGCCTCGGCACTTCTTGAGCACTTTGAATCCCCCCTCCTCTCTCCTCCCGAGTGCCCAGCTCGGGTAGGCGGAGTTTTGCGGAATGACGCGAGTGCATCGTGACATCACGACGCAATCGTGTCATTCCGTGAAACTCTGCCCCCCGAGCTGGGCACTCGGGAGGAGGGAGAAGGGGGAGCCAAATTGTCTAGAAACAGCCCTGAGTGTGACAGTCTATTCAACCCATATCCAGGCTGACAGTACCAACTCCCCTCTGTGAGGGGCCCTTATTCACCATTACTTCTTTCTGTGAAAGCAATTATATTAAATATGCTAATATCCTCCTATGAGGGTCTATGTGTAATTACATGAAATTCTTATTTTTCTTATCCCTATCTACACAAAGCACATTTAATAATATTATAACTTTACCCTGTTACAACTCATTGCCCACGCAGGGGTCTTAGCAAAGTGCTACATGCAGGTTTTAACAGAGTGTTACATTGTGACTACAATTCCACGAAAAAGTCTGTCTAACAATGCCGTAGTAAGACTTTCCCAAATCTTTCATATATTAATAAAACATTACTATTCCTTTAAGAGAATCTGTAAAATTCAGGACAACTGTGAAGGGCTTTGAGGTGTGAATAGCAATACCACATTTATGTTCAAAAAGATAAAACATTTTTACCAACAGTGAGAACCTGAATAGATACAAAGTGAAAACTATGGCTCATTTATAAAATACTTATTAAATGTTAAGATTGCTGAAGAGCATTGTACAGCCGCAGAGTGTATCATTACTAAATAACAAATTGGCTAATAGTTTGAAAATTTCAAAAGATTTTATTTAAAAACTGTCTTCTACAGAAATTGTGATCAAAGCGACACAGAGAATAGGAGCTGTCTAAATTCTAAAAGGGAAAAGTAACATTCTAAAAGTACAGTGCATTTAAATAAAACTGGAAAAATTCTTAAAATAATTATAATGCCACAGCAAAGAAGCACTTAAGTTATTGTACCCCTCAGGTGAGGCACATCTTCCCTATGTACTTCTTTAGCATGGGCCACCGCTATCTGGTGGTGTGGATCATTAGGGTGACCAATATTAGGTCGACAGTCACTACATCAACCGTGTTCGAGAGGGTCAAAAGGTTGACAGTAAAAGGTAGACACACAAAAGGTCGACATGGAAACGGTTGACACACAAAAGGTCGACAATCAGTGTACCACGTCCCTTCGCATGGCCAGTGAAGGCAAGGTGCCTTGGCATAGGTTACTATTCCCAGTCGTAGTCCACGTAGATGGTAAAGTATGAAAGTAATTAGCAAAATGGAAGAAATCTGAAAGAAAATGGGTATCGACCATATGTGTGTCGACCATTGTCATGTCAACCATTTGAACTTGACAACCTTTTGTACCAGTCAACCTTAAGCACTGACAAACTTTTCCAGTCGACCTTTTGTACCCGTCAACCTATTGCATGTCGACCATATGGGGGTCGACCTATTGACTGTCTACCTTATTACTTTTAGACCTATTATCCGGCTACCATGCCAGCCATCATTCTGCTGGATTTATGGGGATATGTATCAGACCTTCTAAGGAAGACAAGTGGTGTTGCTCATGGTAACTAATCAGATGCTATCTTACATTTTATAGAATGTACAAAACAAGTGATATGTTGCCTACTTTCTGGACCATCCGACAGACTCCTAAATCTATGGTGGCTCTCCCAAATGGCCGGAAAATTAGGCAAGTCTTCCAGAGTCCACGTGCCACCGACTCCTGAGGTATGTGGGCAGTTCTGAGTAGCATGTTGACATAATTTACTACCTGGAATCGCAATCCAATCGCAATTGTTGTCTCAGACACTCCCACTGCACACCTGCCTGTGCCACACCCCCTGAATCTCCCATCTACTTGACCCCTCCCAGAAGGGACAGACAGAATATGTTTAGAAGGTTTGATATATCTCCCCATGAATCATCACCTAGGTTGGGAATGTTTAGGGTAGTCTCCTTTTCTGATTGGCAGAAAATGGCTTAAATCTAGCACTAGTAAGGGGTACATTGAAGGACCTGCCCCAAAATGCCAGGGGTTGTGTAAGACTGTTACTCCCAACAGTTTTGAAGAAAATTAAACTGAGGAACCATTTTTTCACCTACCCGATGGTGTACAAAAACCCTATTTGATGAACCAAAGATTTTACTATTTGATTCATCCAGCCATAAGATTTTCTTTCAGTCTTAAGTAGTCTACTGAAAATGTGAAATATACGTTATTTTGGGATGCTTTCAAGATGCCGGCAGCCGGAATACTGGCAGTCAAAATCCCCCCACGCAGCTAGACGACCAGAGCCGGAATCCTGACATCAACTGGAAATGCTGATGCCAGAATCCTGACAGCCGGCATCCTGATCATTAGGGGGGTTAGGTTTTCTGACCGCTGGCATCCCGATCACCAGTCACGCGCATGTATTCAATTATTTTTTGTTGTTAACTAAACTAAACTTGTTTTTTTTAGTCTTCAGGAATGTAGCTCTTACCGTTGTATCATTTCAGTTTATTCACAGAACTTATATGCTTACATTTCCATTAAAACTGGGAACATTCTAAAACGTTTGACTTGTGTTTATGCAGTGCTAATGATCCAAGTACAATAAACTAGAGAAGACAATGAGCCTGATTCAGATGCCTTCGCAACTTCAATGGTGGCGCAACTGTGCAATTATTGGTAGACTGTGCATGTGTTGTGGCCGTAGTGCGCATGCACCAAGTTACCTTTGCGATGCCGCTTGTAGTGAGGAGTTATTAGCAGAGTAAAGGCAGGAAAAAGCTGTTTGGGGGAGGTAAGTGGGTGTGTCTGTAAAAACAGGTGTGTGGTGACCGTTTCCTGGGTGTATCTCGGTGTGTGACTGTGATCTTGTATGCATAAAATATGGTGCCGGCATCGCAGCTCCTGCGTCCGTTCTGCGCTGCCATAGAGGTCCTCAATGGAGTCAGTGTTCCTTGCATCTTCGTCATGGTTGAGATGGAGTACGCAGTTGCTGTATGTTGCGACCACTTCGGTGGGCGTGTCTGTTCACTTTATGGCAGCAGCAACACTTGCGTTGCCTCACAGTTCCATCACTGAAAAGGATCGCTGCTGCGTCAGCATTGAGACCACATCTGAATCAGGGTTAATATGCGATAAGCCATTCAGAAACGACTAGAATAGATACTGCTGCTGATAGCCATCTTCATCACTTCATTTTGTAACACGTGCCATATAAGAGTTAAACCATATTAATGGCTTATGTGCGGATGAGTTTTGTTGTGTCATTCCCCTGTACTGTATATCATAGGGATATAGTGGGCATCCCAACAGACGGGATCCTGGCCGTGAAAAGACCACTGTTGGAATCCCCAACGTAAGTATGCTGGAAGGGTTAGGCTGCGGGGGAAGGGTTAGTGCTAGGCTGCAGGGGAAGGGTTAGGCTGTGGGGGAGGATTAGGGATAGGCTGTGGGGGGAGGGTTAGGGTTAGGCTGCAGTGAGGGATGGTTAGGGTTACCCTGAGGGAATCGAGAGTTAGAGTTAGACTGTGGGAAGGGTGGATAGTGTTAGGGGGATGGTTAGGGATATTTTAGTTTGTCAGTCGGGATCCCGGCATCGGTATTCTGACTGCTGGCATCCTAACAGCCAGTATCCCGTACCCAATCTGTATCACAGGAGAATTAAGGTTTATTTATATTGTAGTCGACTCAGTTTGGTGAGATTCACCCAAAGGAGCAGAGTTTAACAGGGACCTGGATTTCTCCCAGTAATCCTGCTACAGAAGCTCCATAGGTCAAATGATGAGTACCAAAGGACTCGTTGGGAGCAGTAGTGGAGACTGGGATAGCACAGTGGAGCGTCTCAATCAAGGGTCAGTCAAGCCAAGGGTCAAGGACACAAGCAGAGGTTCACAAATGTTTAAATAATCCAAGTGGTCAATGGCACAGACAAAGATGTAAGGTTGAGGTCAAGCCAGAAACTGGTGCACTGGAGTCAAAGCATTTTAAGCTGTGGGCTACTGAAGGCAACTGAGATATGGAGTCTTCACTGTTTGGGGAAGATGTATCACTCTTTGGAGAGAGATAAAGTACCAGTCAGCTCCTAACTGTCCTTTTACAGGTTGTGTTTGAAAACTGACAGGAAGGAGCTGATTGATTGGTACTTTATCTCTATCCATGGTTTCATACATTTCCCCCATGGTGAGGGGCAAGCATCTGAAAAGGCAGTAGTGGAGTGAGGGGTTTAAATATTGTGCCAGCACCTGTGATTGGTTGTAGTGATCATCTGGATAAAAACTGAAAAGCTGCTGCTATGTTGATCTTTGGCAAAATGGCGGCACCCATAGAAGGAGACCAAGCTGGCTCTGTAAGGACTCCTAGAAGAAAATGGTGCCCATTGGACGTATAGATGTAGCGGGAGACGAGCTCTGAAGATACTAGGAGCCACCCCAGTGTCAGTGAGTCACAGAAGCACAGAGGACAAGCCATAATAAGCAAAATTGTATGAATGGATGTGTCCACTTCCCAGCCCCAGTGCCTGGCATTTATAGAGAAAAACAATACATTTCCTTTTAGTTCTAACAGTAAAGTAATATAACGTAAAACATCAAACTTACCAATATGCATTTTGTTAGCTAAAAATTCTTCCTTAGACAAATTTAAATGCAATTTTAATATGTTTGTTAAGAAACTGCAGTGTATTTTGTAGATTGCATTGTTTTATAATCCGGATTTTCACCAAACACTTCTTTTGATCTTAGCAATAAAACAACCAAATAGACTGGATGTCAGTGAAAGGATACATTTATATGATTGTTGTCTTGCTTGGAAGCAATCACATTTCTTTGAAGGTTTGTGTATATTAGCGTCAAGTGTACATGTGTTAGAATGCTTATGATGACAGTCAGGCAGACATTTAGTTGTTGATGGCTGATCCCAACATCAAAGCGGCAGGGAGATATGAATGTTTACAGAATATAATTGCTTTGCAGAGCTGGGTCGCAGGTAGGGATGTGCTGAATTACAGCAATACTCAGAAATCACTCTGTAATGGTAATTTACAAACTGCAAAAAAGTGGCCTTAATTGTCTGCACATCCCCTTTCCAGCTGCACGCTAATTCTCCAGTCTTATACCTATAAAAGTGGGATGCTCACATTTGAGGATACTCCAGAGAATGGTGAAACAGTTTAAATGAACTGTATAAAATAAACTACTGTAGTTCTCATGGTAATTAGGTCACTCTTAATTTGACTCAATTCTTTATATTAGAGAATATTAATAGAATTAACTTTAGCTTCTCGTTTTCCAGATTCCACCTGCGCCAGATTATACAATTTTAGGATATCTTTCGGGAGAAACCTGGACATCTACCAACTCCAGTTTGCAATCCATGAACTTTAAGTCTCTTCTTGGTAAAGCTGGGCACACACTCAGTGGCAAACGCAGGATTTCCAGAGGGTTTTTTTCAAATGCAATCCTCAAATATCCCACTCTGCGGAACGTGGAATACAGTATAGATGATCTATAGTATGGGATGTATCAAACATATTTAAATAATATAAATAAGCGGTCATGAAAAAGTTTAAACATACTAAAATAAATGCACAAACATTATAGAACAAGTACTGCATATTCTAAGCACGCATTCTCCCACCTCATGGTAAGGCTCCTGTCTCTTCTTCTTGGTAGCTACTCTCTGGTCCAGTGCACTGAATGAGAGCTCAGAACCCCACAGAAAACTTGGTGGAAGAAGCTGCCACCACTGGGCATGTGCAGCAGCTCTGCTCTGTCCCTTAAACTGCATGATGTGGCGGCAGCTCTACTAATCATATTATATGCCATTATCACTAGCGTCTGCGGGCACCCGTATATTGGGCATACACACTGCCCAATGTGCACCAAAATGCAAGCGATATGTCGGTCCGATCCGCTGGATCAGATGACATATCGCTCAGTGTGTACCCACCTAACCACACCTTATTAAGTGGTACCAGGGCCGGTGCAAGGTTTCTTGGCACCCTAGGCAAAACTTCTGCCTACTGCACCTTCCCCATACCCACCCTTCAGGTGAAAGGCATGCTGCTGCTCTCCCCCACCCCCAGTCTCTGTGGGTGCCTGCTGCTCTCACCTTCCCCACCACCGTTAAATGTCTGCTGTTTTATCCCGCACCATCTGTGTGCATGCTGCTGCTTATCCCCCTAAGACTGTGTGCAACCCCCCCTGCACGCACACACACACACACACACACACACACACACACACACACACACACACACACACACACACACACACACACACACACCCCCCCAGACTGCTACTCTCCCTCTTTTTCCTTATCAAATGCAGAGAGTGCACTGTGCAGCCACCTTTACCTGCAGGCTGCATCGCAGAGTCTGTGAAAGAGCCTGGAATCAAGAGTAGCACCGTATGTCACCCCTGGCCAGGACTCCAGGAGATATCAAAGTTACTGCCTGTGGCGGGTGAAGGCGGAGCTTGTCAGTCGCGGCTACTGTAAGATGAGTGCTGGGGGGATTGCGGCAGCTGTAAGAGGTAGGACCACGGTACCTTTTTCAGGTAGCTGTAGCAGGCTGCCCCCTCAGGTCCCGGTGCCCCTAGGCAACTGCCTAAAGCTGCCTAGTGGAAGCTCCGGCCCTGAGTGGTACTAAACATTTATCATATGCCTGGGAACATTGCCTTTATTGAATACAGCAGAAGTGTCTGTATTACTTTGAGGCACTTTTGAACAGCTAGAAAACTTTGGTCCTGGTAAGAAAATGCTTTGTGCCCGCTTATGAAACAGGGTATTGCTCTATAAATGCTCCTTCTCCTAGGACGCAGCTCAGATCAGTAATGCAGCATGAGACGTGATGCTTCCTTCTGCATTAACATATAAGTGCTATCGCTGCTGCTCCCATGTAAGAGATAGCTAATCCGTCCACATCTAAATCAGGCCCATTATGCACACAGTGTCCCCAGTTCATATTATGCCACATTACAGTGACCACTGTTCATACTATGCCACATTAGAGTGCCCTCCAGTTCAAATTATGCTACATTACAGTGCCCCAGTTCATAGTATGCCACACTATAGTGCCTCTGTTTAATATTGTGCCACATTAAAGTGCCCCAGTTCTTTTGTATGTAACATTATAGTGCCCTCCATATTACAATGAGATCAGATTATGACACATTACAGTGGCCTCCTGTTCGAATGATGCCACATTACAGTGCCACCTAACTATTATAACATCCAGGGCCGTCTTTTTGTATAGGCTCAATGGGCACTTGCCCAAGGGCCCCAGGAGTATAAGGGCCCTATGCTGATAGCTGAGGGTCCCCTCTTTCCAGGGATACCTGATTTATGAAAATCGGCCCAGGGGAACAAGAGATATCCAACTTGAAAGCAGTGGTCCCCATCCAAGCCTGTTAATTGCTCTTCCCAGCCAGATATCTCGGGTTCCGTCTGACATAGAGTTTTTCTGATGGTATACTCCAAAAGCTGGGACTCTCCCCTTTCGGTGGACACTGGCAGCTTGTCTCTACTACTGTATGCCCAGAACCAGAGATATCAGCCTTCAAGCAGCTGGTCCCTGCTCCAGCTCCACGTGCCTGGTATGCAGTTTTATATGTTCGTCGGTGGATTGCTCTGGCTCCTGAACTCTCATCCCCAAGTCCCCAGTACCTCCTAAAAGTTGAGATTCCATTCAAAGCTATTTCCAGGAACTTGAGATATCTGCAG